>NC_072008.2:124600000-124902222 GCF_028885655.2 Pongo abelii
AGTATGCATGCCTGTGGAAGAGAATAACCACTTATATTATTTTCTTTTTTTCCCTATACATTTAAGTAGTGTTCCTTTCATCCAAGAGAAAATGAAGAAAGGGACTTTCTTTGGTCCCTGCCTATGTTCACCTTTGCCAAGGACCTTTCTCTCACGAATCCCTCTTTGCTCTTTTCAAGGAGGGTTTCAGGTTCTCTGTTATCACCCAAATTGTGACCTTTGCAAAGCCCCGCTGGTCTGCTTGGAATTTCACATGATGTGCCCTTCTCTAGATTTAGGTCTTTACATGTAGTACTCGCTTATTTAAATTTTATTTGTCTTTCAAGGTGCCACTCAAGAACCACTCCCTCCAAGATGTTTTCCTGGATTTCCTCAGCCTAAAGTAATCCCTCTTTTTCCTGGGTAAGTCATATCTTTTAGTTTATTTCTCTTGTTTGGCTCACATTCACTGATTTACATCCATACTCATTGCTTTGTGCTTATTTGTATTTGTGTGTTACATTCTCTACCAGATTTTAAATTCCTTGAGGGTAGATACATATGTTGTTCAACTTTTTTTTTTTGAGACAGATTTTTGCTCTGTTGCCCAGGCTGGAGTGCAATGCACGATCTCAGCTCACTGCAACCTCCACTCCCTGGGTTCAAGCAATTCTCGTGCCTCAGCCTCCCGAGTAGCTGGGATTATGGGTGCATGTCACCACGCCTGGCTAATTTTTTTTTTAACAGTTTCTTCATGTTGGCCAGGCTGGTCTCGAACTCCTGACCTCAAGTGACCTGCCCGCCTTGGCCTCCCAAGATGCTGGGATTACAGGTATGAGCCACTGTGCCCGGCCTTTTGTTCAACTTTAAATAAATTATTTTTCCTCCATCATCAGATGCAAAAGAGGTTCAACAATAAAATAAATTGGTAAGCTCCCCCATGTACTTCAGATCTAATCTTTAGTTCTCCAATGTTTCCACTGAGGATTTTTCTTGTGAAATGCTGGAGTCACTTCCTTTGTCCCTAGTGATCCTTGTAATTTCAAGCACCAGGCTATGATTTTCTATTCCATTGCTTTGATGGAGTTACTTCCACTAGGGGGAGCTCCTTACTTTGCTATATAGTCAATTTCCTTCTCTTTAGGAGACAAAAGAAGGGAGACTTCCTCAGACAAAATGTCAAAACAATGGTAGGAAGTAGGGACTAAAAACATCTCCTGGGGCTTGACTAGGTCTCAGCACTAGCTGGCTCCTCAAATGCCATTTCACTTGTCATATTGCGATTTGGTATAATTCTGGCCCATGTGTCAAGATTTCCCCCTACCCAATCTACTTCATTCATTCCATTTACAAATACATATTGAGTGCGTACTTTGTGTCAGGTATTGCTGTAGATGCTGGGGCTTCATCTGTGAATAAAACAGACTAAGTCCCTGACTTTATGGAGCTTATATTCACATATGGGCAGCGGACAATAAGTGAGATGAATAAAGAAAATATACAGTCTAGTAGATAGGGATAAATATAAAAGAAAAAAGCAATGCAGCATCTTGTAGGCTATTGTAAGAATTTTGAATGTGATGGGAAGCATTGGGGAATTTTGAGTAGGGGAGTGATGTGATCTGACTTATATTTTATAAGGATTGCTGTGGTTGTTTTGTGGAAAGTAATTATTATTATTATTATTATTATTTTTTTTTTTTGAGACGGAGTTTCGCTCTGTCGCCCAGGCTGGAGTGCAGTGGTGCGATCTCGGCTCACTGCAAGCTCCACCTCCCGAGTTCACGACATTCTCCTGCCTCAGCCTCCCTAGTAGCTGGGACTACAGGCGCCCGCCACTACGCCCGGCTAATTTTTTGTATTTTTAGTAGAGACGGGGTTTCACCGTGTTAGCCAGGATGGTCTCCATCTCCTGACCTCGTGATCTGCCGGCCTCGGCCTCCCAAAGTGCTGGCATTACGTGCCCAGCCTGTGGAAAGTAAATTTTAAGGGGGCAAGCTTGGGTCAGGGGAGGAATAGTGGACTCGGGGAGAAGTTGTTGGATTTTGGATACATTTTGAAGGTAGAGCCAACTGGATTTGCTAACAGATCAGATGTAGGATGTAACAGGAATCAAGGAAAGCAGGGTCACCATATGGCATAACACTAATAGCATTGACAAAAATGTGACTGGTGCCCCCTGGAGTTCTGTAACACAGCATCTCTGTCCAAGATGATGCCAAGGTTTTTGGCCTGAATGGTCGGAAAGATAGAGTTGCCACTAACTGCAATGGTGAAGACTATCAGACGAACAGGGTTGGGAGTGTATTGGAAGCTCAATTTTGGATATGTTTAATTTGAGCTGCCAGTTAGACATCTAAGTGGGGATGTTGAATAAGCTGTGGGATGTATGAGCCTGGCATTCAGAAGAGTGGCCTGGGCCAAAGATAAACGTTTTTGAGTCATGGGCATCTACATAGTATTTAAGGTATGATATGGACAAAATCACCAAGGAGTGAGAAGAATTAAAGAGAAGGAGACCAAGGACCAAGCCCTGAGACATCTCAACATTTAGAGTTTAGGAATGTAAAGAGGAACAATTAATGGAGGCTAAGAAAGACTGGCCAGAAGGTAGAAGGCAAACCAGAAGAGAATGGTATCCTGGAAGCCAAGTGAAGAAGGTGCTTCAAAAAAGAGAGAATGATCAACTGTGAAAAATACTTATGGTTGGCCAAGTAAGATGAGGTCTGGGAAGTTTTGGTAGAATTTAACAACTTAGAGGTCACTAGTAGCCTTGATAAAAGCTGTTTCAGTGGACAAAAGCTTGATTAGAATGGTTCAAAAGGGAAAGAGAAGAGAAAAATTGTAGACAGGGAGTATAGACAAATCTTTTGAAGATTTTTGTTTTAAAGGTGAGCAGAGAAATGAGGCAGTAACTCAAATGGTATGTGGGGTCAAGAGAGGGTGTTTTGAGTGGAAGAAATAATTGCAAGTTTGCTCCAGGAGTACTTAGCGACAGTTGAGTTCACTTGTACTTATTCACCTGCATTTCTTGGGGGTAGTACCCAGTAATCCTCGGGGAAGGTAGCTATCACGGGAGGGGATGTTGCCAATAGGTTTGAGTGGGATGAACTCTAAGGGAACCCATGGATGCCCTTTAATAAAACTGAATTCAGAACTTCTGCAGTTAGCAGAGCAGAGAGTATCTTCATGTATGGAAAAAATTGGGGCTGTGAGGTCTAGCTATCCCTCTCACCCACATGGTGATTCCAGCCTCCTTTGCCAACCTTGAAAGATCTGGCCTCAAGTTACACTAAAGAGAGTCTGAGGGTCTCCTTCCAGAAACATTATCTATCGTATGGAAGGGAGAGGAAAAGAAGTTCTTACAGGTGCTGTGAAGCTGACTAAAACCCCAGGGAGTGTTTCAACTAAGTGGGAAACTTGACAAAGATTCACTGGTCATTTCCCTGTTCCTTGGTGAGAAGTGGCCTCAGCAGTAGAAGACAGTATAGTGCTGGGCTTGTTTCTTAGCTTTGTACTTTAGTAGTGATGGCTTTGAAAACACATACAAGTTTTCCTGGTCTCCATGTAGCATTTTGGTTTGAAAATTTTTTAAGTATTTTTATGTTATTTGAGACACAGTCTCGCTCTGTCACCCAGGCTGGAGTGCAGTGGTGTGATCTTGGCTCGCTGCAACCTCCACCTCCCGAATTCGAGCAGTTCTCCTGCCTCAGCTTCCCGAGTAGCTGGGACTACAGGCACCCGCTACCATGCTTGGCTAAGTTTTGTACTTTTAGTAGAGATGGGATTTCACCATGTTGGCCAGGCTGGTCTCGAACTGCTGACCTCAAGCGACCTGCCTGCCTCAGCCTCCCAAAGTGCTGGGATTACAGGTGTGAGCCACTGTGCCTGGCCTGAATTTCTTTCCTATTCTCATACCTTCAAGGCCCGCTCATATGTTACCTGCTCTACAGAGCCTTCTTTGAGCTCCCTCTCTGGCAAAAGTCATCATTTCCTCTCTGCATCTATAGTATTTTTTCTCTTTCTTTCTGTTAGCACATATCACATTGTGTTATGGTTGTGTGGTTGTAAACTGATGAGGCAGTAGAGTGTGATGATGAGAGCATGGGTTCTGGAGCTAGGCTGCTTGTATTCAAATGGTGGCTCTTGCAAGTTGCTTAATCTCCCTGAGCCTCAGTTTCTTATCTGTCTCATCTCAGTTTAATAATAACAATATGACTGGGATCTCATAATAGGGATTTTGTAAAGATTAAAGAGATTAACAATGTGAAGTACTTAGAACAGTGCCCAGCACATAGTAAGTGCTTAATGACCTTTCGTTATTTGTTTCTCTTCTTGTTGAGGAATAAGACCATATTTTTTTTTTTTTTTTTTGAGATGGAGTCTTGCTGCTCACCCAGGCTGGAGTGCAGTGGCACGATCTCGGCTCACTGCAAGCTCCGTCTCCTGGGTTCACGCCATTCTTCTGCCTCAGCCTCCCGAGCAGCTGGGACTACAGGCGCCCGCCACCACGCCTGGCTAATTTTTTTTTTGTATTTTTAGTAGAGACGGGATTTCACTGTGTTAGCCAGCATGGTCTCGATCTCCTGACCTTGTGATCCACCCGCCTTGGCCTCCCAAAGTGCTGGGATTACAGGCGTGAGCCACCACGCCTGGCCAAATAAGACCATATTTTTATCTTTATATATATATATATATATTTTTATTATTATACTTTAAGTTCTAGGGTACATGTGCACAACATGCAGGTTTGCTACATATGTATACATGTGCTATGTTGGTGTGCTGCACCCATTAACTCGTCATTTACATTAGGTATATCTCCTAAAGCTATCCCTCCCCCACTCCCCCCACCCCACAACAGGAATGTTCCCCTTCCTATGTCCAAGTGTTCTCATTGTTCAATATAAACAGAACCAGAAACCATGTTTTTATCTTTGTACCACTGATGCTTAGCACTGGGCTTGGCAGAGAGTACTGGGTATCTACTTAATCAATTTTTGTGTGAATAAACCAGGTTTCTAAATCAAACCAACTTCAGTTCTTGTTTAATAGTTTCATAGGTATATAGCCCTTTTATGAGATCACTCATTCATTCCTGTGTACCACTCTGTGTAGTAGTTAAGAATGAAGGTTCTGGAGCCTGATCACCCAGTTTGTATTGTTGCTTTGCCAGTTATTGGCTGGATGAGATTAGGCATGATATTTAACATCTCAGTGCCTCAGCTCTCTCAGCTGGAAAATGAGGAGAAATATAGGACGTTAAACATAGAGTTTCTGAACACTCAAAAGTTAACTATAAGTATTATTAATCTTATCAGCAATTAAACGACTTAATGAACACCTACGATGTTCCAGGAATTGTGCTAACAGTGGGGATACAGAGATGAATAAGGCTAGGTCCCTGCTCTCAGAAATCCTGTAAGCTAGTGAAGGAAACAAGTGTGATCAAATCAGTATGTATGGAGCCTAGCAGAAGATGGGATCAATTTAACAGGAGGGAAGAGTAACAGGAAAAGGCAGGGTAGTAAGACTTCATAGAGGAGGGAAATCCTGAGCTTTGCATCTGTGGGTTGACAGTCCTGGGATATTAATGTCAAGTACACATTGAAATCCCTTTTGTGGTTCATCAGAGATGAGTTTTGTAACAGATTTCTCCCATCAGATTTTCTTTTTTGTTTGTTTGTTTTTGTTTCACTGAAAGCATTTACCTGGAAGATTTTCTTAATAAGGCCACTTAACAAGAGGCCTCCAGACGGTGATGATCTCTGTCCTCACTTGGCAGCATGGTAACTGCACTGCCGTGCGGCTCCTCCATCTCACCTTGCCTTTTGAGAGATCTGGCTGGTTTTAGGAACACTGTTACTGGATTCAACATTGCATCTAGACTTGAGAATTCTTTGTTCACATCTGGTTTGAAAAAGAATGTTTGAATGGCTTCTGTCTGTCCTGTTTGCTTGGAAACAGAAACAGGGCTAATTGTTTTATGGAACCCTCAATCTGCTATTTGAATGAATTTTATGATAAATGCATATAACCAAGACCAGTATTGATATTGCCTTCTAGATTGGGGGCCTAAGAAAAATTTTAATCCTTCTCAGAAAATATGGAATTGTCATGTTGATAAATCTTGTCCAATGCCTAAAAAAAAAAAAGCCTCACCCTGGCTGGGTGTGGTGGCTCACGCCTGTATTCCCAGCACTTTGGGAGGCTGAGGTGGGTGGATCATGAGGTCAGGAGTTCAAGACCAGCCTGGCCAAGATGGTGAAACCCCATCTCTACTAAAAATACAAAAAAAAAAAAAAAATTAGCCAGGAGTGGTGGTGGGCGCTTGTAATCCCAGCTACTCAGGAGGCTGAGGCAGAGAATTGCTTGAACCTGGGAGGCGGAGGTTGCAGTGAGCTGAGATCATGCCACTGCACTCCAGCCTGGGTGACAGTGAGACTCCATCTCAAAAAAAAAAAAAAAAAAAAAAAAAAGGCCTCACCCTGCCTTTTGAATCCCAGGGAACCTACCTGTTCTGGGCCAACAATGCACCACCAGACTTTCCCAAGTGCACCAAACATAGTTTTGAATAGTTTTCCTTGGGCAAAGCTCCTCTTTCCTTTTGAACTTCAGCCAGAGGGCCCTCACAGGCAGAAGACTAAATTTCAGATGCTTCTGTCTTGCCCTCTCCCTCCATCTCAATAAATTTTCTGAAAAAGTTGGCATTTAGATTCTTCTTTTCCCAACCTAACCATCAGGCAGGAAAGAAGTAGAGAATAGCATATGTTCTAAGAAAACGCCAGTGCCCCTTTCTAGCTCACCCTTTTAATAGAGGCTTCTCAGAGATGGTGGGACTGGAGCTACAATTAAATTTTTGAGATCAAAGACTGGATGCAGATAGATGAAAATCTTAATGTCTTTTGTCTCTCAGAAAACCAATAAAGCCATCGAAGCTTGTCTAGTTCCCCCAAGTAGTTAATGAGAACAATAGAATTTTGAGTTCCTGGTGTTCCTTTGGAGCTGATTTTGGCAGATGACAAGCAGTTTGTAAAAGGGCTTATTATTCGAGTAGAGCTTTGGCTGCCTGACTTTTAAGGTTGATTATTTGTTTTGCATGTTATATAACAGGAGTGTTGGGCAATGCTCAGAAGAGGTTTTTGGGGTCAGAGATGTAAGGACTTCTCTGACTGTCTTCTCCCAACAGAACCAGATTCCAGCTGCGGAGCAAGAGGCAAGCTTGTACACAGAACCAAAGCCATGGCTTTTGTACAGCCGCTTACCACCAGACAGGCCTTTTCACTGGTTCCTTTAGGGGGAGAATATATCAAAATTTCTATCAAGTCAGTAACCCAAGAAAAATATTTCTCTGTGTATGTAATTTCTCAAACTTTCATTGGTGATGTGACCTGCTTTTTAAAGAAACATTTTTAAAGACATAGTTTGGTCTTTTGCAATAAACAGTTGTATATGGGGTCCCTGTCAGCTCAGTAAGTAGATGCTCTGAAAGGTAGAGCCTTCAACTGGTTGTAGTGAAAAACAGCTAAGAGAGGTCTTCCCTCATTGGTGAAGAGTGCCAAGTGGAAGTTGTCCCAGACCTTTTGTTTTCAAGGTTTAAAGTGTTGTGCTTCCTGGCCAGGCGCAGTGGCTCACGCCTGTAATCCCAGAGCTTTGGGAGGCTGAGGCAGGTGGATCACTTGAGGTCAGGAGTTCGAGACCAGCCTGGACAACATGGCAAAACCCTGTCTCCGCCAAAAATACAAAAAAAATTAGCCGGGCGTGGTTGTGCACGCCTGTAATCCCAGCTACTGGGGAGGCTAAGGCAGGAGAATCTCTTGAGCCCGGGGGACGGAGGTTGCAGCGAGTGGAGATCGTGCCACTGCACTCCAGTCTGGGTGACAGAGTGAGACTCTGTCTCAAAAAATAAAAGTAAAAAAATAAATGAAGTGTTGTGCTTCCTATCTTATGCTGGACCTGCTGGCTCACTGAGAGATAGAGAGAGGCAAATATTAGACATTTTGGAGACAGTGAATGAAGGATGTTCCTCTCCCTCCTATTCTAAACTTTAAAAGTACACTGAGCCAGGGCCTACAAAAAATTGAGTTTTTTTTTTTTTTTTTTGAGATGGAATCTTGCTATGTCGCCAAAGCTGGACTTGAATTTCAAACAATCCTCCTGCTTCAGCCTCCCAAGTAGCTGGGACTACAGGTGCTTGCCACTATCAGATGGCTTTGATAAACAGAAACTTAGTTGTGTCTCCTTTTTTGTTTTTTAATGGGAACCTAATATATGAGGGAGTTCTGTGTATAAAGGCTATAAGCTAGCATTTGTGTCCAGTGCCATCAGTAAAATGGGAAGTAGCAGAAGGAGATGATAGGTACCTAGGAAGAGATTTCATGAGCTATTCAATAAATTTTGGATGCTTTTTGATATTTGGAAGATGTGTGTCCTTAGGAGAGATGGCCTGTACACTTGAAGTTACTAATTCATGGCAAACCATTCTCCTTCAAAGACAAAGTTTTGTTGAAGAGAGTCTTGGGAAACATGAAATCTGATCATCCTGATAGAGTTTGTGTCTCTAAAAGGAACTATACATTGTGGGTGTGAGTAGCTTAATTTCTTGCACTAAAGTCTCTGGCACCCTAAATGAAACATTGCTTTGATGCCTATATTAATCACGATAGGCTAGACCGATACAGTGACAAATAGCAGAGGTTGATTTGTTGCTCACATAATGTTTGATATAGACTGGTTGGCCCTCTTCTGTCTTGTAGCTATACCATGTGGAACAGATGACTTCCAAGGACACCGTAGCAAAGAAAAAGAGAACTGGAAGCTCATGTGCCTTAATCGCCTCATCCTAGAGGTAACACAGAACTTCTGCATACATTTCATTGGCAGGAACTAATCACCTAGCCCCAATTTAACCACAAGGAAGACTGGGATATGTAGAGGCATACCTAGTAGATTTCATGTCTATTAACAGTTTCTGCTATACCCCCTCAGTACCAACTGACCACTCACTTCCCACCCCACTCACCAGGAATGTATAGCTGCTGATGATTTTCGAATTTGGTAAGAGACTGAATTGTGAATATCAGACCACCTCTTCAGTCTAACAGGCAGTGCTTGTTTTACCTAAGGCGAGGAGACAGCACAGGCAGTACTCACTTGTTTGTCAGTTACAGTCCTTTTCCTTTCCCTCTCTCATTACTCACCATGAAACACACATTGTCCCTTTTACTTCTGTCCCAAGCGTCACACTCATAAGAACATAAGAAGTGCCCCCAGATCAAACAAGAGTGCTTGAATAGAAAGTGAGATATTTCTTCTTTATGAGGTTGACCTTACAAGGCTGAGGCAGGCTGTGCCTAATTATGTAGGGACCCTAATGTCTCATGGTTGTGTCACTATAAATTAATTAATGATTAACCTTCTAACAAGGCTAAGTGAACAGAATTCCCCAGTGTCCTGAGAGAAGGAAAGTTAATGTGGTCTTTCTCCCAGGAGGAGGATAACCAGTGGAGCCTTTTCCAGATTTCTCACTAGAAGTAAAGACCAAATTTCCAGAAGGAACCTGAGAGATAAAAAGTGGTTGGCTGCTCCTGACCTGACTCATAGTGTTTAACTGAACCATACCACTAGTGTATACTAGTGTATGTGTATGTGTATGAACATGCACACACACATGCACACACACATTCACACACAATCCTATGGTATTTGGTGACTTTGGATGCCCAGCTCTTGCAACAATTTCCTGCTGTCATTCTTTTCCCTTTGAATCTCAGGGGTGAGCAAACTGAAGAAATACTATCATCTTACTGCTTTTAGTATCTTCCATAGAAAAGGAGTGGCTGGAGTCAGTGTAGATCAACCCAAGCAGTACAAATCTGCCAGAATTGCAGCTCAGCTTCCTTACCTCCAGCATGTGTACCTTTCTGAAGGGTAGGCCCTTAAGCCAGACATAAGTAAGTTATCCACTTTGTGCATAACTGTCTGACTTGGCTTAGAAGCATGAAAGGGGCAGAAATGTAAGATGGGTAAAGAAGGGCTGCATCTGAAATAGGGCCATGATGATTAGCTCTCTCTTTCCTTCCTTTGGCTTCATTGCTGTATTCCATGTGGGTCTTGATATCTTGAAACTGGATGAGATACCCAAATAGTCAGTCCCTGAATATAAATCATTTCCTTGTATAGAATCACTGCCAAACTCAGTATGGTTAAAAGATTTTTAACACCCAGCTGCAGCATTCACTCTGGTTGGAATTGGCCATTTAAATTTATTTCACATATGTAAGTATCATATCCTTTATAATGCATTCTTAATTGTTGCTCAGTTCTTCCAGATTGAATTCCTTTAAAAAAATTCCTTATGTAATCTTTTAATTCTAGTTGGAAAACATCACTTGACAGTTGCTGTTTATACAGGCATGTCTCGTTTTATTGTGCCTGGCTTTATTGTACTTTGCAGATACTGTGTTTTTCACAAATGGAAGGTTTGTGGCAACCCTGCGTTAAGCAAGTCTGTTGGCACCATTTTCTCAACAGCATGTGCTAACTTTGTCTCTGTCTCACATTTTGGTAATTCTCTCAATGTTTCAAACTTTTTCATTATGATTACATCTGTTATGTGGAGCTGTGATCAGTGATCTTTGATGTTACCATTGTAATTGTTTTGGGGTGCCACAACTGTGCCCAGATAAGACAGTGAACTTAATTGGTAAATGTTTTATGTGTTCAGACTGTTCCACTGACTGGCCCTTCTCCAAACTCTCTCCCTCTCCTTGGGCCTCCCTATTCCCTGAAATACAACAATATTGATATTAAGCCAATTAATAACCCTACAATGATTTCCAAGTGTTTAAGTGAAAGGAAAAGACACGTATCTTTCACCTTAAATCAAAAGCTAGAAATGGCCAGGTGTGGTGGCTCACGCCTGTAATCCCAGCACTTTGGGAGGCCAAGGCAGGTGGATCACAAGGTCAGAAGATCGAGACCATCCTGGCTAACACGGTTAAACCCTGTCTCTACTAAAAAATACAAAAAATTAGCCGGGCATAGTGGCGGATGCCTGTAGTCCCAGCTACATGGGAGGCTGAGGCAGGAGAATGGCGTGAACCCAGGAGGCGGAGCTTGCAGTGAGCTGAGATTGCGCCACTGCATTCCAGCCTGGGTGACAGAGCGAGACTCCGTCTCAAAAAAAAAAAAAAAAAAAAAAAAAAAGCTAGAAATGACTAGGCTAAGCTAAGTGAGGAAGGCACGTCAAAAGCCCAGCGAGGCCTTTTGTGCCAGTTAGCCAAGTTGTGAATGCAAAGGAAAAGTTCTTGAAGGAAATTAAAGTGCCATTCCAATGAGCATGTGAATGATAAGAAAGCAAACAGCCTTATTGCCGATATGGAGAAAGTTTTAGTGATCTGGATAGAAGATCAAATGTTTTCTTAAGCCACGATATTCCCTTAAACCAAAGCCTGCCTAATCCAGAACTAGACCCTAACTCTCTTCAATTCTATGAAGGCTGAGAGAGATGAGGAAGCTGCAGAAGAAAAATGTGAAGCTAGCAGAGGTTGGTTCATGAGGTTTAAGGAAAGAAGCTGTCTCCACAACACAAAAGTGCAAAGAGCAGCAAGTGCTGATGGAGAAGCTGCAGCAAGTTATCCAGAAGATTAACTAAGATCATTGATAAGAGTAGCTGCACTAAACAACAGATTTTCCATGTAGACAAAACAGCCTTATATTAGAAGAAGATGGCATCTAGGATTTTTTTTTTTGAGACAGAGTCTCACTCTGTTGCCCAGGCTGGAGTACAGTGGGGTGGTCTCGGCTCACTGCAACCTCCGCCTCCTGGGTTCAAGCAATTCTTCCTGCGTCAGCCTCCCAAGTAGCTGGGATTACAGGCACCCGCCACCACACCGAGCTAATTTTTGCATTTTTTAGTAGAGACGGGATTTCGCCATGTTGGTCAGGCTGGTCTTGAACTCCTGACCTCAAGTGATCTGCCTGCCTCGGCCTCCCAAAGTGCCGGGATTACAGGCGTGAGCCACCGTGCCCAGCCAGCATCTAGAATTTTAATAGCTGGAGAGGAGAAGTCAGTGCTTGGCTTCAAAGCTTCAAAGGACAGGCTGACTCTCTTGTTAGGAGCTAATGCAGCTGGTGACTTTAAATTGAAGCCAATATTCATTTATCATTCTGAAAATTCTAGGGTCCTTAAGAATTATGCCAAATTCTGCTTGTGTTCTATAAATGGAACAACAAAGCCTGGATGACAGCACATCTGTTTACAGCATGGTTTTCTGAACATGTTAAGCCCACTGTTGAGACCTACTGCTCAGAAAAAAAGGTTCTTTTCAAAATATTACTGTTCATTAACAATGCACTTAGTCACCCAAGAGCTCTGATGGCTATGTACAAGGAGATTAATGTTGTTTTCATGTCTGCTAACACAACATCCATTCTGTAGCAGATGGATTAAGGAGTAATTTAGACTTTCAAGTCCTATTTTTTAAAAAAATACATTTTGTAAGGCTGCCATAGAGCTATTCCTTTGATAGATCTGGGCAAAGGAAATTGAAAACCTTCTGGAAAGGATTCACCATTCTAAATGCCGTTAAGAACACTCATGGTTAATAGGAGGAGGTCAAAATACCAACATGGACTGTAATCCCAGCACTTTGGGAGGCCAAGGCAGGTGGATTACTTGAGGTCAGGAGTTCAAGACCAGCCTGGCCAACATGCTGAAATCCTGTCTCTACTAAAAATATAAAAAATTAGCCGGGTGTGGTAGTGGGCGCTTGTAATCCCAGTTACTTGGGAGGCTGAGGCAGGAGAATCTCTTGAACCCAGAAGGTGGAGGTTGCAGTGAGCCGAGATTGTGCCACTGCACTCCAGCCTGGGCAATGGAGTGAGACTCCATCTCAAAAAAACAAAACAAAACAAAACAAACAAACAAAAGACAAAAAAACCCCAACATTAACAGGAGTTGGGAAGAAGTTTGATATGGTTCAGATCTGTGTCCCCACCCAAATCTCATGTCGAATTGTAATTCCCAGTGTTGGAGCTGGGGCCTGGAGGAAGGTAGTTGGATAACGGGGGTGGTTTCTCATGGCTTAACACCATCCCCCTTAGTTGCCGTCATCACATACTTGTGAGATCTGGTTGCTTAAAAGTGTGTATCACCTCCTGCCCACTCTCTTTCTCCTACTCTGGCCATGTGAAATTACTTGCTCTTCCTTCGCCTTCTGCCATGATTGGAAGCTTCCTGAGACCTCCCTGGAGGCTGATCATGCTTCCTGTACAGCCTGCAGTACTGTGAGCCAAATAAACTCTTTTCTTTATATATTATCCAGTCTCAGGCATTTCTTTATAGCAATGCAAGAATGGACTAATACAAAGTTGATTCCAACCTTCATGGACGACTTTGAGGGGTTCAAGACTTCAGTGAAGGAAGTCACTGCAGATGAGGTGGAAATAGCAAGAGAACTAGAATTAGAAGTGAAGCCTGAAGATATGATTGAATTGCTGCAATCTCATGATAAAACTTGAACAGATGAGGTATTGCTTCTTATGGATGAGCAAAGAAGGTGGATTTTTGAGATGGAATTTACTCCTGGTGAAGATGCTGTGAACATTGTTGAAATGACAACAAAGGATTTAGAATATAACATAAACTTAGTTGATAAAGCAGTGGCAGGGTTTGAGAGGACTGACTCCAATTTTGAAAGAAGTTTCACTGTGGGTAAAATGCTATCAAATAACATTGCATGCTATAAAGAAATCTTTTGGGCCGGGTGCAGTGGCTCACGCCTGTAATCCCAACATTTTGGGAGGCTGAGGTGGGCAGATCACGAGGTCAAGAGATTGAGACCATCCTGGCTAACATGGTGAAACCCCATCTCTATTAAAAATAGAAAAAAATTAGCTGGGCATGGTGGCGCATGCCTGTAGTCCCAGCTGAGGCAGGAGAATCACTTGAACCCGGGAGATGGAGACTACAGTGAGCCAAGATTGTGCCATTGCACTCTAACCTAGCGACAGAGCAAGACTCTGTCTAAAAATAGATAAATAAATAAATAAATAATCTTTTGGGCCAGTCGTGGTGGCTCACGCCTGTAATCCTAGCACTTTGGGAGGCTGAGACGGGCAGATTGCCTGAGCTCAGGAGTTCCAGACCAGCCTGGGCAACACAGCGAAACCCCATCTCTACCAAAATACAAAAACTGGCTGGGCGTGGTGGCGGGCGCCTGTAATCCCAGCTATTCAGGAGGCTGAGGCATGAGAATTGCATAAACCCCGGAGGCAGAAGTTGCAGAATGCTGAGATCTTGCCACTGTACTCCAGCCTGTGAAACCCTGTCTAAAAAAAAAAAGAAAAAAAGAAAAAAAAGAAAGAAAGAAGGAAAGAAGAAAGAAAGAAAAATAAATAAATAAATAAATAAATAAATCTGTCTATCTTTTGGGAAGGAAGAGTCAATTGATGTGGCAAACCTCACTGTTGTCTTATTTTAAGAAATTGCCCCAGCCACCCTAACCTTCAGCAACCACCACCTTGATCAGGCGGGAGCCATCAACCTCAAGTCAAGACCTCCCACCAGCAAAAAGATTATGACTTGCTGAAGGCTCAGATGATCATTAGTATTTTTTAGCAATAAAGT
Source organism: Pongo abelii (assembly GCF_028885655.2). Classification (NCBI taxonomy): domain Eukaryota; kingdom Metazoa; phylum Chordata; class Mammalia; order Primates; family Hominidae; genus Pongo; species Pongo abelii. The sequence continues at coordinate 124,614,612 of NC_072008.2, forward strand.
ATCTTAAATTAAGGCATGTTTATTGTTTTTATAGGTACAATGCTATTGCACAATTAGTACACTACAGTATAGTGTAAACATGACTTTTATATGCACTGGGAAACCAAAAAAATTGTGTGACTCACTTTATTACGATATTCACTTTATTACAGTGGTCTGGAACCCAACCCACAATACCTTCAAGGTATGCCTGTATTTCCCCTTTCTTTCCCGGTAACAAAATTTTAATTCTTGAATTTCACATTTTCCTGTCTTCTTCCTATTTTGATCTCTGCTGTTGGTTGCCACTTTCTTTGCTAAGTTTCCTTCCCTTTCCCAACATCAAATCCTAAGTTTTATTCCTTTTTTTGTATATTTAATTTCAGTTATTTTGTACAATTTCTAGCACAACTTTTAAGAGACTGAATATATATAACTCTGAGCCAGTTAGAATCCCTTAGACTTATGTGATCCTTCCAAGGAGTTCAAAGTAATTCACCTTAAAAATTAAACTATTCCACTGTAGTACTTCATTTATCATCTCCAGATATCTGGAGACTAGGTAGGGGCGACTTTTACCCTTCCTATTTTAAGAATGGACAAATCAAGATTCCGAGATGATAAATAACTTTTCCATCATCATTATCCTGCTGGTTCTTTGATGTCCAGACCAAAGTAATGAAATGATGACCTGTGAATTCTGCATTATTACCTCCTTCCTTGATTAAAAATGACACTGGGACAGGCTGAGGGAGACTGCTGTGCATTGTATGGGGGTGAATAATCTGGCAGAGGCAGAACTCTGTACTTAGGCATCCCTAAAAGGCAGGGACCCCAGCGTCTAAACAATCCTCCTTTGATATCCTGTGTCTGGCTGGGCCTTTGGCATCTGGCCCAGCGCTCCCAGAAGAACGCTGTGGTAATCCTTGCATACAGAGTATGGGGATGCAGTGAGCATTTAGCTGCCAAGAATGTTATAGACAATAGAAATAGAGAAGTTTCAAGTGTTCCTTCCTAGAGTAGCAAGTGACAGCTTAGGATGGGAGGGAGAATGGCCTTCTCTATAGCTTACCAAATGAGTTAGTGACTATGAAAGTGGTTTCTAAGTAGTAAAAATATGGAACACATGATGGTTATTGCTGTGACATTGTAAGTTGCCTGTGTTGTTTTTCCCCCAAGGTTTGTAAGGAAGACCACAGAGATCTCAAGTATTGCTACAATCATGAGCTCAGCCTCCTGAGTAGCTGGGATTACAGGTGCCCGCCACCACGTCTAGCTAATTTTTGTATTTTTAGTAGAGACAGGGTTCTGTCATGTTGGCCAGGCTGGTCTCGAACTCGTGACCTCAGGTGATCCACCAGCCTCGGCCTCCCAAAGTGCTGGGAGTACAGGCGTGAGCCACCGCGCCCAACAAAAATCACATTTTCAATTTCCTCAACACTTACAGTTCTCCTAGGCACAATGCAGAGATTCTCCTCTGTGGAGGTTAGAGCAAATTCCCCAGGCTAGTGTTACCCCTGCTTTGTCAGCACTTATTTCATTTTCTGAAAGAAGAATCTGGCGTGGCTTCATCTTTATTCCTAATTGTTCTTCCCAATTTTCTGTCATTCAAAGCCTTCTGAGCTCTAGGGAGTTGAGTGGAGGACAGGGGAGCTTGAGGCATGGCCTGATCCCAGGCTTATATTCCATAGCACAGCGTTTATCCCCAGGTCGGGCCTCTGGCATCCTCTGCTCTCTGAAAATCTGCTCCAAATCTGGATGGAAGAAACAGTCGCAAACTCCCTCAAACACACAGAGGTAGCTTTACAGCATTAAAGGTCTGTTATTTTCCAGACATTTTCTAGTGCCTTGTTTATAACGTAGCTCTAAAGAGTCCTGTAATCTGGTTACCTAGCTGCACAGATTAGAAGCAACAGGCAGATATATTGCAGTGGGGGAGGGAGGGAAGAAGCTCACACAAACTGATGGAGGAAGTGCCTGCTGAAGTCCTGAAACCCTGGGAGGAGACAGGAAAACAAAATAGCATAACGTAATGAAGGATGTGATTGTGAATACCCTGAGTAAGCTGGAAAAAGGTTCAAGTGGGCTGGGAAATCTGGCAAACATGTTATATAAACATGTATATTTCACATGTCATGAAAATACTGTTTAAAATTTTTGGCATTTAAGGGATAAGGTTTCCTTATCTATAGAAATCCAATTATTTCTAAGTCTGCCATAACTCACCTAAACCAGAATTATGAGTATTTCCTATAGTGACAATATAATGCTTTTTTATAGTAAGGATTTGAAGCCCTGTTTTTGTGAGTGTGATTCAGGCATCGCATGAGAATGTGATTGGAATGCTGAATTCATTCATTCCCTGATTTGGTACTCATATAGAACTGTTAGCCAGGTGCGGTGGCTCACGCCTGTAATCCTAGCACTTTGGAAGGCCGAGGTGGGCAGATTGCCTGTGCTCAGGAGTTCGAGACCAGCCTGGGCAACATGGTGAAACTCCGTCTTTACTAAAATACAAAAAATTAGCTGGGTGTGGTGGCACTCGCCTGTAGTCCCAGCTACTCAGGAGGCTGAGGCACGAGAATCGCTTGACCCTGAGAGGCAGAGAGGTTGCAGTGAGCCGAGATTGCGCCACTGCACTCCAGCCTGGGTGACACAGCAAAACTCTGAGTCCAAAAAACGAACAAAAAGAAGTGTCACATTTCAGCCTTCATACAAGGCTCTCTCAACCGCCCGTAGCTTTTCCTCACATTTCTTTCATTGGCCCAGGAGTTGCTTTTGATCCTCCATGGAAGCCTGAGCTGTGTGAGACTGCATCTCAGGACTGGAGGTCCCAAACAGGAAGTGACTTCAATCTTCAGGAAAGTCACTGCCTGGTTGTCACCTGGATTCACGTTCAGTGTACCGATGAACTAACTAGCCCAGTGCATTTGTCACTGCTTCTGAGTCAAGCCTGGGCAGGGCACAGAGGCTGGTGTACAGATTCTACCTTGTGATCTGTCCTGCTCCCAAGGCCATAAGCTTTCTGACCAGCTGCTGTGAACTGGCAGGCACTGGGTGGGAGGTGATGCTGGTTGTGCCAGAGCTTTCTGGTGCTGTCATATGCTTCTACAATTACCTCCCTTCTTTTGCTTGCAGATTCGTAGTTTGGCCACACATCTTTGCCAGCAGGAAGGTCTGTTTTATTCACTCCTCTCACTGACCCTCCCCCCACCCCCACTCCATGACAGAGAGTATGATTGACTTGGCTCAAAGCAAAGAAGCAGCAAGGCTGCAGAGTCCATAAAGCAGTCAGAAACATGTCTCACTTAGCCCTTGTAATTGTAATGTCTTGGCTTGGCCTTTTGCCACCCTTCCCTGTTCTGGTCCTTAACATGCTTCACCGAGGGGTAGTTGCTAATTGGGAAATTTAGTGCATCCTTCTTTGAGGATGATTGTTATGGCTATAGAACCACAAAATAGGACACTAAAATGTGGTGGAGCACTGGACTTAGAATCAGGAAGCCTGGTCCTGATTCTAATCATATTCTGGTCCTGGGTCAGCTGTGGATTGCTGTGTGATCTTGGACAAATCTCTTCCTCATCTGCTGGAGGGGCAAGGGGACGATGGTTATACTAGTCAATCTCTGAGATCTAAGCATTAAATCTTCCATTTTCTTTCCTGTTCATACAGACAGAGATGTTTTGGTTCATTTCCTAGAGTGTCTTCTCTTTTTCTCTGTATCCATGTCTCCTTTCACCAGAACCTCTCTTTTGGTGAAGCAGTTATTCATCTATTTCATTTTAAAGCTGCCCTGGGAATATGGAAAGATTGTATAGAGGTGCCTAGGTTCTAGGAGTTTTTATTTTGAAACCGATGTATGGAATTCAAGATTAATAGAGTTATTGTAGTCCCATCTGGAATTTTAATCACTGAATCACAGGGAGAGCAGCCAAGCCAACCATCCATGATGCAGTTAGATTTGGAACTAGACATCTCAGCCTCAGTTCTCTCCTGCAAGTGACTGGGGTGGGAGCAGAAGGAATATGCTATCCCATCACCTCCCATCATTAGCACTGCCCAGAAAAAGCAGGGGAGAGACTGAAAAGGGTGTGGTAGCACACTTGGACAAGGATACCAGACAAGTGGCAGACTTTATGAAATGCCCACTGTTTGGCAAATGAGCCAGGCATTGTGGAGCAGGGAGACTAAGGACAACTTTCTACAAACAAACCCTGCCTGTTCTTGCTTTTGGGCCTATATCAAGTTCTCTCCAATTGGCATGCCCTCGTTTTCCTCCTAGCTTATTCAAAGTCCTACCCATCCAGCAAACTCCACCTCTTCTATTTAAGTTCAGCAGACCTTTATTGAGGACCATCCAATGACTCAGCCCTCCTTTAAGGATACAAAGATGAATAAAAACTTAGTGCCTGGCCTTGGGCTGACAGTAATATATTGTCCTGCTTGGGTCACTGTTGTTTCATGTATGTTTCTTTTTCCTCTGCAGCTAAACTGTAAGCTCTTGGAAGGCAAATTGTGTTTTGAGGGGTCCCGCAATCACCCCAAGTTGGGTGATTACTAGAAAGACTCATAAGACTCAATAGCAGGTTTTACTTACAGCTAAGGTTTATTACACCAAAGGATACAGAACAAAAGCTGCAGGAAAAATATACATTGAGTAGGCACAGGTTTTCAAGTCCTTTCTTATCCGTGGCTGCACAGGAGCATCTAACAAATTAACAGCAAACTACAGGGACACCTGTGAAATGTCTCTGTCTAGGAAAGCCCACCCAAGTCTCAGAGTCTCTGAGGCTTTTGCGAAATGACACTCAGGATCCCAACATCAAAACCAGGTACATCATGAATCTTGCAAAAACAATCCAGAGAAGTCCTGACAAGTAGATACAGCATACCTCATTGCTCTGGATGTATAAAATGACATCAAGACATCATCAATTGGTGACATAAAGAACATCTGAGGGCTGTATTCCCAGAGGTAGGCCTAGGGGCAATCATAATTCTAGGCTCCCCTGAAGACGTGCAAGGACTGATCAATTAGAGCTTCTGTGTTAACCCTTTCTTCAACGCTGTGTCTTACACATTTCATACATCCCCTCAGAGTGCTTAGCACAGACAGGTCCTCTTCTCTAAGCCCAAGACTCATATATTTCACTATCTCTTCTCATGTTCATTCCCATAGACATCAGCACCTCAACATGTACAAATATGAACTGTATATCCCCCCTTACCCCACTCTTCTCCATCTCAGTAACTGTCAACATCATTCACTCTGTTGCTCAAGCCCCCAAATCTTTCTGTTTTCCTTTTGATTCTCCTCTCCCCCTCACCTCCCACAACCAATCAGGAATTTCTTTTGACTCTAACTTTGAAGTATATCCCAAATGTGATCTCTCATCCTCTCAGCCACCCTAGTGTAAACCATCATCATCTTTCATCTGGACCACTTGCCTCTTAAATGTTTCAATTTGTTTCCTCTATAGCCTGTTCTCCACTCACCACCAAGAGTGATCCTTCAAAATGTACATCAGACTATGTCGCTTCTGGCTACTCACAACCTCCAATTGTTTGTTAATATGCTTGGAATAAAACCGAAACATTTTACTCTCTTGCTCACTTATTGTGCTCTAGCCTGAGACCCAGTGAATGAGTATGTTTCCTTCTCACATGACATTCCTTTTTCCAGGACTGTTCTTCCTCTAACGCTTTAAATGCCTGGATCCTTTTCCTTTAAGTGTCACCTTCACTATCAGCCCCTCATGGAGACTTTTTCTGATCACCCTATCTAAGGTAGCCCTGCTCCTCTGCTCACCTGAAATCATAATTGTTTATTTGTTTATGTATTTGTTGTCACTCTACACTGATTAGACTATAAACTCACGAGAGAAGACCTTTGTCTCTCATTCATAATGATATCTTCAGCGCCTAGCACTATTCCAAATTTAGAGTAGGCTTCCAATAAATATTTGTTAATGAATATAATAGGTTATTAATAAATATATTTGATTACTTAAAAGTGATGAACTGGCCTCTGCCCTTAAAAGGTTTATGTTCTACTGAAGAGTTGAGTAGGAAAGAAACTCAAAATAGATGGAAAACTTTTCTGTGTTGTCCAGGATCCAACACAGGACATATCAGCATTCTGGATAGCAGAAACCAACAAGCAACAGAGGGACCACATCAAACAGCTGGAATCTATCCAGCTCAGCATTCTCTCTGGCAGGGGTTTCTGGGGGCTGTTTGAAGAGAGATACAAGAAGCTTGGAAATTCCATGTGGAAAGCAAGGATCGTGGAGAGTTGATGTCTTCTTTAGGGTAGTGGCAGTGGAGTTTTTGCCAGCGAGGCACCCACAGTGTGGCTGCACCTTGTTTCTGGCCTCTTCAGGGCCTCGCTTTATGGGTCTCCAGAGATCCTGTGGGTGGTCTAATATTGTTTAATAAATTTCCTTTCTGCTTAAACTAGTCAGAGTGGATTTTGCAGTTTGTAATTAAGAACTCAGACCTATCTAATAGGTTGAAAAACAAGGTTGAACTTCAGAATAGTGACTTCTAACTGACATCTAACTTTGACAGAAAGTGTTAAAATTATGCTGATGTTGGAGGCATTACTTCAAAACTGAACCAAAACATATAGCCATATCAAAATGACATGCTAAGTTTGAGACAAAGCAATTTATTTAGTCACATCCTTGGGAAAAGTTGTATATCTTTTCATGTGTCTATAAAGCACTATTGTCAAAAATGAGCATTTTTAAGCATTTACTTCTTTAAGTTAATTGCTATTACATTCTGGTGTAATTTTTATTACAAGTATATCAGCAACTAAATGAAAAACACTTAAAATATTTTTAAAAGGCAAAACTAAACTATTACGTTTAAGGTTGCAACCTGAGCGATAAAATAATAATGAAATCAAGGAAGAGAGGAAGAGATTTCCATAAAAGTCAGCGTAGTGGTTAATTTTAGGATTGGGATGGGACATGTGCCAGGCTTCTAAGGTAGCTAGCAAAGTTCTATTTCTTGACCTAGAAGTAAATATCTAAAAGTGTATTTACTTTATAATACTCTATTAAGATATGCATTTTTCTATTATATCTTGCAGTTCAAATGGTTAAAAATATGTATATCAACTACTCAAATGTGAATTATTTTTATGGAAATGTCCCCTGTATGTTTTCATTTCAGGATCCCTGAGGACTTTCTTATGGATTTTTGTCTGTGGGAACTTGTGAATTATTGTATGAGCTTAACAGGAGAGTTAACTTAAAATGTTTATTGTCCCTTATGACTGGGCGCGGTGGCTCATGCCTGTCATCCCAGCACTTTGGGAGGCAGAGGCGGGGCCAATCATCTGAGGACAGGAGTTGGAGACAAGCCTGGCCAACATGCTGAAACCCTGTGTCTACTAAAAATACAAAAATTAGCCAGGTGTGGTGGCGCATGCCTGTAATCCCAGCTACTCAGGACGCTGAGGTGAGAGAATTGCTCGAACCCGGGTGGCAGAGGTTGCAGTGAGCTGAGATCACATCACTGCACTCCAGCCTGGGCGACAGAGTGAGACTCCGTCTCAAAAAAAAAAAAAAAGTTTATTATCCCTTATAATCAAAGTTATGCAAATGAAAACAAGACACCATTATTCCCCATGGAACTGTCAAAGATGTTTTAAAAAGTGTTATTACTCAGTGTTGGTGAAAGTATGGAGAAATGGATACTTATATATGCCCTGATGGCAGAAATGTAAATGACTATAATTTTTTTTTTTTTTTGACAGAGGCTTGGCCTGTCACCCAGGCTGGAGTGCAGTGGTGCAATCTTGGATCACTGCAACCTCCGTCTCCCGGGTTCAAACGATTCTCTTGCCTCAGCCTCCCGAGCAGCTGGGATTACAGATGCCTGCCACCATTCCCAGCTAATTTTTGTATTTTTTTTTCAGTAGAGATGGGGTTTCACCATGTTGGCCAGACTGGTCTTGAACTCCTGACCTCAGGTGATTCACCCGCCTCAGCCTCCCAAAGTGCTGGGATTACAGGTGTGAGCCACTGCGCCTGACCGACTACAACCTTTTCATAAAGCCATTTTGAAGTCTGTAACAAGGGCCTAAAGATGCTCTTTTTTTTTTTCTTTTGAGACGGAGTCTTGCTCTGTCACCAGACTGGAGTGCAGTGGCACAATCTTGGCTCACTGCAACCTCTGCCTCCTGGGTTCCAGTGATTTTCCAGCCTCAGCCTCCCAACTAGCTGGGACTACAGGCGTGCACCACCAAGCCCAGCTAATTTTTGTATTTTTAGTAGAGACAGGGTTTCACCATGTTGGCCAGGATGGTCTCGATCTCTTGACCTCGTGATCTGCCCACCTCGGCTTCCCAAAGTGCTGGGATTATAAGCGTGAGCCACCGTGCCTGGGCCCAAAATGCTCATTTTTAGGAAACTTTAACCCAGTAAACTCAATCCTAGGAAATTTATGTTAAGGAAATAGTCAGAGGTGTACAAGAAAATATATGTTCAGGGATGTTTCTTGCAGTAGTTTTGTAATAGTGAAATTTTGGAAACAACATAAATGTTTAACCCTAGGGAAATGGTACAGTCACAAAACAAAATATTATACAGCCATCAATATGAGTAGTTTTGAATGTATACACATAGAAGATAATAATGATAGTGATGGCCAACATTTATTGATCACTCAATATTTGCCAGGGACTATGAAACCTCTTTACATGAATTATCTCATCCTTGAGATAATACTGTGAGATGAGTACTATGATTATTCTCATTTTGTAAATAACAAAACTGAGACTCAGAAAGTTTAAGTAACTTGCCGAAGGTAAGTAAGCAATAGAGTCAAGGTTAAATACTCCAAATTTACATAAAGGCTGTTAACCCTAGTAATCTTTAAGTGATGGGATTATAGTGATTTTTGTTTTCTGCTTTATATTTTTTATTTATTTATTTTGCGACAGTGTTGCTCTGTCGCCCAGGCTGGAGTGCAGTGGCATGATCTTGGCTCACTGCAACCCCCACCTTCCGGGTTCAAGCAACCCTCCCACCTCAACCTCCTGAATAGCTGGTACTACAGGTGTGCACCACCACACCTGGCTAATTTTTGTGTTTTTACTAGAGATGTGGTTTTGCCATCTTGGCCAGGCTGGTCTGGAACTCCTGAACTCAAGTGACCCACCCACCTCAGCCTCCCAAAGTGTTGAGATTACAGGTGTGAGCCATGGTGCCTGGCCTCTACTTTATATTTCTCTTTATGCTTATAATTTTTTATTTTTTTAATTGATAAATGATAATTCTATATATTTATGGGGTACAGTGTGATGTTTTGTTTGATGCATGAATATATTGTGAAATGATCAAATCATGGTAATTAGCATACTCATCACCTCAAACATGTATCATTTTTGGGGGTTGAGAGAGGATTTAGAATCCTCTCTTCTAGTTATTTTGAAAAATCTTAATTTTATAAAATAACCACTAATTACTTTTGTAATCAGAAAAAAAAAATAGCTCTTCCCGGATATTCTTGCCACACAGAGATGCACTGACTTCTGGGGAAAGTGTTCTGGGATGAGGGTAGGGCCAAGGGTCTTGAGGCAGGAAATAATACAAAATAGTTCTGTCACCCAGGCTAGAGTGCAGTGGTGCAATCTCAGCTCACTGCAACCTCTGCCTCCCAGGTTCAAGCAATTCTCTTGCCTCAGCCTTCCAAGTAGCTGGGATTACAGACATGTGCCACCACGCCTGGCTAATTTTTTGTATTTTTTGTAGAGACTGGGTTTCACCATGTTAGCCAGGATGATCTCAATTTCCTGACCTCGTGATCCACCTGGACTCGGCCTCCCAAAGTGCTGGGATTACAGGAGTGAGCCACCACGGCCAGCCTGTTTATTTTTTATTTTTTATTTTTTTGAGACAGAGTCTTACTCTGTCGCCCAGGCTGGAGTGCAGTGACACGATCTCGGCTCACTGAAACCTGCACCTCCTGGTTCAAGCGATCCTCCCATCTCAGCCTCCTGAGTAGCTGGGATTACAGGCATGCGCCACCACACCTGGCTAATTTTTGTAGTTTTAGTAAAGACGGGGTTTTGCCATGTTGGCCAGGATGGTCTTGAACTCCTGACCTCAGGCGATCCGCCTGCCTCGGCCTCCCAAAGTGCTGGGATTATAGGCGTGAGCCACTGTGCCTGGCACAAAATAGTTTTCTTGTGCTTAGCTTCCCCTTCTCTGTGAATAGTCCAGTTTTTTCCTAAGAACATTACCTCCCAACTACAGACTAGAAATGTGGCTGCCTCGGTTTGGACCCTTGCTTCTGAGCAAGTAGAATCTTGCTGAGGAAGGGAATGGCATGTGGGGCAGTGACAAAGGACAGGAACTACTTGCTTTCTGAAGTTCCTACTAAATTTCCTACTTAAAGCCCTGCATCTCACACTGGCCCCCTCATAGCTGTGGGTTATGCATCAGGAGTTCTGATTTGGTGTCTCTTGTTTACTCCTCTGCCACCTCTGCCTCCAGACCCAGTGTCAGGGAGCCTCCTTTTGGCTCTGGCTGGGCAGCCACCTTGGTTAGTCCAAAAGGACTCATGGCTCCCAGAGGGTCATCATAGCTTGGTACTGTTCCATCGTATGTCAACTACGCCACCTTCCACCTGATCACAACCAGTCTTTTCCCAAACTTGGATCTTTTGAGGAAAGATGAGACAAGAAAATGTAGCAGACTCCATGTGAACCCTTCTCTAGACCTAGGAAAACATTCAATACTCCTGCTTACTAAGAGCTAATCAGTATATGAAAGAAAGACACTCAGGAAGTTTGCCTGAAGGTTAACTCAGAGACCTGGGAGTGAAACCTAGCTCTCCTGCTTCCTAGGCCCCTCTGTGCCATCTATTTTTAGCCAAGCTGCCCTGAGCCTTGTCCATCTTGTCTGAAAGCCAAAGTAGGCACACAGTTTGCTCATAAACATTCCTGTGCTTGCCAGCTCATGTTAGCCAACCATTTAGATGTTGGTTTTAAAACTGCGAGCCTTCCCTTGTACCTACCTCCTAAGGCCTGCAAAGAATACACACCAAGGGATCAACAGCCTGAGTTTTTCCCGAAGCCAAGTGACCTCAGTCAAATGCCCTCAATTGAGAGGCGTGTCTATTACTCGTTCATCTTGGCACAGGGTGCAGCAAATGACTCCCTCTCAGAGCCACTGTTCCTGGTCACAGTTCTTTGAGTGTGCTGACCTACTTTCTCCCCTTCACAGGAAAAACAGAAACCAATAAATGTCTCCAGTGAGTAATCTTGCTTTCAGGAGCACTGACTCTGTGTTTTGGCCTCTTGTCCTTTCCCTGCTCCATTATCACTCTGCTATAACCATAAGAAAATGGTTCATGACTGAACTAGAACTCTGTTGTTTACTGTCCCCATTCTGTAGCTGGGTTTTCAGAGCAACTATGGCCCACATATCACAGGGATGGGGGCAGAGCCCTCCCTACCTTTCCTTTCCCTACTACAATTCATTGCTAAATAGCATAATGTGGACTAAAGTTGCTTCTGCACAAGAATGTTGGGAATCAACAGAGTATCTCTGGTTTTGGCCACACGTGCTATGCGACTGGTAGCATTATGGACTGAGAGGCATTCAGCTTGAGACTCCTGACTTAACTTACTATATACCTTTGGAGTGGGCCTCCAAGAAGAGTCAGGTGGCTCAATTCGGTTGCCTTGACAAGCAGAACCTCTTTACTGAGTGTGTAAAGGTGACTCTCAAATACCCACACTGAGATTCTCTGTGGCTAATGGATTATTTTAGGCTGTCCTTACCCTTCGCAGTCTTCATGCTATTTCCCACTCCCTCCAGCCATCATCTGGAAGCAACTTGGAAATATATGCTCATTTTAATGTCAGTCTGAGAAAAGTTAACTAGAGGAATAAATCTACTGGGGTTCAGAGGCAAGGTGTTGATAGGACATATAATGTATTCCAGAGTGCCTTTTGGATTATCTACCGGTTTTTAATAACCTGGCATGTCTGTTCTTCATGACCATGGATAACTGAGTATATCTTATTTTGCTCCCCTATCCCTGGGCACTGTGTCTCCTTTCTTCCTCACTTGTCCTTGTGTGTACAACAGATTATAACCAGCTTGCCTTCTAAAATCCTGTCAAATTTCATTTATATCGAATGTGCTGGCCAGGTGTGGTAGCTCACCCCTGTAATCCCAGCACTTTGGAAGGCCGAGGTAGGAGGATCACTTGAGCCCAGGAGTTAGAGACCAGCCTGGGCAGCATAGCGAGACCTCATCTCTACAAAAAAAAAAAAAAAAAAAAAAAAAAATTTAAATAGCCAGGCATGATGGCACATGCCTGTAGTCCCAGCTACTTGGGAAGCTCAGGCGGGAGGACTGCTTGAGCTGGGAGATTGAGACTGTAGTGAGCTGTGATCATGTCACTGCACAACAGCATGGACAACAAAGCAAGACCCTGGCTCAACAAACTGGAAGTGTTAACATGAGCTTTTAAAAAGGTTCCAAGTCCTTTTCACCAGCTCCAAAGTCATATTCGAAGTCTGGGCAACATGGCAAAACTTATCTCTACAAAAAATACAAAAAACTAGCCGGCCATGGTGGCACACACCTGTAGTCCCAGCTACCTGGGAGTGTAAGGTGGGAGAGGATTACTTGAGCCTGGGAGAGGGAGGTTGCAGTGAGCTGAGATTGTGCCACTGCACCCCAGCCTGGTGACAGAGTGAGACCCTGTCTCAAAATAAATAAATAAATAAATAAATAAAATCAATATACATTAGGAAGCTATGAGTTTTGTTTTTTTTTTTTAAAGCAAGTTGTAGACAGATGTATACTGGATGATACTGTTTTTCCCAACTTGGATAGAAATTAATACACAAACAAGAGTATCTTTTGTTTGAGGATAGGTATATATGTAGCAAAACACAGACTGAAAGACTAAGCCTAATTCATGATAAGTCATTTCGACTACTTCATATCATTCCATCATGTAAATGTACCCTGATTATTTATATATTATCCTTTTGATGGACATCAGCTTCTTTCCAATTTTTGTATTTTGCAAGCTGTGCTGCAATGTACATCCTTTTATGTGTCTCCCAGTGCATATGTGCAAAAGGTTTCCCTAGACCAATGAATATCTAGAATTAGAATTGTTGGGTCCTATAGTATGCTTACTTTCAACTTTACAAAATATTGCTAAGTTATTTTCCAAAGTCATTGTACCAGCTGGGCACAGTGGTTCACAACTGTAATCCCAGCACTTTAGGAGTCCAAGGTGAGAGGATGACTTGAGGCTAGGAGTTTGAGACCTGCCTGGACTACATAGCAAGACCCCATCTCAATTAAAAAGATAATACAAATATAAAATATATATAAAGAAAAAAATCATATTGTAGTCATAGTGGCCACAAGAGGCTGCACTTCAGCAACTAGCTGATCTCAGGCCAGCTGGGCCAGGGTTAGAGTGAACCCTTCCTCTGAAGAGGTGGGCAAGTAGCAGGTGGTAAGATAGGACATGGCTGCAGGCAACAGCCAGGAATCTCTACTTCTGGAGTAGCCATTCATACTTGTGGTTGTAAAGTGTGTGTCCCCCACCCAATCATCTGGGTTGGAGGTAGGATGTGGATGAATGACAACAGGACCTCTGCATTCACAGAACTGGAGAGGGGAGGGGGCAACTGGGATGGGGAATGAGGATGAATCGCAAGCAACAGCAGAAGTGAGGAGAACAGTAGGGAGATAGGAAGGGTGATATTGCTAGTCACCAAAACAATGGAACAGAGATCCCAAAGACATTTCAGAGATCATTGAGTAGGTTGTCTCTCCCATTACAAATTCAGAGCAGGGCCTTGAGGGCAGGGTTTCCAGAAAGGTGCCCACCAGACCTCAGCATTCACTGCTCAGGGCCACCTCAGGCCTCTGCTTCCCATGTTTTGGCGCAGAGCTCCTTGGCTGCTCCAGCCATGGCTCAAGTGAGCCCATGTGCAGTTCATGCTACTGCTCTGGAAGGCACAAGTGTAAGCCTTGGCAGCATGCACATGGTGCTGACTCTGCAGAAGTGCTGAGCGCATGAGTTATGGGGCCATTGTGGCATCTACCTAGATTTCAAAGGATGTATCAGACAGTCTGGGGGCCCAGGCAGAGACTTGTTGCAGAGGTAGAGCCACTGCAAAGAGCCCCCACTAGGGCAATGCCTAGTGGAGCTGTGGAAAGCAGGATCCTGCAGAGTCTCCACTAGGGCAGTGCCTAGTGGAACCGTGGGAGTGGGACCACCATTGGGACCCCAGAGCCATAGAGCTACCAGCATACAGTGCCAACCTGGGAAAGTTGCAGGCATGAGACTCCAACCCAAGACAGCTGAAACATGTGCTGAGCCCAACAAAGCCATAGATAGGGGCAGGGCTGCCTGAGGCCTTGGGGGCTCAGCCCCTGTCTTGGTGTGCCCAAGATGCAGGACATGGAATCAAAGGAGGTTATTCTACACCTTTAAGACTTAATGTGGTTTTCTTTGTTGGGTTTTGGACTTACTTGGGACCCCTTTCTTCTTGCCTATTTCTCCCCCTTGGAATGGGAATGTCTATCCTGTGTCTGTCCCACTGTATTAGTCCATTCTTACACTGCCATAAAGAAATACCAGGCCTGGCACAGTGGCTCATGCCTGTAATCCCAGCACTTTGGGAGGCCAAGGGGTGCAGATCATGAGGTCAGGAGATCAAGACCATCCTGGCCAACATGGTGAAACCCCATCTCTACTAAAATACAAACAATTAGCCAGGTGTGGTGGTGCGTGCCTGTAGTCCTAGCTACTTGGAAGGCTGAGGCAGAGGAATCGCTTGAACCTGGGAGACAGAAATTGCAGTGAGCAGAGATCACGCCACGGCACTCCAGCCTGGCAACAGAGCGAGATTCTGTCTCAAAAAAAAAAAAAAAAAAAAGAAAGAAAGAAAGAAAGAAATACCAGAGACTGGGTAATTTATAAACAAAAGAGGTTAATTGGCTCATTGTTCTGCAGGCTGTATGCAGATTCTGCAGGTTCTGCAGGAAACATGGTGCTGGCATCTACTTGGCTTCTGTGGAGGCCTCAGGAAACTTTCAATCGTGGCAGAAGGTGAAGGGGAAGCAGGCATGTCTTACATGGCTGGAGCAAGAGGAAGAGAGAGGGGCGGTGCTACACACTTAAACAACCAGATTTCACGAGAACTCACCATCACGAGAAAAGCACAGAGGGGATGGTGCTAAACCATTCATAAAGGATCCACCCCCATGGTCCAATCACCTCCTACCAGGCCCCACCTCTAACACTGGAATTTACGATTCAACATGAAATTTGGGCAGAGACACATATCCAAACCACATCACCCAGCATTGTATTTTGTAAATAAATAACTTGTTTAATTTTTAATCTGTCTCCTCACAGCTGGAGGAAAATTTGCCTCAAGGTGAATTATGGCTTGAGTCCCACCCATATCTGCTTTTGATGAGACTGGACTTTGGATCTTTGAGTTGACACTGGAACAAGTTAAGAATTTTCTGGCTACTGCAATGGAATGAATGTATTTTGCACTGTGAGGACATGAATTTTGGGGACCAGAATAGAATGCCATGGTTTGAATGTGTCCCCTAAAGTTCATGTGTTGGAAACTTAATTCCCAATGGAACAGTGTTGGGAGGTGGGACATAATAAGAAGTGATTAGGTCATGAGGGCTCTACCCTTATTAATAGATTAATGTCATTATCTCAGGAGTGGGTTAGTTATTGCAAGAGTGGCTGCGTTATAAAAGCAAGTTTGACTCTTCCTGTTCCCTCGCTCTTACCCTCTCTTGTCCTTCCGCCTTTCATTATGGCATGACGCAGTGTGAAGGCCCTCATCAGATGCTGGCTCCATGCTCTTGGACTTCCCAGCCTCCAGTACCATGAGCCAAATAAATTTCTGTTTATTATAAATTACCTAGTCTGTGATATTCTGTTATAGCAATGTGAAACAGACTAGGACACTCTGCCTGTTTCAAAACCCTCCAGGGGCTTCCAGTTACATTTTGTATAACGTTCAAGCTCTTTACTTTGACCTAATAAGATACGGTAGCCCTTACCAAAATATCTGATCTTATCCCATGCTATGTTATTCGTTTGCAATGCTTCCAGCTATAATTTGTTCTCTCTTCAGGGCCTATGCACCCTGCATAAAATGTTCTCTTACCATCTTTCTCATCATCCATGTCTCAGGTCTAGGGTCAGCTCCTCAGAGAGGCTTTCCCTGGTCATCCCAACTAAGGAGCCCCCTACTCTGATCAGTATCTCATCATATCACCCTGGTTTTTTTTTTTTCTCTTTTTTTTGGTGGGGCGGTGCGGCGGTTGACCTCGGCTATGGCTGGGTCAAGTGCCTGCTTTATTCAACAGGAAATGCCCAAGTGGGACTCACCCCCACCTTTCACAGTGTAAAGTGAGCAGGGAGCAAGGCAAGAAGCTAGAAAAATGACACATGGATCTAGACGATCCAGAAAGACCCGGTTAAGTCAGCTCAAGGCCAAGACTGGTCAGCGTGAGAGAATAAAAGAGGTGACAGAAAAGCCTTGGGCAGCCTGAGCCACGATGGGCCTAGCGGAAGTAGTTGGGACATTCATGGGCAACCAAATGCCAGGTTTGATTAAAAGTGTCCATGACAGCCGGCTCCATGGGCCCTTCCTCCATCACTGCCAAGTTCTGCTCCAGCTTCTCCAGGCTGGACATGCCCAGGATGACCACGTCTCCGTGGGCACCCTGCAGCTGTGAGTGGTGGTACATCCACCAGAGGGTGGGTGACCAAGGTCATGCTGGGGGCACTGGCGCCATACACGGCCTGCGTGGCCTTCTGCATCAGGGCAATGGCCTCGAAGTGGTGCTCCTTCCAGAAGCGATTCCTGTAGGTCTCAGCCCAGCTATTCCCAAAGAAGTAGCCCCCAGACTGTTTCCTGCCCTTGTCCTCATACTTGTACTTGCCGGTCAGCAGACCCCCAGCCAGAGGGTTGTAGGCATAGAACCTCAGTCCAAAGTGCCTGAGGCAGGGGAAGAGCTCCATTTCCACCTGCCGGGTGGTGGCATTGTACATGCCCTGGTACACAGTGGGCAGGATCCAGCCTTTGCTCTTATTTATTTATTTATTTATTTATTTATTATTTTTCTTTTTTTTTGGAGACAGAGTCTCACTCTGTCACCCAGGCTGGAGTGCAGTGGCGCCATCTCGGCTCACTGCAAGCTCCTCCTCCTGGGTTCACGCCATTCTCCTGCCTTAGCCTCCCGAGTAGCTGGGACTACAGGCGCTCGCCACCACACCCGGCTAATTTTTTTTTTTTTTTTTTTTTGTATTTTTAGTAGAGATGGAGTTTCACCGTGTTAGCCAGGATGGTCTCGATCTCCTGACCTCGTGATCCGCCCACCTCGGCCTCCCAAAGTGCTGGGATTACAGGCATGAGCCACCATGCCCGGCCCAGCCTTTGCTCTTGCAGAGGGTACAGATCTCGGCCACTTCCCAGCTGGCATAGTTGGAGAGGCCAAGCTCCACGAACTTGCCCTCCTGGTGCCGCTGGTGGCAAGCACACAGCGTCTCTTCCACTGGGGTGCCGTGGTCAGGTGCATGTAGGTAGAAGAGGTCCACTCGGGGACACTGCAGCCTCTTCAATGACGTCTCTAGCTGGGACCGGACACTGTCAGGCTTTAGTGATTTTCCCTCCCAAGGGTTGGCCTTGGTGGCAAATTTCACTCAGCAGTCGCCACCGCCCAGCCCCAGCCTCAGGCCGCCCAGGATGGTTTTGGACTGGCCATTGCTGTACACGAAGGCCATGTCCAGCTCGGTGTGGCCGTGCTCCAGGAAAGCGTGCATGGCCGTGGCACTGGCGGATGCGTCCCTGTGGCGCCCTATCTCCATGGTGCCCAGCACCATGGCGCGCCGGGCCAGGATGCCCAAGGCGGCCTACGTTGGTTGTGGAAGGGACATGGCGAACATGCGGGCCTCGGGTGGCAGGGAGCGACCTGCGCAGTGGATGGCGGCGTGGGGCATGGTGCGAGACGTGGTACTCAACATGGCAATGGCGCCTGCCCCTCACCGTGTTTTATTTTCTCCCTACCACTTAACATTATCTGAAATTGTCTGTTCATTTATTGGCTTGCTTATTATTATATATCTTCACCACCACTAGAATGTAAATTTCATGAGCATAGCAATCTTATTTGCCTCAGTCCTTCTGAATGTCTAGCAACTAGCACAGTACTTAGCAGGTGCTCAGTGGATTATTTGTTGAATAAATGAGTCAGGATATGGACCGGCATTGTTGAAACCATGGGAAATATGTGATCATATGATCACTTCAAGGAGAGCCTGAAGAGTTAAATGTGGATTATAAAGGAATGAGCAGGGCAAAGAATGCCTACAAAGCAATTCGGAGGAACAATCAGGGTGGTAGGCGGAGAAACAGGAAAGTGTGATGTTACAGAAGGCAATCCTACTTCTCTCCCCAAAAGCAACCAATGCTAACAGATGGGTGGGTATCCTTCCAAATCATGTTCTATATATTTACATACATTCACAAATGTTTATATTACATGCATATGTAGTTTTGGTTTTTATACAAATGAGCTCATAGTACATGTATTATTCTATCACTTGCTTTTTTTAAAAAAAATAACAGCTTTATTGAGCTATAATTCACACACTACACAATTCACACATTTAAAGTGTGCAGTTCAATTGTTTTTAGTATATTCATGGATGTGTGCAACCACTGCCATAGTCAATTTTTAGAACATTTTCATCACCTCAGAAAGAAACCCTGTATCCTTTAGCTATCACCTCTTTATCCTTCAACTCTTAGTAACCACTAATCCACTTTCAGTCTCTATAGATTTCCCTATTCTGGACTTTGATATTAATGGAAAAATATGTTATCTTTCGTGACTGGCTTATTTTACTTAGCACAGTGTTTTCAAGGTTCATCTATGTTGTAGCATGAATCAGAACTTCATTCTTTTTATTGCTGAATAAAATTGCTCTTGGAGGCCAGGCATGGTGGTGCATGCCTGTAATTTCAACACTTTGGGAGGGTGAGGCAGGTGGATCACTTGAGCTTACGAGTTCAAGACCAGCCTGGGCAACATGGCAAAACCCTGTCTCTACAAAATACAAAAAATTAGCTGGATGTAGCAGTGTGTTCCTATAGTCACAGCTACCCAGGAGGCTGAGGTGGGAGGATTGCTTGAGCCTGGGAGGCCAAGGCTGCAGTGAGCCATGATTGTGCTACGGCACTCCTGCCTGGGCAACAGAGTGAGACCCTGTCTCAAAAAAAAAAAAAAAACCCAAAAACTTGCAACTTGCTCTTGGCATATTCATTGTGTGGATATACTACATTTTGTTTATCTATTTGTCATTTGGACATTTGGGTAGTTTCTACTTTTTATTTTATTTTTTGATGGAGTCTCACTCTGTTGCCAGGCTGGAGTGCAGTGGCGTGATCTCAGCTCACTGCAACCTCCGACTCCCTGGTTCAAGTGATTCTTCTGCCTCAGCCTCCCAAGTAGCTGGGATTAGAGACACGCGCCACCACACCCAGCTAAGTTTTTTGTTTTTTTGTTTTTGTTTTTTTTTTTTTTAGTAGAGACAGGGTTTCACCATGTTGGCCAGGATGGTATCCATCTCCTGACCTCGTGATCCACCTGCCTCAGCCTCCCAAAGTTTTGGGATTACAGGCATGAGCCACCGCACCCAGCCAGTTTCTACTTTTTGGCTATTATGAATAACGTGGCTATGAGTATTCATGTTCCAGTTTTTGTGTGGACATATATTTTCATGTCTTTTGGGTGTGTATCTAGGAGTGGGATTGCTGGGTCATATGGTAACTCTGTGTTTAACATTTTGAGGAACTACTGGATTGTTTTTCAAAGTGGCTGATCCATTTTACGTTCCCACCAGCAGTATATGAGGCTTCCAGTTTCTCCACATCTTTGCCAACACTTGTTAGTATCTATCCTTTTGATTATAGCCATACTAGGGACTGTGATATCACTTGCTTTTTTATTTAATGTGTATGGAATTTTTTCTGTATCAGTATATATAGATATCTTGTGTGTGTGTATGTGTGTGTGTGTGTGTGTGTGTGACACAGTCTCACTCTGTAGCCCAGGCTGAAATGCAGTGGCACGATCTCGGCTCACTGCAACCTCCGCCTCCCAGGTTCAAGTGATTCTCCTGCCTCAGCCTCCTGAGTAGCTGCGATTACAGGCTCCTGCCACCACGCCTGGCTAATTTTTGTATTTTTAGTAGAGACAGGGTTTTGCCATGTTGGCCAGGCTGGTCTCAAACTCCTGACCTCAGGTGATCCATCCACCTGGGCCTCCCAAAGTGCTGGGATTACAGACGTGAGCCACCATGCCCAGCTGATATCTTACATATTTAACTGCTGCATAGTATTCCACAGAAACCATGCTTTTCAAGATATTCCTGCCTATATCATTCTGTTATTTCTTCCACCAGGGCTCGGCAGTCTGGAAATAGAAACAATGGTGGTGGATCGATTCAATTGATCCAGATTTGGAAGTTGCGTGGCAGGTGAGAAGGATTTGGATGGTAATGGTGAGAGAGGATTTGCAATAATTTATCAAACATGTGGTGCAGATCAATCCTGGTGCATAAGTGACTAACAAGGAGCTGGAGTGGATGGCATAGCATAGTGGCTAGAACCCTAAAAGAAGGGATTTTACATGAAAGTGGAAAGACAACTTTTTGTTTGGTTTTGCATTTACCCATTCCCTCTGTTGAGCTTTTTTTTTTTTTTTTTTTTTTTTTTTAAATACTGAGTTATTCACTACTTTGCCTTCTTTTTTTTTTTTGAGACAGAGTCTCATTCTGTTGCCCAGGCTAGAGTACAGTGGCAATCTCGGCTCACTGCAGCCTCTACCTCCCGGGTTCCAGTGATTCTTGTTCCTCAACCTTCCGAGTAGCTGGGATTACAGATGCCCACCACCATGCCCAGCTAATTTCTGTGTTTTTATTAGAGATGGGGTTTCACCATGTTGGCCAGGCTGATCTCGAACTCCTGACCTCAAGTAACCCACCCACCTCAGCCTCCCAAAGTGTTGAGATTACAGGCGTAAGCCACTGCGCCTGGCCTGCTTTGCCTTTTTAAACAGATGATTCAGAACATAATATAACCTTGTCTTGTGACTCAGGGTGGCCATTATGATCATCTGCTTTTGCCCTGGACCTCTGAGGCATGTAGCAATATGTCTTTCCTTATGTCTTTTCCCTAAGTGTGTTCCGGATTTTTGTGCTTTTGAAGAAGTTCTGAGATCAACGTATTCTTGGTTCCTCTAATGTGTAGCTGTTTGACTAAGGACTGACTCCATACATCTCCTATGAAGTGAAGTTCATGAGTTTTATGACAGCAATTTTACATGCTGCTTAGATGCTTTTTTCTCATCTAGGTTTTTAGTTATATTATGGCAGAGATTATAAGAAATCTGATCTCCAGAGAAGTGTTGGTACTTCTTTAATTTGGCATAGACTATTTTTGGCAAGCCAGTTTTCTAGCATTGAACAATTTAATGAATAAGTTCATAGTCACCCTATCCACATTCTTTTTAATAGTAGAAAACTGTCTGTCTAATACAGTAGCCATTAGCTACATGTAGATTTTTAAATTTAAATATAAATTAATTAAGAGTAGGCTGGGTATGGTGGCTCATGCCTGTAATCCCAGCACTTTAGAAGGCCAAGGCGGGTGGATCATTTGAGGTCGGGAGTTCAAGA
Organism: Pongo abelii; assembly: GCF_028885655.2. Lineage (NCBI taxonomy): Eukaryota > Metazoa > Chordata > Mammalia > Primates > Hominidae > Pongo > Pongo abelii. Next base: position 124,636,375 of record NC_072008.2, read on the forward strand.
CCAGCCTGGCCAACATGGTGAAACCCCGTTTCCACTAAAAATACAAAAATTAGCTGGGCGTGGTGGTACACACCTGTAATCCCAGCTACTCAGGAGGCTGAGGCAGGAGAATTCCTTGAACCCAGGAGGTGGAGGTTTGCAGTAGCCGAAATCTGCCACTGCACTTCAACCTGGGTGACAGAGCAAGACTCCATCTCAAAAAAAAAAAAAAAAGAAAAAGTTCCCTTATTGTACTAGCCACATTTCAAGTGCTTAGTAGTCACATGTGGCTAGTGGCTACCATATTGGAGAGTGCAGATGTAGAACACTTTCATCATCAAATAAAGTTCTATAGAGCAGCAATGGTTTAGACATTGAGCCAGTCTCTTCTCAGGCTTCTTGTTTCCAAACTAGTCTCATGGTTTAAGTGCATCCTTGTACAAGCAACCATGCTCATACTATTCTCCAACACTCTCTGACTTCCAACCCCTGATCATTGTCATTTGCTCTCTATTAGTGTTAATTTCCTATGGCTGCTATAACAAATCACCACAAGTTTAGTGGCTTAAAACAACATAAATTTATTATCACATATGACATAGTTTTGATATTTGTCCCCTTCAAATCTCACGTTGAAATGTGTCCCCTAATGTTGGAGGTGGAGCCCACTGGGAGGTGTTTAGGTTATGGGGGTTGATCCCTCTTGAATAGCTTGGTGCTGTCCCCATGATAATGAATGAGTTCTCACTCTATTAGTTTACAGGAGATCTGGTTGTTTACAAGTACATAGCATGCCTCCCCTCTCTCTCTCACTCCCCCCTCACCATGTGACATGCCTGCTCACCCTTTGTCATCTGCCATGATTAGAAGCTTCCTGAGGTTCTCACCAGAAGCAGATGCTGGCATCATGCTGCTTGCTGCTTATACAGCCTGCAGAACTGTGAGGCAAATAAACCTCTTTTATTTATAAATTACCCAGTCTCAGGTGTTCCTTTATAGCCACACAAAACCAACTAAGGCAATACAGTTTTGGAGACTGAAGTTCAAAATCAGCCATTTTCCAGCTTCTAGATGCTGCCTACATTCCTTAGTTCATAGCTCCTTCCTCCATCTTCAAAGCCTGCAGCATAGCATCTTCAAGTCTCTCTGTGACTCTCTGACCTCTGCTTCCATAGTCACATGACCTTCTCTGACTCTGACCTTCCTGCCTCTTTTATGAAGAATCCATAATAAAGATTAGGTCCCCTTGGCTAATCCAGAGCAATCATCTCATTTCAAGATTATTAACTTAATCACACCTGCAAAGTCCCTTTTAGCATTTTACCATTATGTTATACAGGTATGTTGTGAGGACCACTATTCAGCCTGCCACAGACAGTTTTCTACAGTGGCATTTTGTTTTCCTGTGATGGACAGTGATCCAGTGGTCCTTATTTTCCAGGACCAGACTATGCTGGTCCAGCACAGAGTATGCTGATATCCCAAGGTTTTATATAAAGGGAGGATAATGTTTTAAAATCTTATTTTCTGTGAGAAAACATTTTAAATGGTCTATTTTCAAGGTATGATAAATCTAAGTACTGGTAGCCAGCCTGCGGACGTGACAAACCACACAGCTTATGCACCTAGAAAGTCGCAATAAGCAAACAGAATGTAGAGGAGGAGTCAGCCTATAAAAGGGAAGAAAAAGTTTACAAAGTTATTGGAGAATCGAAACTTAAGCAGGGAAGGGGACAGGGTTATAACCTTATAAGGGATAATGAAACTTAGGTGATGTCCAGGAAGATTGTAACCCCACAGTACTTGACCAATGAGGAACTGGGGGAGGGACTTGCATGCTAGGAGATAAATGACCTGCTGTAGCTGCCCCAGCTGTGCCTGCCTACCAGACACCCATTCTTGCAAGATCACCATTAAAAGTCTCGCTTCCATTGTTCTTTTGTGTCTCTGAGTCCATTCTTTGGGTTTGGACAGATGAATGTGTTTCTCGCAAACTTGGGGGCCAATCTGGGATCTCTGTGCCTGCGTGGAGTTGGACTCCGGCCAAGAGGGGAGAGGCGTCCCACCTGATTTAAGTGGCCTGCTCTGTCTGGGAATCCCGGCTCCCTGCAGAGGCCATAGACAAACCTGAGACTGTTATTCAGGAGGCAGTGGAGGTGACACAGGGAGAAAAGCAGGCACCGTGGCAACCAGGCAACCTCATGTACGAGCCAAGGTAGGAAAATTGGACTGTGAGTATTGTCTTGGTGGTTGGGCATTTTTGGAGGTCGAGTGTGTGTGACTGAGACGTATCCTAGGTATGAAGCAAGTGTGGAGACCCAATTTGCGGTTCTGTTCTCTCGCAAGGGAAACAGCCAGAGACGGATGAAGTGATTCTCGGTGTGTGCAAGAAACCTCTAGTGGGGGGCTTGAGTACACAGGGAAAAACTCAGACACAGATTGACGAAAATGGGAAACAGAAATTCTAGGCCTAGGGGACAAAGGAAAGAGGGAGCCAAAGAGACTCCCTCTGACATTCCCCCGGATAGTCCTTTAGGGAGAATGCTGCAGGTTTGGAGGGACAACTCTTGAACCAGGGACAAGGAAAAGCAAAAGATGATAAAGTATTGCTGTTTTACCTGTCCCAAAGACCCCATTCGTAAGCCTTCAGTCTTTTGGTTTAAGTTTGGCTCAGATGAGGACTGGGTGTGCCAAGCTTTAATTCTCTATGTGAATGATAAAACCCCATTCTAGGCCGGGTGCAGTGGCTTATGCCTGTGGTCCCAGCACTTTGGGAGGCCGAGGTGGGTGGGTCACAATGTCAGGAGATCGAGACCATCCTGGCTAACACAGTGAAACCCCATCTCTACTAAAAATACAAAAAATTAGCCAGGCGTGGTGGTGGGCGCCTGTAGTCCCAGTTACTCGGGAGGCTGAGGCAGGAGAATGGCGTGAACCCAGGAGGCAGAGCTTGCAGTGAGCTGAGATCGCACCACTGCACTCCAGCCTGGGCAACAGAGCAAGACTCCACTAAAAAAAAAAAAAAAAAAAAAAAACAAAAAACACATCCTCACAAGAACAGATAGGTTATGCTCTCTGCTGGATCAAAGAATTAACCCCCACGTTCCCCATCAAAGAAGAAGAAAAAGAGCCTAGTAAAAAGCCCTTGCCCAGTGAAAAGCCCTGGGACCCCCTATCATGCTTGCCCCTCCATACAGCTCACAAAATAGGGGACAGGAAGATCAAGGGGGCAACAGGAGGGTTAGAGGAAGAAAGACCTGGAGACCATGGGGGAGCCGAACCAATTGCTCCTTTAAGTCCTCATCCAAATTTAAGAAAAAGAACAGTGTAAGAGGGATATTGAGAACTTCCTTATCCTTTCCACACAGCAGGCATCTAGCATGCTCCCCCTCTTAGGGAAGTTCCCATGGGACAGGGAGAGACTGGCTTTGTAAATGCTCCTCTTAGAAGTTCTGAAGTTAGGAATTTCAAGAAGGAAATGAAACCGTTCCTAGAAGATCCCCTCGGTTTAGCAGACCAGCTGGACCAATTCCTAGGAACCAGCTTTTACACCTGGGCTGAAATGATGTCTATCATGAATATTCTGTTCACAGGAGAAGAAAGGGGAATGATTAGGAGAGCAGCCATGACCATCTGGGAGAGGCAACACCCTCCCGGGCAAGGAGTCTTGCCAACCAAACAAAAATTTCCGAATGTCGATCCTAAATGGGATAATAATGATCCCAGGGACTGGGCCCAAATGCAGGACCTCAGGGAACTAATAATTAAAGAGATCAAAGAGTCCACTCCTAGGACACAAAATGTCTCAAAGGCATTCAAGATTCAACAAGAAAACGAGGAAACTCCCTCTGCATTCCTGCAGAGGATCCTGAGAAAATACTCTAGATTAGATCTGGAGGACCCAGTAGGGCAAGGCCTTTTGAAGGTTAACTTTGTAACTAAGAGCTGGCCTGACATTACAAAAAAATTACAAAAGAGTAATGAATGGGATGAGAAACCAATTGAGGAATTACTGAGGGAAGCTCAGAAGGTCTTTGTAAGGAGAGAGGAAGAGAAGCAGAAACAAAAAGCGAGAATCATGGTTTCCACTGTGGAAAAGGTAGTCAGAAAAAGGTTAGATCAAGATCCCTCTTGAAGGAAACAATGGAATAATAGATTTCGACACAGAGAAAGAAGGGAAAAGCTCCTAAGACTATGAGTTGATGTTAGAAGTGCGGAAAACCAGGGCATTTTAAGAGAGAATGTCCTGAATGGAAAAAAGAAGAAAAAATGATCCCCTTCATGACCGTTGATGAAGACAAGGGGGGCCAGGGGTTCCTTCTGAGTAGGACTCTCCAGGAACCGTTGATAAATGTGAAGGTGGGACCCGAGGGAGAAGAAGTGACAGTTTTGGTTGATACTGGGGTGGCTTGCTCCTCCCTAATTCACCAACCAAGGGGTACAGAAGTCTCTAAGGAAAAATTGACAGTATCGGGGTAAAAGGGGAGGGATTTCAGGTTCTGATATTCAAGAAAATGTTAATTAGATTGGGACCTGAACAAATTGAGGGGTCACTCTTATATGTTCCTGAAGCAGGAACTAACCTCCTTGGTCAAGACCTGATTGTGAGATTGGGTTTAGGATTAGGAATAGAGGAAGGACAAATAAAAGTAATGATGGGCCTCCTAACAAAGGAAGAGGAAAGAAAAATTAATCCCCTTGTGCGGATTAGGGAAGGCAACAGGGGAGGGTTAAAAATCACACCCTTACAGATTAAACTAAAACAACCAGGAGAAGTAGTTTTCAGAAAACAGGCCAGGCACAGTGGCTCACGCCTGTAATCCCAGCGTTTTGGGAGACCGAGGTGGGCGTATCATGAGGTCAAGAGATCGAGACCATCCTGACCAACATGGTGAAACCCTGTCTCTACTAAAAATACGAAAAATATCTCGGCATGGTGGCACGCACCTTTAGTCCCGGCTGCTCAGGAGGCTGAGGCAGGAGAATCACTTAAACCTAGGAGGCGGAGGTTGCAGTGAGCTGAGATCATGCCACTGCACTTCAGCCTGGCAACAGAGTGAGACTCCGTTTCAAAAAAAAAAAAGAAAACAATATCCCATTTCTCTTGAAGGGAGAAAAGATCTCCAACTGGTAATAGGGGGATTGATTAAAGATGGACTATTAGAACCCTGCATTTCACCATACAATACTCCAATTTTCCCAGTCAAAAAGCCTGATGGGTTCTATAGATTGGTGCAAGACCTAGGGACTATGAATCAAATTGTCCAGACCCACCATCCTGTGGCACCTAACCCCTACACCCTCCTTAATAAGATACTCTGTGAACATAAGTGGTTCAGTGTGGTGGGTCTAAAAGAAGCATTCTGGGCATGTCCCCTAGATTTTCGGAGTAGGGACCTCTTTGTCTTTGAATGGGAAAATCCTATAACTGGGAGAAAACAACAGTACTGCTAGACTGTGCTGCCACAAGGTTTCATGGAAGCCCCAAACGTATTTGGTCAAATAATAGAAAAAGTCCGGGAGGAATTCCAACCTTCCAGGGGAACCCAGTCATTACAATATGTAGATAATCTTTTAATTTCTGGGGAGAGGAGGGCCGAGGTATCAGAAACCACCATAAGCTTGCTTAATTTCCTAGGAGAAAGGGGATTGCAAGTCTCTAAGAACAAATTGCAGTTTGTAGAAAAAGAAGTTAAATATTTAGGACACCTGATTAGTGAAGGGAAGTGGAGAATAAACCCAGAGAGAATATCTGGAATAGTGGGCCTGCCTTTGCCTAAGACAGAGAGAACTCCGAAAATTTTTAGGTTCAACTGGCTACTGCAGGTTATGAATTGACTCATATGCTCAAAAGACAAAAATTCTGTATCTCAAGTTACTAGAAGAGGAACCCGATCCCATGCAATGATCCCCAGAGGAAATTCAGGTAGTGAAAGAGCTAAAGCAGGCCCTCATTACTGCCCCGGTCCTGGCGCTCCCATCTTTAGAGAAACCATTCCATCTGTTTGTAACAGTAGGCCAGAGTTTGGCCTTGGGGTGCTCACTCAAACCAGGGGAGGGAAGAGGCAACCTGTTGCTTTTGTCTCCAAGCTTCTCGAGCCTGTCTCTCGGGGGTGGCCTGAATGTGTGCAAGCAGTAGCTGCCATAGCCCTGCTGGTAGAGTCAAAAGCTAACCTTTGGTGGGGCCCTAATAGTAAGCACCCACACCAAGTCAGGAATATATTAAATCAAAAAGCCGGGAGGTGGTTAATGGATTCTTGGATTCTAAAATATGAAGCCATGTCACTAGAAAAAGATAATTTGGTTGTAACAGCAGATACTTGCCTGAATCCAGCCAGTTTCCTATGGAAAAGAGAGAAGAACAAAGAGACATCAGACCATAACTGCTTAGATATCATAGAATACCAAATCAAAGTTAGACCAGACCTTAAGGAAGCTCCACTACGTGATGGGATAAGGCTGTTTGTGGATGGTTGTCCCAAGTGACAAATGGCAAGAGACATAATGGTTATGCTGTTATTGATGGAAATAGTTAACCAAATAATGACCCTAAAAGGGTAGAAATAATTGAGGTAAAGGATTTAAGGCAAACTTTAGAAATTGAGACAGGGTACAGGGATGTGAATGCCTGGGTCAAATGGGTCAAATTTTCAGTACAAGCCCTCAGCAAGAGTAATTGCTGGCTGGGTGCAGTGGCTCACGCCTGTAATCCCAACACTTTGGGAGGCTGAACCAGGCAGATCACGAGGTCAGGAGATTGAGACCATCCTGGCTAACACGGTGAAACCCCGTCCCTACTAAAAATACAAAAAATTAGCCAGGCATAGTGGCACATGCCTGTAATCGTAGCTACTCGGGAGGATGAGGCTGAGGCTGAGGCAGGAGAATCGCTTGAACCCGGGAGGCAGAGGTTACAGTGAGCCGAGATCATGCCACTGCACTCCAGCCTGGGTGACAGAGCGAGAGTCCGTCTCAAAAAAAAAAGTAATTGCTATGTGTGTGTTGCGGGACGACCTCAGGCACAGGTGGTTCCATTTCCCCTAGGATGGGATACCGATCCTGAAGGCATGCATTGCATGTTGGCTCTATACCAGGACAAAGATGCATGGGGAAATGAGACTTGTAAGAGCCTGTCATTGTTCTTTCCTGCATTGTGGTGGTCAGATCCCAGAGCAATCCCCTCATTCTCTATAGGGAATATGAACCACTCCTCTTGTCTCTCTAGGCAGGGGGCAGAGTTCAATAAGCCTGTGGGAGAACTCTCGTACTTGTACCCACATCGTAATCATCACTGCTGAGTGAGGCAATGGCAATTACTCAGCTCTCCATATACTCTGGGCTGATGTCTGGTGGTACTGTGGGAAAAGGGACCTCCATAACCTGTTAGTTACTGTCCAACTGGACCAGGACTTGTGCTTTAGTCCAATTGGCCATTCCTTTCACCCTGGCATTCCATAAGATACCCGAAAATACACATGGCCACCAAAACCAGAGAGATATGACAAATTCTTTTGATCCCAATATATATATTGACTCGATAGGAGTCCCTAAGGGGGTGCCTAATGAATTTAAGGCCTGAAGCCAAATAGCTGCTGAGTTTGAGTCAGCACTCTTTTGGTGTCAGCTATTAATAAGAATGTGGATTGGATTAATTATATCTGTTATAATCAACAGAGATTCATCAATTGTACTCAGGACGCCCTCAAAGAGGTGGCTAGCGAGTTTGATGCCACCAGCCGAATGGCCTGGGAAACAGACTTGTGCTAGACAAGTCTGATACTAGCAGAAAAAGGGGGCGTATGTGTTATGCTAGATGGGAAATGTTGTACTTTCATTCCCAACAATATTGCCCCAGATGGGACCATCACCAAAGTTTTACAAGGACTGACAACTCTAGCCGACAAACTGGCAGAAAATGCTGGAATTGACCCATTTACAGGCTGGCTAGAAGGTTGGTTTGGAAAATGGAAAGACATGGTAGCTTCAATCCATACATCTCTCATAATTGTGGCAGGAGTCTTAACAGCAGTGGGATGTTGTATTATCCCTTGTGTGAAGAGAGTAGCACAGAGATTAATTGAAAGAGCTATTAATAAACAAATGCCAATGACTTACCAGCAAAATAACCTGCTACTATTAGAAACCAAATTAAACTCACTCTCCTATAAGGAAGAAAGTAGACAAGTTCTAGAGTGATTCGAGGACCAAAAAGGGTTTAGATGAAAATGAGACCAAAGGAAGTAAATTAAAAAGAGGAGGGAATTTGTGAGAAAACATTTTACATGGTCAATTTTCAAGGCATGATAAATCTAAGTACTGGCAACCAGCCTGTGGACATGACAAACCACATGGCTCAGGTACCTAGAAAGTCATGATAAGGAAACAGAATGTAGAGCAGAGGTCAGCCCATAAAAGGGAAGAAAGTTTTGTTATTGGGAAATCGAAATGTAAGTGGGGTAGGGGACTGGGGTATAATCTTATAAAAGATAATGAAACTTAGGTGACGTCTGGGACTATTGTAACCCCATAGTACTTGACCAATGAGGAACTGGGGGAGGGACTTGCATGCTAGAGATAAATTACCTGCTGTAACTGCCCCAGGTGTGCCTGCCTACCAGACACCCGATTTTGTAAGACCACCATTAAAAGTCTCGCTTCCACTGTTCTTTGTGTCTCTGAGTCTATTCTTTGGGTTTGGATGGGTGAATGTGTTTCTCAAATTTTCTGCCTTTCGCCTATATGTAAATACCAAAATATAATTGTTCTGACGCTCAAAATATGATGATCCTGTGAGTATAGTGGTATAGGAGTATCTTATCAGCAAGACAAATCCACAGCTAACTCAATATCCTATCAGAGTGTTTGACTACTGTAATACAGTTATTTCAGGGCTAATCTCTGCCAGCTTTTCTTCTCAAACACACACACACACACACACACACACACACACACACACACACAGATATGGATGCACCCACAAACAAAAAGCTGGGGGCTTGATATATTAACCAAAGCAAAGCCTGCTGAGCTTCTCTTTGCCCCCAAAAAAAGGATGATAAATGAAAGTCTGAATCATTCCTAGGAGAAGCAGCAGCAGACACCAATGCAGGATTGGTCTTCCACTTCCAGTCTGGAGAAGATAGCATAGACTCATTTCTCCCTGCTTCTCCCAGGTAAACCCAACCAGAAATCCTGGAAATAATTCAAGAGGTGGCCACAGGAGAATTCTAAAAGGTTTAAAGGGGAAGGCAGAATGATTAGGAATCCCAGAACTGGAGGAACACCATAGTAGCAGGGTACCTTATGACTCTCAAGCCATAAATGTGACCCAGGGCCAGCATTTCCCAAACCCCATCCTAGCAATAGAAAATGGTTCCTGTAGGTTCCTTTCTCCTCTGCATTGAATGGGAGTCCTACTGACACCAACAGGTAAGCCTGGCAACTCCAGCAAGTGGGATTTAGCAAGGTGCCCCACTGACAATAAGCAGCCAGAAGAGGTGCTGTCCTTTCTCACAAGGTCAGAGACTCCCCTACCCCACTGAAAGATACTCTCCAAGCAAGCACACCATCAAGGGGAAACGTGACCATAACAAGTAGCCTAGCCCAGGAAGCCTGTTTATCTTCATGGTCTTGAGGCTTCTCTCTTCCTCTGAGAGATACCAGGAAGGCAGGCAGCAAAGTCAGGGGAGTCCCACCAGAACCAGCAGAGACAAGGAAGATTCTTTGTTTCCACAGACTAGAAAAATCACTTCCCCCACCTAGAGGCACCAGGCAACCCTATCTGAGAAACACTCTGCTTCCTCAGGCAGCGCCAGCAGGGAAGAGTGGACCCATTAGCACCACATGAATCAAGCAGACCAAAATAGCACTACAGAGGCTCTGAAACTAAATTGTCATTGGAATCACAGCCTTCAAAAGTAGGCCAGGACCTGCATGCTAAACCTAAACAAACTGACTGCCTGCTAAAATCAAATATTTAAGTAGGAATTAGAGTCTTCTAACATAATAGTCAACATATCCAGAATATGATAAAAATCACCCTAAAACAATCAACTGATACCAACACCAAGATGAATTAGATGTTGAAATTATTTGACAAGGGTTTTAATGTAGCCACCACAAAAATGCTTTAATAAGTAATTGCAAAGTCTCTTGAAATAAATGGAAAAAATATAAAATCTTAGCATAGCAATAGAAGTTATACAAAAGAATCAAATATACTCCAGGCCAGTCTGACATGGTACATTCAGTCTCTGATTAGGAACGTGGAGTAGGGCAAGGACAAGTTAAGATGGGAAATACATGTGTGGTTCTGTGATGGAGCTGCAGCTGAATTATTTCATCACAAGGGGCTCTTATGTTGTCAAAGGACACAGACCTGAACCTTGACTGAGTAGTTTTCTGAGGGGCATTGAGCACTTCCTGGGGAGTCCAGAATTGGGAAACTTGGTTTTGACCTTCATGTGGCTGTGTGACTATCTCTTATCTGCCTCTTTCTGGGAATAGGAACTACTTCAAATCCAGGAAGGGAGGCTGGTCAAATACAAATAACAATAAACAGCCCAATGGCAACCCTTCCTTGCAGTGAGTACTCACTGTGTGCCAAACACTGAACTAGATCTCTTTGTGAGCATCCATTCATGGAATCCTCACAGCAGCCCTCCACTGAGGGCATTTTTGAGAGCTCAGGTTTAATTAGGTTAAAGTTCCCTCAGTAGACACCTGGGGTAGCTACCAGCCTACAAGGCCCTGTGCCAGGTACAGGTATAGGTGATACTGTGATGACACCCTTCATAGACACACGTGACTAGAGCTCACAGCAGGTGAGGGCAAGCAAGTTCCTGGGATGGAACAACATGGGGGTCCCAAGGAACAAGTGGCCACATTCTGGGAGTGTTTGGGAAGATTTCCCCTTGGCAGGGTATTTAACTTGGGCCTCCAGATACTGGTGAAAGCAGTCTGGCATCAGGAAGACTTGGATTCAAGTCCTGACTCCTTTGCTTCTTGGCGATGGAACCTTGGTTAAATAACTTAACCTAAAAAAAAAAAACTTAACCTGACTGAGCCTCAGTTTCCTCATCTGTAAAATGGGTATAAGTATTGCTATAATCATTGTTGGCTTGTTGTGAGGAAGAAATGGGAAGATGCTCAGAGCAGCCCTAGGCAGGGATAGTCTGTGCCTCTTTACTTGAAGGCCCCTTCTGACACACCTTCCTCCAGGAATCCTTTGATCTCTTCTTCCTTCAAATTCATACATAATCAGGCATTTTATACATGATTAAAACACCTGTTCACATTTTTTAAAGAACCAAATGAAAATTACAGAACTGAAAAATAGATTTTTAAAAATTGCTGGATAGGATCAATTATACAGCAGAGATGGCAGAGGACAAAATCAGTAAACTTGTGTATAGATCAATAGAATTTACCCAGCCTGAACAACAGAGAGAAAATAGACTGAAAAAAAAAGATGGATAGGGCCTCAGGGACCTGTTGGAAATAACAAAAGATCCAACATTCATATAATCAGATTCCCAGAAGGATACCAAAACCAAAGACAGTACAAAGCAAGAAAACTATGGATGAATGAATATCTTTCATGGACTTAGACACAGAAACTGCCACAAAATAGTAGCCAAATGAACCCAACAATGTAGAAAAGAATTATACTCTGGGATTTATTCCAATGTATGCATAGTTCAATATTTTAAAATTAATCAATGTATTCCACCATATCAGCAGACTGAAGTCATTTGACCATATCAACTGGCACAGAAAAAGCATTTGATGATAACATTCAATTTTTTTTTTTTTTTTGAGACAGGGTCTCACTTTGTTACCCAGGCTGGAGTGCAGTGGCACAAACACGGTTCACTGCAGCCTCAACCTCCTGGGCCCAAGTGATCTTCCCTCCTCAGTACCCCCAGTAGCTGGTACTGTAGGTGTGTGCCATCATGCCTGGCTAATTTTTTGTTTTTTTTCTGCAGAGACAAGGTTCCACCGTGTTGTCCAGGTTGGTCTCGAACTCCTGAGCTCAGGCAATCTGCCCACCTCAGCCTCCCAAAATTGCTGGGATTACAGGCATGAGCCACCACACCCAGCCTAAAGTTCAACATTTATTCATGATTAAAAACTCTCAGTACACTAGGCATAGAGGAAAACTTCCTTAATCTCATAAAGAACATCTACAAAAAACCTACAACTAACATTATACTTAATGGTGAAAGACTGAGTTCTTTCTCAAGTCAGAACAAGGCAAGCATGTTTGTTTTCACTACTTTTTTTTTTTTTTGAGGTGGAGTCTCACTCTGTCGCCTAGGCTAGAGTGTAGTGGCACGATCTCAGCTCACTGCAACCTCTGCCTCCTGGGTTCAAGCGATTCTTGTGCCTCAGCCTCCCAAGTAGCTGGGACTACAGGGGCCCACCACCATGCCCAGCTAATTTTTGTATTTTTAGTAGAGACGGGGTTTTGCCGTGTTGGCCAGGCTGGTCTCGAACTCATGACCTCAGGTTATCCGCCCACCTTGGCCTCCCAGAGTGCTATAGTCATGAGCAACCGTGCCTGGCTGTTCTCACTACTTCTATTCAATATTGTACTGTAAGGTCTATTCTGTACAATGGCAAGAAAGGGGGAAAAATAGCTCTAGCACAACAAGACAAGAAAAGGAAATAAAAGGTACATGGATTGGAAAGGATCAAGTGACACTGTCTTGATTCGCAAAAGACTTAATTGTCTACATAGAAAATCACAGGGAATCTTAAAAAAAAAAACACCTCGTAGAACTATTCACTGAATTCAGTAAGGTCATATGATACCAGATAAACACACAAAAATCAATCACATATATATACTAACAATGTGGAAATCTAAATAAAGAACACAATGCCATTCATCCTTGTGCCAAAGAGCAAGTATAAATTTAACAAAACATGAAATGATCTGTATGTTGGAAATTATAAAACACTGAGGAAAGAACTCAAAGAAGACCTTAATAATTGCAGAGATATACTGTGTGGGTTAAAAGACTTAACATAGTAAAGATATCAATTATCCCCAAATTGATCTATAGGCAAATGAAATTCCTATCAAAATCCAGCAAGGACCTTCATAGACATAGAAAAGCTTCTTTTAAAATTTACATGGAAAGGCAAAGGACCTAGAGTACCTAAAGTGATTTTCATAAAGAATAAATTGGAGGGAATCACTCTTCCCAATATAAAGGGTTACCATATATGGCTATAGTAATCAAGATACTGTGGTACACGGATATAGACAGTGGAAATGATAGATCATGCAGACTTGGAAGGGTGAGGGGTGGAAGGGAGGAGGATGATGAGAAATTGGCTAATGGGTACAATGTATGTTATTCATGTGATGGATACACTCAGAGCACTAACTAACTTGGCCACTGTGCAATCTATGCATATAATAAAATTGCACAGGTACCCCAATATTGTACAAATAAAAAGAAAAAAAAAGAGAGTGTGGTAATGGCAGAGAGTAGACACATAGATCAATGGAACAAAAAACCCAGAAATATAGCAACGCAAACTTGCTCAATTGATATTTGACAAAGGTATAAAAGCAACTTAAGGAAGGATAGCATTTTCAACAAACAGTTCAGGAGCAATTGACATCCATAGGCCAAAAATGTGAACTTTTACCTAAACATCCCACCTTATACAAAAATAACTCAAAATGGATCACAGACTTAAATGTAAAGCATACAACTATAAAACATTTTAGAAAAAAAAAAAACACAGGAGAAAATCTTCATGATTTAGGGCCTAGCAAAGTGTTCTTAGGTTTGATATTGTCTAAGGGTTATCCATGTAAGAAAAAATACATTAAATTGGGCTTCATAAAAAATTAAAATCTTTGATCTATGAAAGATTCTATTAAGAGAATTAAAAGACAAGCTATAGACTGAGAGAAAATATTTGCAAGCTACATACCCAACAAAGGACTTGTATCTAGGATATATAAAGAACTTTTGGGCCAGGCATTTTGGCTCATGCCTGTAATCCCAGCATTTTGGGAGGCCAAGGCAGGTGGATCACTGGAACCCAGGAGTTGGAGACCAGCCTGGGCAACATGGCAAGACCACCTCTCTACAAAAAAAAATATATATATATATAAAAATTAGCTGGGTGTGGTGGCGCGTGCCTGTAGTCCCAGCTACTCGGGAGACTGAGGCAGAATTGCTTGAGCCCAGGAGGTCGAGGCAGGAGGTACCACCGCACTCCGGCCCGGGAGACAGAGCGAAACCCTGCCTCTGGGGTGGGGATAGATTAAGACACCCTATTTTGATTTCCTAGTGCTGTCCCCTGGTATGAAGATTTATATAGCAAAGGCTTGTTTTTTTCATTAAAGTGATGTTCAATTAAACTTGGTTACTGAGAATTTCCAGAAGGCAAACAATTCTTCTTTGGATTACCAGAGGCCCTAAGGTGCTACATACTTAGGTTTGGGGAGTCGTTCTTTGTAACTATCCAGCCTAGTAGCCAGATGGCCAATGAGTTCCATGCCTGCACAATGAGCCAGAAAATGTTCAAGGCCCCAATTTTTTGTTTTCATCTTTTTTAAAAAAATTAAACTTTCTATTTTGAGATGATTGTAGGTTCACGTGCAATTGTCAGAAACGGCACATTGAGATATTATATACCCTTTATCCAGTTTTTCTCAGTGGTGACATCTTATAAAACTGTACTATAGTATCACAACCAGGACATTGCTACAACCTATTACTCTTGCCCAGATTTCCCAAGTTTTACTTGTGATCATTTGTTTCTGTTTATGTGTTCTATGTATTTTGTTATATGCATTTTTTTTTAAATAACAGATTTTTTCACTAGAAGTTTTATGCAGTTGTAGCACGTGTAGGTTCATGTATCCACCAACACAGTACAGAAACGTACTTTCACCACAAGGAACCTTTTGTAGCCATGCCTACCTCTTTTTTTTTTTTTTTTTTTTGAGATGGAGTTTCACCCTTGTCATCCAGGCTGGAGTGCAGTGGTGCAATCTTGGCTAACTGCAACCTCTGCCTCCCAGGTTCAAGCGATTCTCCTGCCTCAGCCTCCTGAGTAGCTGGGATTACAGGCACCTGCCACCACGACCAGCTAATTTTTGTATTTTTAGTAGAGACAGGGTTTCACCATGTTGGCCAGGCTGGTCTCAAACTCCTAATCTCAGGTGATCCACCCCCTCGGCCTCCCAAAGTGCTGAGATTACAGGCATGAGCCACCGCGCCCAGCTGCCATTCCTACCTCCTATATGCTCCATTCCCTAATGCCTGGTACCCACTAATCTGTTCCCCATCTCTATATTTTTGTCAAGAGTGTTATATAAATAATCATACAGTTTATAACCTTTTAAGATTGGCTTTTTTTCACTAAGCAAAATTCCCAGGAGTTCATTCAAGTTATTGCATGAACCAATACCTGATTTCTTTTTTTTTTTCTTTTTTTGAGACAGTCTCATTCTGTCACCCAAGCTGGAGTGTAGTGGTGGGATCACAGCTCACTGCAGCTTTGAACTCACTCAAGCGATCCTCCTACCTCAGCCTTCTGATTAGCTGGGACTACAAGCGTGTGCTACCACACCCAGCTAATTTTTAATTTTTTTGTAGAGACAGGGTCTCACTATGTTGCCCAGGCTGGTCTCTAACCCCTGGGCTCAAGCAATCCTCTCTCCTCAGCCTCCCAAAGTGCTTGGATTATAAGCTTGAGCCACCGTGTCTGGCCCCTGATTTCTTGTTATTGCTGCATAGTATTCCATGGCATGGATGAATTATAATTTGTTTAAACATTAATCTGTTGAAGAATGCCAACAATGTATGAATGATACAGTTTTTCTGCGTATTTGCCAGCATGTGTGTTGTTAACTATTTTTTATTTTTAGCTATTCTGATAGGTGTTTAGTGATATCTCATTGTGATTTTAATTTGCATTTCCCTTATGGCTAATGATGTTGATTGAGCATCTTTGTCGTGTGTTTGCAATCTATATATCCTTTTTGGTGAAATATCTATTCATATATTTTGCTCATTTTCTAATCGGATTGTTTGAGTTTTGAGAGGTTTTTTTTGAGATAGGGTCAATTTTGTATTGCTATAAAGAAATACCTGAGGCTGGGTAATTTATAAGAAACGAGATTTAATTGGCTTATGGTTCTGCAGGCTGTACAGGAAGCATAGCGGCATCTACTTCTGGGGAGGCCTCGGGAAGCTTCCAATCATGGTGGAAGGCAAGGCAGGAGCAGGCATATCACATGGTGAGAATGGGGTGGCCAGGGCAGAGAGAGGGAAGTGTGTATGTGTGTGGAGAGACAGAGAGATAGAGAGAGAGAGAGAGCGCCACCACACACTTTTAAATGACCAGATCTCATGTGAACCCAGAGTGAGAGCCCACTTATCACCAAGGGGGTGGCCCAAGCCATTCACGAGGGATCTGTCCCCATGATCCAAACACCTCCCACCAGGCCCCACCTCTAACATTGGGGATTAGATTTCAACATGAGATTTGAGTGAGGACAAATATACAAACTCTATCAGTTATACTGCATAGTTGATGAAGTCTGGGCTTTTAGTGTACCCATCACCTGAATTGTATACATTGTACCCAATAGTTACTTTCTCATCCTTCACCCACCTCCCACCCTCCTACCTTTTGGAGTCTTCTCCAATGTGTATTATTTCACCCTCATTATAGAGTTTTGAAACCAGAAATCAGCATCTTGGGCTGCCTGAACTATTCTCAGATCACTTCTCTTACCAATTGGGGAAACTTCCAGGACAGAAGAAGCCAGCTGACCTCCGTACATGTGTATGGTTCTTGCCCAGGAGCCTCCATGTGATTCTAGAGCCAGTCCTACACACACACACACACACACACACACACACACACACACACACGATAGGTACAACTGCCTCAGGAAGTCATGTTTTAAGGAATTCTTAAACTGCCCTCCTGAGTACCCCCAAATGTCTGTTGCTAAAGTTTAATCATGTCTGAACTTTCCAGCATCAGAAGCATCTGTCTGAGGAATTCCAGAAGACCTCCCTAAAAATGCAGATGTGTCACTTATGAGGATATTCCATGATGAAGTTCGGCCCTGTGGGATTAGAATGATACCTTTTGATTTGAGATGTGTGAGAGGTCTGAAATGGTGCTCAATGCTAAGAAATAGGAACTCCAGCTTACATTAAGAGGTGAGACAGGGAATGACCCTGCCCAGCCAGGTGTCAGCAGGAGATGCTGGGACTCAGAAAGGTGGGCCAGAAGGGGAGGAAAGTGCAAAAGGAGGAGTGGGGGCATGCTGAGTACAAACTTTGCCTATTTCATAAATATGCCTGGATCATGCCCTGGTGGGCCCCACTATTGAGTTGTGTAGCTAGATGCTTGTTGGCTTCTGCCTTATCTACCTACCAGAAAAACACTAAGTAAAAGCTTTGAAATTCAATTCAATAAAAAAAAGTTTATGAATCCAGTGTACTTAGCCAAAATGAGGGATAAGGATGCCTTCTGGTTGCAGGAGGGCTTTATTCTTTGCTTAGTTTCCTCTTCTTTTGTGTTTCCCCTTTCTCCTCAAAGGCAAGCCATCACTGAGGTCCTAAGGAACTCAGTTGTCAAGTATTGAACACTGCCAGTTTCTATAAGGAAGAGAGTCAGTCTCAGGTGGGAGGATTTAACCTGGAGCTGAAGGCAATAGGACAATCTTTGCACACTGCATCCAGAAGTAAGCATCCCTTCTGGCCGGGCACGGTGGCTCATGCCTGTAATCCTAGCACTTTGGGAGGCCGAGGCGGGTGGATCACTTGAGGTCAGGAGTTCGAGACCAGCCTGGCCAACATGGCGAAACCCTGTCTCTAGGAAAAATACAAAAATTACCCGGGCATGGTGGTGTGCACCTGTAATGAGGCGCTTGAACCCAGGAGGCAGAGGTTGCAGTGAGCTGAGATTGTGCCACTGCACTCCAGCCTGGGCGACAGTGCGAGAATACGTCTTTAAAAAAAAAAAGTAAGCTTCCCTTCTGCTTGGGGTTAACCAGGGCCATGGTCTTTTTCACCTTTTTTTTTTTTTTTTTTTTTTTTTTAAGACAAGTCTTGCTCTTGTCGCCTAGGCTGGAGTGCAGTGGCACAATCTCAGCTCACTGCAACCTCCGCCTCCTGGGTCCAAGCAATTCTCCTGCCTCAGCCTCCTGAGTAGCTGGGATTACAGGTGCCTGCCACCATGCCCAGCTAGTTTTTGTATTTTTAGTAGAGACAGGGTTTCACCATGTTGGCCAGGCTGGTCCTAAACTCCTGACCTCAGGTGATCTGCCTGCCTCGGCCTCCCAAAGTGCTGGGATTATAGGTGTGAACCACCACGCCCATCACCAGTGTTATTTTATAGCTCCCCTACCAACTACAGACATATACAACTAATGAAGTAAGGGTGTGTATATCCAGCAACACAGCTAATTTCCGTCAATTGGCCAATGCTCAACAATTGACAAATTAGTAGATTGTGCTTGAGTTGACACTTTTACAATCCAATGCTTCATAAAACAGATGGCTACTTGTTTTATTCATATATAAGTGGCTCTTAGTATATCAAAAGGATGTTTAAAACAACAAAAGAATAATCAAAAGCACAATTTGTCACCTCGATTCTTAACAGATTCAAGCCATATAATGATACGAGCCTTCGGTTAAACAAGCAAAATGACAGATTGCCAGCAGAGATATTGAGGCAGGCACAGTCCCATTCCTGATGGGTTCTGGCCATGACACCTGTACACCAAGCAGGTGTGTTTAGGTGTGCCCCAGGAAGTGGGAGATCTGAGCATTAGGATATTCCAGACCTCTTCACATTAGTAGTCATAAAGGAAGTGCAATTTGAGAAACAACAGAAATAAAATACACTCAGGAAGCTAGTAAGGCATTCTGAGACCCAAATGAGAACGGGAAAGAAATGCATCTTTAGTGCTGATGCAGTCAGGAACCGTTCATGTTGAGCCTTTCACAAATGAAGTGTGAACATTTTCAACTGAGGTAACAACCTCTCCTCCATTTTTGTTGATCTAATTTTCCATTTCAGTTGCTCCTTCTCTGTACCCAGCCCCACTGTGGGACTGCACGCTAATTATCTCATGGTGGTTATACCATCTGCTGAAAAAGCTGGCAGCTGGGCAATCCCCATCTTCCAAAATTGTGGCCTCCCTCTACCTGCCCTGGTACAAAAAACAGAAGGCAATGTGTTGACCCCTGTACCCTGCTCCAGGGACTGAATCAGCTTCACAGATTGGAACAGAAACCTAGAACTTAACCCGTTCTCCAAGCTGGAGCCTCTGCCTGTGGGGTTCCGTACTGAGGTTTTGGGACTCAGCCTATGTCTACACATTGCCTAGGTGGTGGACCCGATGACACGGTCAATATGGTGAAAGTAATTGATAAGAGTACCAGACATGGGAGGTTTGTGATCCAAGGTCTGAGGTAAAGGAACTAGTTAATTTCTTGGCCACTGCTTTTACCTCTATCAGTAGCCACCTGGGTACACATGATAGCTGTTTGGTCACAAGAGTGTGAGAGAGTATAGATGATTCAGAATAATCTCATCCTCAACCCTAGCAAAAGAACTGAAAGGACATGGCTTATTCATAGATCAGTCGTACCATCTTTTCATAGAAAGGACAGCACAGGCTGAGCATAGTGGTTCACGGCTATAATCCCAGAACTCTGGGAGGCTGAGGCAGGAGGATTGCCTGATGCCAGGAGTTCAAGACCAGCCTTGGCAATATAGCAGATGCCATTTATTTAAAAATGATTAAAAATAGCGAGGTGTATGGCTAGGCATGGTAGCTAACGCTTGTAATCCCAGCACTTTGGGAGGCTGAGACGGGTAGATCACCTGAAGTCAGGATTTCAAGACCAGCCTGGCCAAAGTGGCGAAACCCTCTCTCTACTAAAAATACAAAAATTAGCTGGGCGTGGTAGTCCACACCTGTAATCCCAGCTACTTGGGAGGCTGAGGCAGCAGAATCACTTGAACCTGAGAGGTGGAGTTTGCAGTTGGCCGAGATCACGCCATCGCACTCCAGCCTAGCGACACAGTGAGACTCCATCTAAAAAAAAAAAAAAGTCAGATATGGTGATGCATACCTGTGTCCCAACTACTTGGGAGGCTGAGGCAGGAGGATTGCTTGCACCCAGGAGTTTGAGGTTGCAGTGAGCTGAGATCATGCCATTGTACTCCAGCCTGGGTGGCAAAGTAAGACTCTATCTCAAAAAAAGAAACAATAAAAAAGAAAGGCAGCATGATCTTTATTCACACCCCCTCTCTAAAAGTATTCTTAAACTTCAGAATAGAAGCAAGGAACACAGGTGTTACACTGGAAAATCATTCCAAGCTGGCAGTAAGGAAGAAGGTGAGCAGGGCACACTGTCTCTAGACTAATTTCCCTCCAAAAAGCTTTGAAGGTTTGGTAAGAATAGTTGATGAGTTGAGAACAGTGGTTATACACCCTTTCTTTTACATATATCAAAACATTCTAGGCTGGGCATAGTGGCAGTGGCTCAGAGCTGTAATCCCAGTACTTTGGGAAGCCAAGGTGGGCAGATCACCTGAGCTCAGGAGTTTGAGACCAGTCTGGGGGGCAACATGGAAAAACCCCATCTCTACTAAAAATACAAAAATTAGGCTGGGCATGGTGGCTCACGCCTGTAATCCCAGCACTTTGGGAGGCCGAGGTGGGTGGATCACGAGGTCAGGAGTTTGAGACCAGCCTGACCAACATGATGAAACCCCGTCTCTACTAAAAATACAAAGCTTAGCCAGGTGTGGTGGCACGCGCCTGTAATCTCAGCTACTCAGGAGTTTGAGGCAGAATCATTCGAACCCGGGAGGTGGAGGTTGCAGTGAGCCAAGGTTGCACCACTGCACTCCAGCCTGGGCGACGGAGCGAGACTCTGTCTCAAAAAAAAAAAAAAATTAGCCATGTGTGGTGGTGCACATCTGTAGTCCCAGCTACTCGGGAGGCTGAAGCAGGAGAATCGCTTGGGCCTGGGATGTGGAGGTTGCAGTGAGCCGAGATCATGCCACTGTACTCCAGTCTGAGCAGTAGAGCAAGACCTTGTCTCAAAAAAAAAAAAAAAAAATTCTTAACATTTTATGACAACTGTGAGAGAAGTAATGAAGAGAGAATAATATTCACTATCTCCTCAAAAATTAGCAGGGTTGAGGAGTAAACCTTGATTTTATCAGGAAAAAAAGTTGTTTGTTTCCCTCTTTTGAGCCATTGATTTGATCTCAAGGGGACACACCCTGACTGTTGTACAGCTGAGCACTGATATTAATAGCAAGAGGTCAATCACATTTTCCCCTATAACTCTCACTTCCTTTTACTTACCATATTTTGTGACTGGGTTTTTGGGGTTTTCTTCTATTGTCATGACCTTGAAAAGAATATAGTCAGCTTCTACCCATTTGTATTAATGTAGGAGAGCAGTGATACAGCTACAAGAAAAGTGTAGATAAACCAAATGTCAAAGAATCATAGGCTGTTCCAATTTCTATGGCTGGAAGAGCCATAGAAATAACTGAAGCCAGTTCATCACTTTTATGTTTGGAGAAACAGAAACCCAGAGACAGAAGGTGGCAAATCTCATGACTCCCGTTCCAGAATATGATATATGACTTTATTGCCACACACTTTCCTTTCTAATTATGATTTGTAAAGGTTATTAGTTGGCATTCCTGGGACATGTAGCCAATTTGGTATTAAAAAAAAATAGATCCAGAGCCATACAAATGGTAGGGAAAGGTAGACCCAAATTAAACATTAATCCTGAACAATCAGATCCAGAGTCGACTCTAGCTTTCATTGTTAAGTGCTGGCTTTCTCCTAGGTTCTGTCCTTGGCCCTCTTTTCCTCTATTTAGAGTAGCTCTACATCCAGGGTTGGTCTATCCAGCAAAAGTAACACTAACTCTGAATTAGCCCCTCCTGCCCCCGGCAACTTCTATCATATTCTTTGCCTTTATAAATTTATGAATTTGATTACCTTCTATTCCAAATAGGAGTGAGATCATGCAGCTTTTCTCTTCTGTGTCTTGGTTATTTCACTTAGTATAATGTTTCCAGCTCCATCCATGTTGTTGCAAATGGCAGAATTTCCTCCTCCTCCTCCTCCTCCTCCTCCTTCTCCTCCTCCTCCTCCTCCTCCTTCTTCTTCTTCTTCTTCTTCCTCTTCCTCTTCCTCTTCCTCTTCCTCTTCTTCTTCTTCTTCACAGTGTCTTGCTCTGCAGCCTCAGTCTCCTGGGCTCAAGTGATCCTCCTGCCTCAGCCTCCCGAGTAGCTGGGACTATAGGTGTGTACCACCACACCTGGTTAATTTTTTGATTTTTTATAGAGACAAGGTCTCATTATGTTGCCCAGGCTGGTCTCAAACTCCTGAGCTCAAGCAGTCCTCCTAGCTCAGCCTCCCAAAGTGCCGGATTGCAGGTGTGAGCCACTGCACCCAGCCTTTCCTTGTTTTTTGAGGTTGAATAATATTCCATTATGTATCTATACACCACATTTTCTTTATCCATTCATTCTGCCACTGCACCCAGCCTTTCCTTCTTTTTTGAGGTTGAATAATATTCCATTATATATCTATGCACCACTGTTTCTTTATCCATTCATTCATCAAAGGACATTTAGGTTGTTTCTACACCTTGGCTACTGTGAATAATGCGGCAGTGAACATGGAAATGTAGCTATCTCGTCAAGATGCTGATTTCATTTCCTTTGGATGTATACCCAGAATCAGGATTGCTGGATCATGTGGTAGTTCTGTTTTTAATTTTTTGAGGAACCTTCATACTATTTTCCATAATGACTGTACTAATATACGTCTTTGCCAGCAGTGTACAAGAGTTCTCTTTTTTCCACATCCTCACCAACACTTAACTTTTCTCTTTTTGATAGTAGCCATTCATTCTAACAGGTGTGAGGTGATCTCATTGTGGTTTTGATTTTCCTTTCCCTGATTAGAGATATTTAGAATCATTTAATATACCTATTAGCAATTTGAATTTCTTTTCTTGAGAAGTGTCTATTTAGGTCCTTTGCCCGCTTTTTAATTGGCTTATTTGTGTTTTTGGCATTGAGCTATATGGGTTCCTTATATATTTTGAGTATTAATCCCTTATTGGATATATAGTTTGCAAATATTTTCTCCCATTCTGTATGTTGCCTTTGCATTTTGTTGATTGTTTTCTTTGCTGTGCAGAAGATTTTTAGTCTGATGAAGCCTCACTTGTCTATTTTTCTTTTGTTGTCTGTGCTTTTGCTGTCATATCAAAAAGTCATTGCCAAGATCAATGTCAAAAAGGCTTTTCTCTGTTTTCTTCTAGAAGTTTTGTGGTTTCAGATCTTATGTTTAAGCAATCCATTTTGAGTTGATTTGGTATATGGTGTGAGCTAGGGGTCTTAGTCTTTTTCTGCTGCTGTAACAGAATACCAAAGATTGGATAATTTATAAACAATAGTTTATTTGACTCATGGTCTGGAAGCTAGGAAGTCAAAGAGCATGGCGCCTGCATCTGGCAATGGACCTCATGCTCTATTATCTCATGGCAGAAGGGCAAGACAGAAAAGAAGGGGACTGAACTCCTACAATAACTACATACTCCATTGATAGCAGCATTAATCAATCCATGAAGGTGAAGCCCTTATGTCCTAATCATCTCTTAAGATCCCACCTCTTAATACTCTGACAATGGCAATTAAATTTCAACATGAGTTTTGGAGGGAACATTCAAATTATAGCAGGGTCCAATTTCATTCTTCTGCATGTGGATATCCAGTTTCCCCAACACCATTTGTTGAAGAGACTGTCTTTTCTTCGTTGTGTATTCTTGGCATCCTTGTTGAAGATCAGTTAACCATAAATGCATGGGTTTATTTCTGGGCCCTCTATTCTGTTCCATTGGTCTATATGTCTGTTTTTCTGTCATTACTATACTGTTTTGATTGCTATAACTGTGTAATATAATTTGAAGTCAGGAAGTATGATGCTTCTAGCTTCTTGCATGATTGCTTTGGCTATTTGGTGTCCCATACGAATTTTAGGATTCCTTTTCCTATTTGTAAAAAATAATTGGGATTTTGGTAGGGATTGCATTTAATCTGTAGATTGCTTTGGCTAGTATGGATATTTTAACAATATTAATTCTGCCAGTATGTGAACAGGGGATGTCTTTCCATTTGTTTGTGTCTTTTAAAATTTCCTCCATCAATGTTTTATAATTTCTAGTATACAAATTTTTCACCTCTTTGGCTAAGTTAATTCCTAAGGATTTTATTCTTTTTGTTGCTAATATAAATGGGATTTTTTTTAAATTTGCATTTCAGATAGTTTGTTGTTAGTTTATGGAAATAACATTAATTTTTTAACTTTTATTTTAGGTCCAGGAGTATATGTGCAGATTTCTTATTTAGGTAAATTGTGTGTCGTGGGCGTTTGGTGTACAGATTATTTTGTCGCCTAGGTAATAAGCATAGTACCTAATAGGTAGTTTTTTGATCCTCACCTTCCTCCCACCCTCCATTTTCTTTTTTTTTTATGAACATGGAATATGTCTCCATTTATTTGGTTTTTCTTTTCTTTTTTTTTATTATACTTAAAGTTCTAGGGTACATGTGCACAACATGCAGGTTTGTTACATATGTATACATGTGCCATGTTACCTAATGTAAATGATGAGTTAATGGGTCCACCCTCCATTTTCAAATAGGCCCTGGTGTCTGTTGTTCCCTTCTTTGTGTCCACGTGCACTCCATGTTTAGCTCACACGTATAAGTGAGAACGTGCGGTATTTGGTTTTCTCTTCCTGCATTAGTTTGCTTAGGATAATGGCCTTCAGCTCCATTCACGTTGCTGCAAAGGACATGATTTTGGGTTTTTTGTTTTTGTTTTTGTTTTGTTTTGTTTTGTTTTGTTTTTGAGACAGGGTTTCACTCTTGTCGCTCAGGCTGGAGAGCAATGGCGCAATCTCAGCTCACTGCAAACTTCACCTCCCGGGTTCAAGCGATTCTCCCACCTCAGCTTCCGGAGTAGCAGGGATTACAGACGCCCGCCACCACGCCTGGCTAATTTTTGTATTTTTAGTAGAGACAGGGTTTCACCATGTTGGCCAGACTGATCTTGAACTCCTGACCTCGGGTGATCCGCCCGCCTTGGCCTCCCAAAGTGCTGGGATTACAGGCATGAACTACCACGCCTGGCTAATCTCTTATTTATTTATTTTTGTGTGTGTGTGTGTGTGGAATCTCCCTCTGTTGCCCGGGCTAAAGTGCAGTGGCGTGATCTCGGCTCACTACAACCTCTGCCTCCCGGATTCAAGTGATTCTCCTGTCTCAGCCTCCCGAGTAGCTGGGACTACAGGCGTGTGCCACCATGCCTGGCTAGTTTTTTCTTTGAGACAGAGTCTCACTCTGTCACCCAGGCTGGAGTGCAGTGGCGCAATCTCGGCTCACTGCAAGCTCTGCCTCCCGGGTTCACGCCATTCTCCTGCCTCAGCCTCCAGGGTAGCTGGGACTACAGGCGCCCGCCACCACGCCCGGCTAATTTTTTTGTATTTTTAGTAGAGACGGGGTTTCACCGTGTTAGCCAGGATGGTGTTGATCTCCTGACCTCGTGATCTGCCCACCTCAGCCTCCCAAAGTGCTGGGATTACAGGTGTGAGCCACCGCGCCCGGCCTGCCTGGCTAGTTTTTTGTATTTTTAGTAGAGACGGGGTTTCACCATGTTAGCCAGGATAGTCTTGATCTCCTGACCTCGATCCGCCTGCCTCAGCCTCCCAAAGTGCTGGGATTACAGGCATGTGCCACCACGCCTGGCCAATCTTGTTCTTTTTATGGCTGTACCCCATAGTATATATGTACCACATTCTCCATGGTATATATGTACCATATTTTCTTTATCCATTCTACCATTGATGGGCATTTAGGTTGATTCCTCTTTTCTATTGTGAGTAGTATTGCAGTGAACATACGTGAGAAATGACACTAATTTTTGCATATTGGTTTTGTATCCTGTAACTTTACCAAGTTTATTTATTAGTTCTAGCAGTTATTTTGGTAGCGTCTTTAGGGTTTTCTGCATATATGATCATGTC
Source organism: Pongo abelii (assembly GCF_028885655.2). Lineage (NCBI taxonomy): Eukaryota > Metazoa > Chordata > Mammalia > Primates > Hominidae > Pongo > Pongo abelii. Next base: position 124,662,501 of record NC_072008.2, read on the forward strand.
ATCAGCATATATAAATCATTATATTTCTCTTCTTATTTGGATGTCTTTTATTTCTTTCTCTTGCCTAACTGTTCTGGCTAAGATTTCCAGTACTGTGTTGAATAGCAGGACAAGAGTGGGCATTCTTGTCTTGTTCCAGATCTTAGAGGAAAAACTTTCAGTTTTTCTCCATTGCTTATGATGCTTGTGATGGTTTTTAATATTTGGGCTTTATTGTGTTAAGGTAAGCTCCTTCTATACCTATTTTGTTGAGGGTTTTTATCATGAAGGGATGTTGAATTTTGTAAAATACTTTCTTTGTGTCTATTGAAATGATTATATGGTTCTGCTTTCATCTTATTAATGTGGTGTATCACATTGGTTGATCTGATATATTTGTATATTGAACCGTCCTTGCATCCCACTTGATCATGGTGTATAATCCTTTTACTGTGTTATTGAATTTGGTTTGCTAATATTTTATTAAGGGTTTTTGCATCTACGTTCATTGGGGATATTGGCCTATAGTTGTTTTTACTTGTGATGTCTTGTCTGGCTTATGGTATCAGGGTGATGCTGGCCTTATAAAATGAGTTTGGAAGTGTTCCTTCTTCCATTTTTTGGAAGAGTTTAAGAAATTTTGGTATTAATTATTCTTTGAGTGTTTTGTAGAATTTTCCAGAAGCTTGTCTAGTCCTGGACTTTTCTTTGTCGGAAGCTTTTTGATTACTGATCCTATCTCTTTGTTTTGTTTTGTTTTGTTTTTGAGACAGAGTCTCGCTCTGTCACCCAGGCTGGAGTGCAGTGGCGTGATCTCTGCTGACTGCAAGCTCCGCCTCCCAGGTTCACGCCATTCTCCTGCCTCAGCCTCCTGAGTAGCTGGGACTACAGGCGCCTGCCACCACGCTTGGCTAATTTTTCGTATTTTTAGTAGGGACAGAGTTTCACCGTGTTAGCCAGGATGGTGTTGATCTCCTGACCTCGTGATCCGCCCGCCTCAGCCTCCCAAAGTGTTGGGATTACAGGCGTGAGCCACTGCGCCTGGCCTTATCTCTTTGTTTCTTATTGGTCTCTTCAGACTTTCTATTTCTTCTTGATTCAGTCTTGGTAAGTTGTGTGTTTCTAGCAATTTATTCATTTTTTCTAGGTTATTCAATATGTTGTTCATAATAGTCCCCTATGATCCATTTTCTGCATCATCCATTGTAATGTCTCCACTATCATTTCTGATGTTCTTTTTTCTTTCTCTTTTTTTCTGTCACTGTCCACCTAGAGATACATTTCTGATTCTATTAATTTGTGTTTTCTCTTTTTTTCTTAGTGTAAGTTTGTTAATTTTATCTTATTGATTGCCTGTTTCATTCCACTGCTGTCTGAGAAGATACTTGGTATGATTTCAATATTCTTAAATTTGTTAAGACTCATTTTGTGACCTAACATGTGATCTATCCTGCAGAATGTTCCATGTGCACTAAAGAGGAATATGTATTCTGCTGCTCTTGGGTACAGAATTCTGTATATGTCTGTTAGGTCCATTTAGTCTATAGTGTTGTTCAAGTAAGCTGTTTTTTAATTGATTTTCTGCCTGGATGTTCTATCCATTATTAAAAGTGGGGTATTGAAGTTTCCTACTGTTATTGTAGTGCTGTCAATTCCTCCTTTCAGATCTGTCAATATTTGTTTTAAATATTTAGGTGCTCTGATGCTGGGTGCATATATATTTTTAATTATTATATTTTCCTGCAGAGTTGATCCTTTTATCATTATATAATGACCTTATTTGTCTCTAGTGACAGTTTTTGACTTAAAGCCTATTTTGTCTGTGTAAGTATAGCCACCCCTGTTCTATTTTGGTTATGATTTGTATGGAATATCTTTTTCCTCATTCCTTCACTTTCAGCCTATGTGTGTCTTTATATCTAATGTCAGTGTCTTGTAAATAGCATATCACTGCATCTTGTTTCTTATTCATTCAGCCACTCTATGCCTTTAGATTGGAGAGTTTAGTCTATTAACATTGAAAATAATTATTGGCACATAAGGACTTACTATTGCTATTTTTTTCTTTTTTATCTGTTTTGCAGTTCTTTCATTTCTCTCTTGCTGTCATCTTTTGTTATGTAATTGTTTTTGTAGTTTATCAACTACTGATTGAACCACCTGCAGCAGTCTCTGCCTAATTTGTTTCCCTGCCTTCATAATTGCCCTTCTTCAATTCTATTGCAAATTTATTTATTTATTTTTTTGAGACAGAGTCTCACTCTGTTGCCCAGGCTGGAGTACAGTGGCATGATCTCGGCTCACTGCAATCTCCGCCTCCTGGGTTCAAGCGATTCTCCTGCCTCAGCCTCCCGAGTAGCTGGGTTTACAGGCGCCCGCACTACGCCCAGCTATTTTTTTGTATTTTTAGTAGAGACGGGGTTTCACCATGTTGGCCAGGCTTGTCTCGAACTCCTAACCTTGTGATTCGCCCGCCTAGGCCTCCCAAAGTGCCAGGATTACAGGCGTGAGCCACCGCCCCCAGCCTGCAAATTTATTTAAACCAGTTTAGCCTCTCACATCATCAGGTACTTTTCAGTGATATCAGTAGCTTCTAATGGCTAGAAGTAGCTGTGGAGTTTAGTTCTTCCTCATCCCCCACAATCTCCCAACCAGTTGGTATGTTCTAATGAAAACACAAATTTGGCGCAATTCTGTCAATCATGCATTTTTTTAGCACTTAGACATAGTCTTGAAACCTGTCTTCACAAGCTCCATTAAGCCCCATGCAGGAACAGTTCACTTGAAGCACATGCAGCAGTTCTCCAGTAGTAGCATTTTAGCTCAATGGGCAGGCAATAGAATCTTCCATTAGGTGTCAGGATGTAGAAACTAGTAGATTCCTAGAACTAAGATGCCACTCTGGGATCACCAGTTTTTTAGGCTTCATTCATGTGAGGGTAGAGAGAAGTGTCCATCCATATATCTGGAACACCATTTATTTCATGAATGAATGACTCTTTTATGTGAATGAGCAAACCCTCTAGTGTAGGTTTAGGTAGATTGGTTGCAGTTTTTCAGTAACTGCCTCTGGAGTGTGGACTCACAATTACTGTCTTTATATGCAAACTAAGTGCTGCTGGAAAGTGTTCGTCACTGGAGGTACTTCAGATATTAACTGCCCGTAGAGTATATCTACATGTACATGTGTGTAAGTGTATGTGTATCTCACACTGTCTCTGCGGAGTATTTTTAAGTAAATTGTAGACCATATAACAAATCTACTCTCCCATATATATCTGTCTACATTGTTCCCCTACATAAAACTCTTTTCTTCTATGAATCCTTGTTACCTACAAAATAAAATCCAGATTCCTTCAAGTGAGCTACAAAACTGCCCCTTCCCAGAACAGCCTCTACCTCTTCCTTCCTTGTGCTTTATGGTCTAGTGGAGAATTGCCAAACTGCTTGTAGTTAGCCTCCATCAACAATACTGCTGTATGCCTGTGTTTTATGCTCATGCTCTCCGCCTGCCTGGTAAACCTTTCCCACCTTCACCTGGCTCTTTTTTTTTTTTTTTTTTTTTTTTTTAACAGAGTCTCACTCTATTGCCCAAGCTGGAGTGCCATGCAGTGGTGTGTTCTCGGCTCACCACAACCTCCAACTCCCTGGTTCAAGCGATTCTCCTGCCTCAGCCTCCCGAGTAGCTGGGACTACAGGCGCCCGCCACCACGCCTGGCTAATTTTTTTTTGTATTTTTAGTAGAGACAGGATTTCACCATGTTGGCCAGGATGGTCTCAATCTCCTGACCTCGTGATCCGCCCACTTTGGCCTCCCAAAGTGCTGGGACTACAGGTGTGAGCCATTGCACCCGGCCTTCACCTGGCTAACTCTTATTCATCTTCTGTGACTCAGCTCCAGGCATCAGTCCTTCCAAAAAGCTTTCCTGTAACCTCATTTGGAGTTAGGCTTATTCATTTTATCTAACACTTGTGTAGTGTAGTGCTTACTCTGTGTCAGGAATTATATTCTAAGCACATTTAATCCTCACAACTCTATGAATTAGGTTTTGTTATTATCTTGATTTTCAGATGAGGAAACTGAGGCACATAGAGGTTTAAGTTGCCCATGTTCACATAATTTGTAAGTGGCAAATCCACACTTCAGATCCAGGTTGTCTGGCTTTGAACTGCTTTTGCAAAAATTTTAACAGTGAGAAAATTATGGCAATGGGGGAGATCTGATCTAGCCAATCCCCATCTTGCCTTTAGCCTTCAAGCTACCCTTAATTATTCCTGGGCTTGGGCCAAGCTAACTTTGGGAGATATTTAGTTTATGGTTTATTTTTATTTTTATTTTGAGACAGAGTCTTGCTCTGTCACCCAGGCTGGAGTGCAGTGGTACGATCTCAGCTCACTGCAAACTCTGCCTCCTAGGTGCAAGTGATTCTCGTGCCTCAGCCTCCTGAGTAGCTGGTACTACAGGCGTGCACCACCACACCTGGCTAATTTTTGCATTTTTAGTAGAGGCAGGGTTTCGCCATGTTGGCCAGGCTGGTCTGGAACTCCTGGCCTCAAGTGATCTGCCCACCTCAGCCTCCCAAAGTTCTGGGATTACAAACGTGTGCTACCACGCTGGGACTATAGTTTAAATGCTAATAGCCCTTCCCCAAAACTCAACTGCCTTTTAAAAGCTAATGAGAGACCACCAGGTTAGGAGGATAAAGGAGCCTGAATTCTGCGGAAGTGTAGACATAAACGATTGCTAACCATTATTCCAGAGGTCACCAGATATGCAACTTCCCCATTTACTCCTGCAGATAACATCACTATTGCAGAACCTAAGATTGGCTTTTTGAGATATCATTTCAGGTTTTTCGCGTGTCTGAAGGACTGATGGCTCCACCTGAACCTGCCAACCACTCCTGTGGCCTCAACCAAAAGTGACTCAGTGCGCATGAGGACCATTTCCCACACCCCCATGTTTGCACCCACAGCCAATCAGCAGCAAGCACCCATTGCTTAGCTACCGCCATCCCTTCTCCTAAACTGTCTTTGAAAAACCCTAGGCCGGGCGCAGTGGCTCACGCCTGTAATCCCAGCACTTTGGGAGGCCGAGGCGGGCGGATCACGAGGTCAGGAGATCGAGACCATCCTGGCTAACACGGTGAAACCCCATCTCTACTAAAAATGCAAAAAATTAGCCGGGTGAGGTGGCGGGCGCCTGTAGTCCCAGCTACTCGAGAGGCTGAGGCAGGAGAATGGCGTGAACCCGAGAGGCAGAGCTTGCAGTGAGCCGAGCTCACGCCACTTCACTCCAGCCTGGGCAACAGAGCGAGACTCCGTCTCAAAAAAAGAAAAAAAAAGAAAAACCCTAGCCCCCAAATTATCAGGGAGACTGATTTCAATGATGACTCCATCTCCCACATGGCATGGCTAGCCTCATATCTATTAAATTCTTTTTTTTTGGGGGGGTGGCGGGTAGAGGGTCTCACTCTGTGGTCCAGGCTGAGTGCAGTGGTGCAATCATGGCTCACTGCAGCCTCAAACTCCCAGGCTCAAGAGATCCATCTCAGCGTCCTGAGTAGCTGGGACCACAGATGTGTGCCACCACACCCTGCTAATTTTTGTATTTTTTGTAGAGACAGGGTCTCGCCATGTTGCCAAGGCTGGTCTCCAACTCCTGGGCTCAAGTGATCCACCTGCCTTGGCCTCCCAAACTGCTGGGACTACAGGCGTGAGCCACTGTGCCTGGCCTAAACTCTTTCTCTATTGCAATGCCGTGGTCTGGTTTTGTCTGTGCTGTGGGCAGAAGAACCCATCAGGCAGTTATAGCTTTGGAGTCTGTGCTCTTAATCCATATGCAGTGCTACTTCCCAAGGGCACATCCTTTGTATTCCGGCATGCTTCTATCTTAGCATTTAGCATAATAATTAGAAAATGCTTCATTTCGTATGTGCCTGCTAGTCTACCACGAGGCTCTTAAAATGTATTAATATCTAAGGCAGTATGGTATAGTGGTTAAGATCATGGAGTTTGGAATTAGATAGAACTGGGGTTAAGTTCCATCTCTGCTATGTATTGGGTGTGTAACCTTAGGCAAATTATTTAACCTTTTTTTTTTTTTTTTTTTTGAGATGGAGTCTTGCTCTGTTGCCCAGGCTGGAGTGCAGTGGCACGATGTTGGCTTGCTGCAACTTCTGCCTCCCAGGTTCGAGCGATTCTACCACCTCAGCCTCCCGAGTAGCTGAGACTACAGGTGTGCACCACCATGCCCAGCAATTTTTTGTATTTTTAGTAGAGATAGGGTTTCACTATGTTGACCAGGCTGGTCTCGAACTCCTGACCTCAGGTGATCTGCCTGTCTTGGCCTCCCAAAGTGCTGGGATTGCAGGCATGCACCACTGTGCCTGGCCAAATTATTTAACCTTTCTATGACTTGCTTTTTTCACCTGTAAAGTGGTATCTCCTCACTCCTAGCCAGTGCTTTTCCCTAGGGGTAAACATTTCCAATCTCTCTATTTCTGCGCCCTCCATGGTTTATTTCTGACCATCTGGACAGAAAAAGAGAGGACAGTTCCAGCCTTGTCCTGAGCATAAAACCACTAGCATCGACCCTAGTTTATTTTGTGCACTGTGTGCTTTGACTCATGTCCAGATCCTCTTCCTCACTCTGGAACCCCCTACAGCTCCCTCATGATCTGGCTAGAGACCATATAAAGCGGGGCTAAGAATACCTCACAGGGTAATGGAAAGAATGAAATGAGATGATGTATCTAAAGCACCTGGCAGAGGGTCTTACATAGTAAGAAACTCTGAGTAATGCCTGACACTTATAACTCGTTATTAATATCTCTCCATCTCCAGCAACCAGCACGGTGCCTGAACAATAGACATTTGAGAACTATTTGTTGAACTGAACTATTTTGGAAAACTTCAGGCTGACGTAGATATCTGAAGCATATCTTAGTATATATGACTTCAGAAATGATTCTCTGTAGTTAAGCAGAATGTGCTACCTCACTTTGCTAAGGCACCCAAAAGAGTTTTAACTCCAAAGAGTAGATAGCCCTGTAACTCTCCAGTCATGCAACTAATAAGCATATCTTTCTGGTCCTTGAAGCCATCAGTTTTAATGCAGCTGAAGCTCAGATGGGATAGCTCATCACTTTGAAGTCAGACTTGTTATCGTAAGTCATCTCATCATCATTCAAAATGAAAGAGAACCCCATTTCGTTTCCTTTCCTTAGAACAAGGGCTTCAGAACTCCCCAGGGCTAGCTAGTCTTATTGGATCGCTGACCTTTTCAGTATTGAAATTCCTATGCAAATTTCCTTCTCAGCATCCCAGGGCTTTGATCCTTTGTGCGATGAATTTTATTTGTCGAATGGATGAAAAATGCAGTTATCAGACATGCCCAGGTCACCTTTGGAGAGTGTTGTGATAACGAATGTCCCCAAATGCGACCATTGATTTTCTCTTCCTTTGAGGACCTTAAAGAGCCTCTAGGTTAACCCCATTATCATCAGTGATCACTTCTCAGAAGTTTAGGTAGAGAGAAAAAGTGGATGAAATTGAACTGAATTTGTATCAATCCCAGTCATTGCCTAAAATCTGGCAGTTCAACTAAACCTCTGATAGTTGGTTATGTTGTCACTTTTCTCTTCTCCCTGAAAACTGGTATATGGAACCTCCCACCCACCACCAACACGCACAAAAAAGCCCAACTAATGGAGGGTTATGCATTCACATGTGCTGACGGGATTTAATTTGAAGAAAGAATGACTCTAGTGTGGTTTTGATCAGGAGAGGCTGCCTGGAGAAGGTCTCTAGCTAGACCATGAAGGACTGGTAGGGGGTTCCAGAGTCAAGGAAGAGGATCTGGATGTGAGGCAAAGCACGTAGTGTGCACATAATAAACTAGGGTTGATGCTGGTGGTTTTATGCTCAGGGCAAGACTGGGATTGCCCTCTCTTCTGTCCAAATCATCAGAAACAAACCATGGAAGGTCCAGAAACACAGAGGCCGAAAATATTCACCCCTAGGGAAAAGCACTTGCTGGGAGTGGGAAGTATAATTTATTTTATTTTATTTTATTTTATTTTATTTTATTTTTTTGAGACAATGTCTTGTAATATTTCCCAGGCTGGAGTGCAGTGGCAATTCACAGGCACAATCATAGCTCGCTGCAGTATTGAACTCCTGGGCTCAATCGATCCTTCCACCATGTCCGGCAGAAAATATGATTTCTGATCTTTATTCTACCACTGACTTGTTCTATAATGATGGACAGGTCATTTAAACCTCTCTTAGATCATTTCCTTGTCAATAAGATAGATGTATAATCAAGCTACCACACAGAACTGGTGGGAAGATTATACGAGAGCTCACAAATATCTATCAGATATAAGTTATTGAGATACTATTATTAAAATGTAGATATCACAGGAAGGGAGACCACCTTCAGTTTTGTCAGCTTGCATCTAATTGGATAATTAATGCAGCTGCTCAAGGACCCCATGAAATGGGCATCAAGTACAGAGAAGAGAGAATTTTTTTAAAACAAATGAAGAAACCAAATCTCAGAGAGCTTCAATCACTACCCAGTTGTTAAGCAGGGATTATGCCAAATCAGTTATCATCAAGGTAAATTACTTCACTGTTTTGTGCCAATACTCTGGAAACCTATTTGTATCTCTTCGGAAGGCCCTGCCTTCCACAGGAAGGTTCTGCCAGACGTGGTGGGAGGATCCCTTGAGCCCAGGAGTTCGAGGCTGCAGGGAGCTATGATTGTGCTGGGAATTGGTGAGAATTTCAAGGGTAAGTGGAAAGCTACTGAGGAGAGTGTTTTGGAGGTTGGCAGCTAATCTCAGATACAAATAGTTTAATCACTTCGTGTGCCTTAATCCACATTGATCTCTGAGTGACTTGATAGCCCCTTAAACTTCAGAAGGTAAACCTGTTTACTTCTACTGGTACAGAATTCTAATAAAAATAAATGTATTTTGTGTACTTTTGCACAACTTTGTAAATTTTTATTCTATTCTATGTAAATTACAACTATATATCATTCCTTTGAGCCTAACTTAGAAGAGAGAACTGGGAGTTTATAACACTGAAAAAGGTGGTAATATCATAGGCAAACATAGCAAACATTTTTATAGGGAAGTCTCAGGAGAAAGGAAGCAAGTGAAAGTAAAGTGAGCATTGCAAAGAGTTGAACTTAGTAGGATCAGGGTTCAGGGAGTTCAAGTTTATATCAAGGTGTATCAGCACATGCCTAGGTAGAGGGAGAGGAAGAAGGAGAGGTAGAGAGGGGAGAAAAGGGGAGAGGGGAGAGAGGAGAGAAGGAGGTAGAAGGAGAAGGAGGGGGCAAGAGGAGAGGAGGGAGCAGGCACACACACACACACGCACCCACGCGTGCATGCAAGCCTGCTGCTCTCCCACACCTGGTAAATGTGTCAGAGCCCTCCTGGTGCTTGTCCTTATTCATCAAAGCCACTCCAATCCTCTTTCTAATCCCTTTGTCAATCACTCCCCTTCTCTGCTACCAGGGAAACTTGACTGAGAGGAAGACAAAGCTAAAGAAGTATCAAATTCCTCCCTAAGACATCTTCACTAGTCTTCCAGAACATCTCCCCCTTGGGAAGCAGAACTCTGAGGTTCAGGAAGACCTTCCGACCAATCCACTGAGACATTGCCATGGCTCCCTCCTCTTCACTTTCTGGCCTCTTGAGCCAACATCCAACATGATCTTCATGAGAGGTTGCCGGTTACCTTTCTAAAAACGTATTTGACCAGATTTCTTCATGATATTTCAAAATATAAAGGCAGGAAACAACTTACACTTTAAACAAATTTAAATTTAAACAATCTAAAAGGGAATTTAAGTAAACGTATGACTTTGTTGCAGAGGTTCTAGGCTTCCTTTTTTACAAAAGTATGGGAGATTTTAAAGCAACTGTTCTGACTAACCCAGAAAAATCTTTCTTTCTTTATCTCCTTTGTATTTAGCCCCAATATCTGAGAAAATTTTAAACATGGTTTTTTTTCTAGGATTGGTGCCTAAGGGTCATTCCCTTAGGAAAACCCTAACATTTTTTACACCTTTGTTGAATGAAGGAGCTGGTGGAAGTTCAAATTTGTGTGTTAACATTTGACTTTAGAGTCTGAAGATGGCCACTTGTTAGTAATTTCACACTGCATCATTTAAAAAAAATACAGCATTTTTGTTCTGTTGAAGAGAGAGGCACTGGAATTCATCCCCATTGTCCACTCCCCACCCAGTGTATTTTACAGAAATTCTTAAGAAGTTTAATAGTGTGCTATTATAACATAATTGCAGCATTACACCAGAAGCATTATCAATACTAAGTATGCTCCAATTTAGAATGCATGAATAAAGTCTCTAAAACTCTTAAGAGTATCAATTTTTCTCAGCTAAATAAACTAAGTTCAAAGGATAAAAGGAATATTTCTTCTTATATTGAAGGTGGCATGTATTTGGGGGTAGTATTTTGATAAGCATTTGTGAGCTCCCTGCTGGTTGATTTTAAAACCTCCTTGGCAATCTCATGGTAACTATGAGGAGTGCCAAAGTGTCTAGAGAATTATTATGTATCTGTTATGGTAACACTGTCTCTGTCACTTTCAACATACGGCATCAAAAGTCACCCTGGATGCTGACAACTAGTCAACGTATGGGAAATGAGAAAGAGTGGGTTCTTAGATTGGCCTGAATGTCACACATACCTGTCATAAAGTATCACCTAGATGCAAGAGGAACTAAGAAATGGTAGTTCCAATCTGCGGAGCCACCTCACTGCCACTATTTAGCATGATGAAAAGGCAGTACTGATATTTGGGGGATAGCTAAGTGGCTTTGCCACAGTTGTATTTTGGCAGTTATTAGGTTATTGTCTCAGCTCCAAAACCAGTCTTTTTTTTTTTTTTTTGTGAGACAGTCTTGTTCTATCACCCAGGCTGGAGTGTAGTGGCAGGATCTCGGCTCACTGCAACCTCCGCCTCCCAGATTCAAGCAATTCTCCTGCCTCAGCCTCCTGAGTAGCTGGGATTACAGGCGCCCGCCACCATGTCTGGCTAATTTTTGTATTTTTGGTAGAGATAGGGTTTCACCATGTTGGCCAGGCTGGTCTCGAACTCCTGACCTCAAGTGATCTGCCCGCCTCCGCCTCCCAAAGTTCTGGGATTACAAGAGTGAGCCACCGCGCCTGGTCCCAAACCCACTCTTCTATACCTTATTTCGTGATGCTAGCAATAGGACACTGAAAACCACAAGTCAGTTTTGTCTGCTGGCTTTGTGTTAGCTTCTGCCAATGGGGGTCTGTAGAGGGGTATTGCAAAGCTGAAGGAGAAAAGGACTTGCTCCTAGGTGTTTGCTGACTGTGGGTTGCCTGTCTGCTTGTAGTTCCTATGAGTGCCACCCCGGCCTTGCCTCTTTACCCTGAAAAGAGCAAGTCCTTCCTACAGAATCGAGTGAGTCCAGTTTACAGTTTTTCCATCACTTGAAAGAACCAATCTCAGCCAGGCACGGTGGCTCACGCCTGTAATCCCAGCACTTTGGGAGGACGAGGCGGGCAGATCACGGGGTCAGGAGATGGAGACCATCCTGGCCAACATGGTGAAACCCCGTCTCTACTAAAATACAAAAAATTAGCTGGGCGTGGTGGCATGCGCCTGTAGTCCCAGCTACTTGGGAGGCTGAGGCAGGGGAATCACTTGCACCCGGGAGGCGGAGGTTGCAGTGAGCCGAGATTGCACCACTGCACTCCAGCCTAGCAACAGAGCAAAACTCCCTCTCAAAAAAAAAAAAAAAAAAAAGTAAGAAAGTAAGAACCAGCCTCATCATGCCCTGCTCATAGACAACACCAACAGTCTGTGACCTTCCTTAGAAGTCTGGGTCCCAGCATCACAGGGACCCTCTTCCAAGCTCAGAGATTTCAGCATCAGCAAGCAGATGACCCCTTTTCAGAAGTATGGGTTTTAGTTCCATGGAGCCCCTCCCCCAAGTTTTAATAATTACAACCTCCTCCCTTTTCCTCCTAGCCTAGGCTTCCTAGGCTTCTTGATCTGTTTTTATATTTCATAAAATTTACAGTTGAAAATATGGATTAGCCAGGCTCGGTGGCTCACGCCTGTAATCCCAGCACTTTGGGAGGCCGAGGCAGGTGGATCACCTGAGGTCAGGAGTTCGAGACCAGCCTGGCCAACAGGGCAAAACTCTGTCTCTACTAAAAATACAAAAACTAGCCAGGTGTGGTGGCACGTGCTTGTAACCCCAGCTACTCAAGAGGCTGAGATAGGAGAATCACTTGAACCCGGGAGGAGGAGGTTACAGTGAGCCGAGATTGCACCACTGCACTCCAGCCTGGGTGACAGAGTGAGACTCTGTCTCAAAAAAAAAAAAGGAAGAAGAAAGAAAGAAAGAAAAAGAAAGAAAGAAAGAAAGAAAGAAAGAAAGAAAGAAAAAAAGGAAGAAAGGAAATATGGATTCACATACTCAAGTTGTTCCAAGCATACTTAACATTTTTCATTAGCGGAATTATAAATTTTTAACTTTTTACTTTAGGATAATTATACACTCAAAAGAAGTTGAAATAAATAGTACAGAGATGTTCCATGTACCTATCACACAGCTTCTCCCATTGGTGACATTTTCTGTAATTATAGTGCATTGTCAAAACCAGAACATTAACTGGCACAATGCAACTAACCAGACTGGAAGTCTTAATTAGGTTTCACCAGTTTTGGCATGCACATATTGTTTTTTTTGTGTGTCTTTGTGATTATATAACATTTCCTCACGTGTATAGATTTAAAAAATTGTTATTTTAATTTTTGTGGGTACATAGTAGGTGTATATGTGTATGAGGTTCATGACATGTTTTGATACTGGCATGTAATGCATAATAATCACATCATGGATATCCATCACCTCAAGCATTTATCCTTTGTATTATAAACAATTCAGTTATACTCTTATAGTTATTTCAAAACGTACAATTACATTGTTACTGACTATAGTCACCCTGTTGTGCTATCAAACACTAGGTCTTCTTCATTCTTTCTGTTTTTTGTACGCATTAACCATCCCTAACTCCTGCCCTTCCCCCTGCTACATTTCCCAGCTTCTGGTAAGCATCCTTCTACTCTCTCTCTCTCTCTCTCTCTTTTATTTTTTTGAGAAGGAGTCTTATTCTGTCGCCCAGGCTGGAGTGCAGTGGTGCAATCTCGGCTCACTGAAACCTCCGCCTCCTGGGTTCAAGCGATTCTCCTGCCTCAGCCTCCCGAGTAGCTGGGACTACAGGCATGTGCCACCATGCCTGGCTAATTTTTATATTTTTACTATAGAATGGGGTTTCGCCATGTTGGCTAGGCTGGTCTCCAACGCCTGACCTCAAGTGATTTGCCTGCCTCAGCCTTCCAAAATGCTGGGATTACAGGTGTGAGCCACCACACCCGGCCACCATCCTTCTACTCTCTATCTCTATAAGTTCAATTGTTTTGATTTTTAGATCCCACAAATAAGTGACAACATGTGATGATTGTCTTTCTGTACCTGGCTTACTTCATTTAGCATAATGACCTCCAGTTCCATCCATGTTACAAATGACAGGATTTCACTCTTTCTTATGACTGAATAGTATACCATTGTGTATAATTACCACATTTCTTTGTCCATTCATCTGTTGATGGACACTTACGTTGCTTCCAAATCATGGCTATTGTGAACAGTGCTGCAACAAACATGAGAGTGCAGATATCTCTTTGATATACTGATTTCCTCTCTTTTGGGTATATGCACAGTAGTGGGATGGCTCGATCATATGGTAGCTCTCATGTGCATAGATTTGTGTGACCACTATCACTACAATGAAGAGACAGAACTGCTCCATTACTACAATGGAAGTTCCTCATGCTGCCCCTTTATTTTTACTTCCTCCTTTCCCTACAACTAATCCTGGCAGCCACTTATATATGCTCCATCTATATAATTTTGTCATTTTGAGAATGCTATATAAATGGAATCATACAGTATGTGACATTTTGAGACTGGCTTTTTTTAAATTTAAATTTAAATTTAAATTTTTGAGACCAAGTCTCGCTCTGTTGCCCAGGTTGGAGAACAGTGGCATGATCTCGGCTCACTGCAACCTCCACCATCCAGGTTCAAGCGATTCTCGTGCCTCAGCCTCCCGAGTAGCTGGGACTACAGGGACAGGCCACCACATCCGGCTAATTTTTGTATTTTTAGTAGAGATGGGGTTTTACCACATTGGCCAGGCTGGTCTCAGACTCCTGACCTCAGGTGATCCACCCACCTCGACCTCCCAAAATGCTGGGATTACAGGCATGAGCCACCGTGCCTAGCTGAAACTGTCCTTTTTATTCAGCACAATGCCCATAAGATCCATCTTGGTTGTTGGATGTAGCAACGATATGTTCCTTTTTTATTGCTGAGTAATATTCCATGGTATGGATGTACCACAGTGTGTTTAATCATTCACCTGTTGAAGGACATTTGACTTATTTTTAAATTTTGGTTATTACAAAAAAAAGCTGCTATGAACATTTGAGTATAGGTTTTTCTGTAGGTATGAGTTTTAGTTTCTCTGGGATAAATGCCCAGGAATGTGATTGCTGTGATTGCTGTGCCATATGGTAATTCTATGTTTAACTTTTTTTTTTTTAGAGATGGAGTCTCACTCTGTCGCCCAGGTTGGAGTGCAGTGGCATGATTTCAGCTCACTGCAACCTCCACCTCCCAGGTTCAAATGAGTCTCCTGCCTAAGCCTCTTGAGTAGCTGGACTACAGGCTCGTGTCACCACGCTCAGCTAATTTTTTGTATTTTTAGCAGAGATGGGGTTTCACCGTGTTAGCCAGGATCGTCTTGATCTCCTGACCTCGTGATCCACCTGCCTCGGCCTCCCAAAGTGCTGGGATTACAGGCGTGAGCCACAACGCCCAGCCTAAGTTTAACTTTTTAAGAAACTGACAGAATGATTTCTAGAGTGGCTCTGCCCTTTTTTATTATTATTATTGTCTTTATTGATATGGAGTCTTGCTCTGTTACCCAGGCTGGAGTGCAGTGGCATGATCTTGGCTCACTGCAACCTCTGGCTCCCAGGTTCAAGCGATTCTCCTGTCTCAGACTCCTGAGTGGCTGAGATTACAGGCGCCTGCCACCAAGCCTGGCTAATTTTTGTACTTTTAGTGGAGACGGGGTTTCACCATGTTGGCCAGGCTGGTCTTGAACGCCTGACCTCAAGTGATCTGCCCACCTCAGCCTCCCAAACTGCTGAGATTATAGGCGTGAGCCACCGCGCCCAGCCTGCCTCTACCATTTTACATCCCTACCAAAAACATATGAAAGATCCTATTTCTTGACATCTTCATCAGCATTTGTTGTTATCAGTGTTTTCTTTTTCAGCCATTTGAGTAGGTGCATAACAGCATTTCGTTGTGATTTTAATTGGCATATGCCTAATGGCTAGTGATATTGAACATCTTTTCATGTATATATCTGCCACCAGTATATTGTCTTTGGTGACATGTCTGTTCAAGTCTTTTACCCATTTAAAAACTGGGTGGTTGGTTTATTACAGATGAGTTTTGGGAGTTCTTTATATATTCTGGATATATATTCTTTGTTAGAGATGTGATTTGCAAATATGTTCTCCCTGACTGTAGCTTGTTTTTTGTTTGTTTGTTTGTTTGTTTTGAGACAGGGCCTCACTCTGTTGCCCAAGCTGCAGTGCAGTGGTGTGATCATGGCTAACTGTAGCCTTAATCTCCCTGGCTCAAGTGATCCTCCCACCTCAGCCCCCCGAATAGCTGGGACTACAGGTGCATGCCAGCATGCCCAGATAATTTTTTTTTTTTTTTTTGAGGCAAGGTCTCATCTTGTCACCCAGGATTGAGTGCAGTGGCACAACCTTGGCTCCCTGCAGCCTTGACCTTCTGGGCTCAAGCAATCCTCCCATCTTAGCCACCATGTAGCTGGGACTACGGGTACATGCCACCATGCCTGGCTAATTTTTGTATTTTTTGTAGAGACGGGGTTTCGCCATGTTGCCCAGGCTGGTCTCAAACGCCTGAGCTCAAGCGATCGGCCCGCCTTGGCCTTCCAAAGTGCTAGGAATACAGCCATGAGCCACCACGCCTAGCCCCAGAGCTTGTCTTTTTATCATCTTAACAGATGTCTTTCATAGAGCAGAAGTTCTGTGAGCTTTTCATCAATGTATTTATGTTTTTTCCTTCTATGCATTGTGCTTTTGGTGTCATGTCTATGTTCCCTTCACCTAACTCCAATTCTACTGTTTTCTTCTTCCTCTTCTTCTTCTTCTTTTTCTTCTTCTTCTTCTTCTTCCTCTTCTTCTTCTTCTTCCTCCTCTTCCTCTTTCTCTTCCTCTTCCTCTTCTTTTCTTCCTCTTCCTCTTCCTCCTCCTCCTCTTCTTCTTCTTCTTTCTTTCTTTCTTTTTTTAAGACAGTCTCTCACTCTTTTGCCTAGGCTGGTGTGCAGTGGCATGATCTTGGCTCACTGCAAACTCTGCCTCCCAGGCTCAAACGATTTTCCTGCCTCAGCCTCCCCAGGAGTTGGGATTACAGGCGTGCACCACCACACCTGGCTAATTTTTGTATTTTTAGTAGAGTCGGGGTTTCACCATGTTGGCCAGGCTGGTCTCGAACTCCTGACCTCAGGTGATCCACCCGCCTTAGCCTCCCAAATTGCTGAGATTACAGGCGTGAGCCACCATGCCCGGCCTCTTCTTTTTTCTTTATCTTTCTTCTTCTTCTTCTTTTTTTTTTTTTTTAGACAGTGTCTTGCTTTGTTGTCAGGCTGGAGTGCAGTGGCACAATCTCGGCTCACTGCAACCTCCACCTCCCTGGTTCAAGTGATTCTCCTGCCTTAGCCTCCCGAGTAGCTGGGACTACAGGCGTGCACAACCACGCCTAGCTAATTTTTGTATTTTTAGTAGAGACGGGGCGTTTCACCATGTTGGCCAGGATGGTCTCCATCTCTTGACCTCGTGATCCGCCCACCTTGGCCTCCCAAAGTGCTGGGATTACAGGCATGAGCCACCGCACCCGACCTTTTCTTTTTTTTTTTGAGACGGAGTCTCACTCTGTCACCCAGACTGGAGTGCAGCGGCACGATGTCTCAGCTTACTGCAACCTCTACCTCCCAGTTTCAAGTGATTCTCCTGTCTCAGCCTCCTGAGTAGCTGGGATTATAGGCATGCACCATGACTCTCCGCTAATTTTTATATTTTTAGTAGAGACAGCGTTTCACCATTTTGGCCAAGCTGGTCTCAAACTCCTGAACTCAAATGATCGGCTCACCACAGTCTCCCAAAATGCTGGGATTACAGGTGTGAGCCACCATGCCCAGCCTCCTGTGTTTTCTTCTAAAAATTTTATAATTTTACATTTAAATCAAAGATCAAATTTGAGTTAATTTTTGTATAAAGTATGAGGCTTAGGTATAGGTTTATTGTTTATTTCTGCCTATGGATGTGCAAATTTTCCAGCACCATTTGTTAAAAAGAAAATTCCCGTGTTTCTGGGGTCCCATGACCACCCCAAGTTTAGTGATTCACTAGAAGGAGTCACAAGAGTCAATATAGCAGGTTTTACTCACTGCCAAAGTTTATTAGGGAAAGGAAACAGAGCAAAAACAACAGGAAAAATGCATGCATTGGACAGAGTCCAGAGAGGTCAGGCATAGACTTCCCCATCTGAAGCCACACAGGATGTGCTTTCTCTCTTGCAGTGAACTACAGGAGCATGTGAGGAATAACTCTGCCCAGAGGAACCTGTTCAAATCCCAGGGTCTGTGGCTTTTGTGTGCAGAGGAACAGCTCTGTCATGGCAACCTGACAACAGAGACCACACAGACAAAGACTTGACCTGCAGTTTATCTGAATCTTGGCAGAACTCCTTGTGATCTTCTCGGTGTACAAGAGGATAAGAAGTCCCTTTTGTTTTGATGTCATCCTTTTTGGTGTGTGAAACAAGGACCACAGGGAGCTGGCACCTTTGGCTACACTTCTTTTCACTCTCCGTGTAAGTAATAAACTGTCTGAATCTTAAAAGCGCTCATGGTGTCTTTTTTATTGGCGAAGTCTGTCAGGCCTTAAGCCTTTTTTCACACTTCACCAAATTACTTTTGCATCTTTGTCAAAAGTCAGTTGGACATATTTGTGTGGGTCAGTTCTTTCTAACAGCTTTACTGAAGTATGACTGGCATACAATAAACTGCACATATTTTAAGTGTACAATCTCACTTTGACCCTCAAAGGGTCTCACTTTGTTACCCAGGCTGGTGTGCAGTGGCACAAACACGGCTTACTGCAGCCTCGACCTGCTGGGCTTAAATGATCCTCCCACTTCAGCCTCCCAAGTATCTGGGACTTACAGGCATTCACACCGTGGCTGACTAATTTTTGAAAAAAAATTTAGTACAGACGAGGTCTTACTGTGTTGCCCAGGCTGGTCTCAAACTCCTGAACTCAAGCAATCCTCCCATGTTGGCCTCCCAAAGTGCTAGGATTACAGGCGTGAGCCACCTCGCCTGGCCTAGTGAGAGGTGACAGCGTGCTGGCAGTCCTCACAGCCCTCGCTCGCTCTCGGCGCCTCCTCTGCCTGGGCTACCATTTTGGTGGCACTTGAGGAGCCCTTCAGCCCACCGCTGCACTGTGGGAGCCCCTTTCTGGGCTGGCCAAGGCCAGAGCCCACTCCCTCAGGTTGCAGGGAGGTGTGGAGGGAGAGGCTTGAGCCTGAACCGGGGTTGCATGCGGTGCTTGCAGGCCAGCTGGAGTTCCGGGTGGGTGTGAGCTTGGCGGGCCCCGCACTCGGAGCAGCCGGCCGGCCCTGCCGGCCCCGGGCAATGAGGGGCTTAGCACCCGGGCCAGCAGCTGCGGAGGGTATACTGGGTCCCCCAGCAGTGCCAGCCCACCAGTGCTGTGCTCCATTTCTCGCCGGGCCTTAGCTGCCTTCCCTCGGGGCAGGCCTCAGGACTGCAGCCCGCCATGCCTGAGCCTTCCCCCACCTCCGTGGGTTCCTGTGCAGCCCGAGCCTCCCCGACGAGCACCGCTCCCTGCTCCAGGGCCCCAGTCCCATCGACCACCCAAAGGCTGAGGAGTGCGAGCGCAGGGTGCGGGGACTGACAGACAGCTCCACCTGCAGCCCTGGTGCGGGATCCACTAGGTGAAGCCAGCTGGGCTCCTGAGTCTGGTGAGGACGTGGAGAGTCTTTATATCTAGCTCAGGGATTGTAAACACACCAATCGGCACTCTGTATCTAGCTCAAGGTTTGTAAACACACCAATCAACACCCTGTGTTTAGCTCAGGGTTCGTGAATGCACCAATCAACACTCTGTAGCTAGCTGCTCTGGTGGGGCCTTGGAGAACCTTTATGTCTAGCTCAGGGATTGTAAATACACCAGTCGGCACTCTGTATCTAGCTCAAGGTTTGTAAACACACCAATCAGCACCCTGTGTCTAGCTCAGGGTTTGTGAATGCACCAATCGACACTCTGTAGCTAGCTGCTCTGGTGGGGCCTTGGAGAGCCTTTATGTCTAGCTCAGGGATTGTAAATACACCAGTCGGCACGCTGTATCTAGCTCAAGGTTTGTGAACACACCAATCAGCACCCTGTGTTTAGCTCAAGATTTGTGAGTGCACCAATCGATACTCTGTATCTAGCTGCTCTGGTGGGGCCTGGGAGAACCTGTGTGGGGAAACTCTGTATCTAACTAATCAGATGGGGACATGGAGAACCTTTGTATCTAGCTCAGGGATTGTAAACACACCAATCAGCGCCCTGTCAAAACAGGCCACTTGGCTCTACCAATCAGCAGGATGTGGGTGGGGCCAGATAAGAGAATAAAAGCAGGCTGCCCGAGCCAGCAGTGACAACCTGTCTGGGTCCCATTCTTCACTGTGGAAGCTTTGTTCTTTTACTCTTTACAATAAATCTTGCTACTGCTCACTTCTTGGGTTCACGTTGCTTTTATGAGCTGTAACACTCACGGGGAAAATCTGCAGCTTCACTTCTGAAGCCAGCGAGCCCACGAGCCCGCCGGGAGGAACGAACAACTCCAGACGCGCTGCCTTAAGAACTGTAGCACTCACCGCGAAGGTCTGCAGTTTCACTCCTGAACGAGCCAGACTACCAACCCACCAGAAGGAAGAAACTCCGAACATATCAGAAGGAACAAACTCCAGATGCGCGCCACCTTAAGAGCTGTAACACTCACCACGAGGGTCCACGGTTTCATTCTTGAAGTCAGTGAGACCAAGAACCCACCAATTCCGGACACACTAGTTTGTGTTCTTTAAGAATTTATGTTTCGCCTGGGCACAGTGGCTCATGCCTGTAATCCCACCACTTGGGGAGGCCAAGGCGCATGATTCAAGGAGTTCAAGATCAGCCTGGCCAACGTGGTGAAAGTCTGTCCCTATTAAAAACACAAAACAGCCAGACGTGGTGGCGCACACCTGTAGTCCCAGCCACCTTGGTGAGGTGGAAGAATCCTTTGAACCCCAGAGACGGAGGTTGCAGTGCGCTGAGATCACGCCATTTCACTGCAGCCTGGGCAATAGAACAAGACCCTATCTCCAAAAAAAAAAAGAACCCCCCCAAAAATAATTTGTATATTTTGATTCATTGATTAATTGAATCATACATCAATTTTTTCTGACTTCTTTCACTCAGCAGAATTATTTGCAGATTCACCTATGTTTTTGTCAGATTCACCTATGTTAGTTTTTTTTGTTGCTTTTTTTTTTTTTTTTTTTTGAAACAAGGTCTTGCTACTGCCCAGGCTGGAATGCAGTAGTACCATCTCGGCTCACTGCAACCTCCACCTTTCTGGGCTCAAGTGATTCTCCTGCCTCAGCCTCCTGAGTAGCTGGGACTACAGGCGTGCACCACCACACTCAGCTAATTTTTGTATTTTTAGTAGAGACGGGGGTTTACCATGTTGGCCAGGATGCTGTCGATATCTTGACCTCGTGATCTGCCCGCCTCAGCCTTCCAAAATGCTGGGATTACAGGCGTGAGCCACCGTGCCCGGCCACACCTATGTTATTATATATATCAGTAGTCCTTTTCTTTTTTTGCTAAGTAGTATTTTGCTGTATGGCTATACCACAATTTGTTTATGCATTTACCTGTTGATGCACATTTGGGCTCTTTCCAGTTTGTAACTATTGCAAATAAAGCTACGACCATTTGTATATGAAACTGAAGTGCAATGGTGCGATCCCCAGGATGGAGTGCAGTGGTGTGATCTCGGCTCACTGCAATCTCTGCCTCCTGGGTTCAAGCGATTCTCCCACTTCACCCTCCTGAGTAGCTGGGACTACAGATGTGTGCCGCCACGCCCAACTAATGTTTGTATTTTTAGTAGAGATGGGTTTTGACCATGTGGGTCAGGCTGGTCTTGATCTCCTGACCTCAAGCAATCCACTTGCCTCCACCTCCCAAAGTGCTGGGATTACAGGTGTAAGCCACCGCGCCCGAACTAAATGGTATTTTTAAATTTCAATTTCAATTGTCAATTACTAATATATAGAAATGAAATTTTAAAAAAACATTAACGATGTAGCCTGCAACCTTGCTAAACTCACTTTCAGTTCTAGAACATTTTTTAGATTGTAACTGGTTTTCTGCATATGAGCAATTATCTCCAAGTAAAGAGAGTACTTCTTCCTTTATCATTTGTGAGCTTTTATTGCATTTTGTTGCCTAATTTCTCTGGCCAGACCCTCCAGTACAATGTTTGCTATGGTCTGGATGCATCCCCCAAAATTCATGTGTTGGAAACTTGATCCCTAGTTGCAGCAGTGTTGGGAAGTAGGGCCTTTTGGGAGATGTTTAGGTTTTGAGGGCTCTGCCCTCTAAATGGATTAATGCCATTATAAAAAAAAAGGGCTTGTGGGAGTGGGTTTGCTCTCTTCTTCCACATGAGGACACAGCGTTCCTCTCCTCCAGAGAATGCAGTGTTCGAGGCATCATCTTGGCAGCAGAGAGGTCAGGCTCTAACCTGCTGGTGACTTGATCTTGGACTTCACAGCCTTCAGAATTATCAATAATTAATTTCTGTTCTTTATAAATTACCCAGTCTCAGGTATTCTAATGGCACAAAACAGACTAAGACAATGCTGAATATAAGAGGTGAGAACAAACATCCCTGACTTGTTACTGATTTTATAAGGAAAGCACTCAGTCTTTCACCATTAAGTTTGTTAGGTATAGGATTTTCATAGATGTGCTTTAATAGGTTGAGGATCTTTACTTCTACTCCTATATTGCTGAGAGTTGTTATCCGCCATAGATATTGGTTTTGTCAAATGATTTTTCTACATCTATTGAGGTGAGCCCATGGCTTTTCTTTGTTAATTTATTAACATGGTCAATTATATTGATTGATTTTCAAATGTAAACCAACCTTGCATTCCTGATATAAACCACACTTACACATGATGTATTATTATTTTTTTAATTTTTAATTTTTTGGGTACATAGTAGGTGTATGTATTTATGAGGTACATGAGATGTTTTGATATAGTCATGCAATGTGAAATAAGCACACCATGAAGAATGGGGCATCCATCCCCTCAAGCATTTATCCATTGAGTTGCAAACAATTCAATTACACTCTTTAAGTTATTTTAAAATGTACAGTTATTATTGACTATAGTCACCCTGTTGTGCTATCAAATAGTAGGTCTCAGTTATTCTTTCTACTTTTTTTTGGACCCATTATATTTTTTATATTCTTATATTGCTAGATTCAGTTTGCTAATATTTTGTTTAGAGTTTTTTGTTTCTATGTTCACGAGGGGATACTGGTTTGTAGTTTTATCTGTCTTGCTTCAGTATCGTGGTAATGCTGTCCTCATAGAATGAGTTAGGAAATATTCCTTCCTTTCAATTTTCTGGAAGAGTTTGGGTAAAATTGATGTTATTTCAAACCTTAAGTTTTTGGTAGTGATAACCAGTGTAAACATCTGGGTCTGGAGTTACTAAACTGGAGTTTACTAGTGAGAAGCTTTTTAACTACAAATTTTATTTCTATGATAGGTTTAGGGGTATTCATTTTTGTGTGTTTGTATGTGTGTATGTATCTCTATACATACAGATAGATAGATAGGTAGATAGCTAGATAGAGATATAATCTGCTTTAATGAGCTTTAGTAGTTTGTATCTTTCAAGCAATTAGCCCATCTCATCTAAGTCCTCAAATTTATTGCTATGTGTTTACAATATTCTCTTATTAACCTTTTAATATTTGTAGAATCTGTGTTAATAGTTGTTTTTTTTTTTTTTTTTGAGATGGAGTCTCGCACTGTCGCCCAGGCTGGAGTGCAGTGGCGCAATCTCGGCTCACTACAAGCTCCACCTCCTGGGTTCACGCCATTCTCCTGCCTCAGCCTCCCGAGTAGCTGGGACTACAGGCGCCTGCCACCACGCCCGGCTAATTTTTTGTATTTGTAGTAGAGATGGGGTTTCACCGTGTTGGCCAGGATGGTCTCGTGATCCGCCCACCACGGCCTCCCAAAGTGCTGGGATTACAGGCATGAGCCACCACGCCCGGCCCTGTGTTAATATTTTTATCTCATTTATGACATTGGTAATTTGTGTCTTCTCTTTGTCCCGATCCACATAGCCAGAGTTTTATCAATTTTGCTTATTATCCGAGAGAACCAGCTTTTGGTTTCATTAAATTTCTCTAATGATTTTCTGTTTTCTATTTTATTGATTTCTACTTCTTAGTTTTTGCTTAATTTGATCTACTTTTTCAATTTATTAACGTGGAAATGATGTCATTAATCTGAAATCATTTTTTTTCTTACATATGAATACAGTGCTTTAAATTTTCCACTATATAGTGCTTTATGGTATCTCATATTTTGATATATTGTATTTCCATTTTCATTCAGTTAAATATGCCTTCCAATTCCACTTTTGATTTTTTTCTTGAATTCATGTTTTACTTATAAGTATGCCATTTAGCTTCCACATATTTGAGTATTTTCCAGCTGTCTTTCTGTTTTTAGAATATTATTTAATTCCATTGACATCAGAATACATACTTTATATGACTTGAATACACGTTTTGCTTCATGTATTTTGAAGCTTTGTCAAGTACACAAACATTTAGGACAGTTATGTACTATTGATGAATTGACCCCTTTATTATTATCATCCTACCATGATATTTGCTGCTTTGAAATCTACTTGTCTGTCACTAATATAGCCATCTGTCTTTCCTGTATCTGGTGTTAGCATTAATTAACTAGATCTATTAGTTTCTCGTGGCTACTATAACAAATTACTGAAATGTTGGTGGCTTAAAAAACATTTAGTCTCCCATGGTTCTGGAGCTGAGAAGTCTGAAATCAAGGTATAGGTAAGACCACACTTCCATCATAGAGTCTAAGGGAGAATATATTCCTTGCCTCTTCCAGCTTCTGGTGTCTGTCAGCATTCGCTGGCTTGTGGCTACAGCTCTATCTCTTTCTCTGTTCCGTGTTCATATTGCCTTCCCCTCTATGTTAGTGTAGCTAAATTAGCTTTCTTTCTCTCCTATAAGGATACATGTGATTGCATTTAGGGCCTACCTGGACAAGCTCCTCTCAAAAGCCTTAAGTTAATCACATATTTTGCCATGTAAGGTAATATTTACAGGTTCTGGGGATTGGAACATAGACATATATTTGCGGCCACCATTGAGTCCACTACACATGGTATATCTTTCTCCATCACTTTATTTTTCACTGGTTTGTGTATTTAAAGTGTGTTTGTTGTGAACAGAATACACTTAGGTCTTGCTTTTTTGCTTTTTTATTATCCAGTCAGATGGTCTTTTTCTTTTTTCTTTTTTTTTTTTTTTGAGACAGGGTCTTGTTCTGTCCCTCAGGTTGTAGTGCAGTGGCCTGATCATGGCTCACTGTAGCCTCAACCTCCTGGGTTCAAGCTACACACACACACACACACACACACACACACACACACACACACACACACACACATATATATATTATTGTGGTCTCCCTTTGAGTTATATTATATCACTTCACAAATAATATAAGAAGAGACTTCCAATAGTATACTTACATTTCCTCTCTCCTGGCCCTTATGCTGTTCTTTGCATATATTTTACTTACACATAAACTATAAAGCCCACAATGCATTGTTACTATTTTTGCTTAGTCAATTATCTTTTAAAGATATTTATGAAATAAGAAAAATATCATACATATTTATTCATGAAGTTTCTGTTTCCAGTGTTCCTTATTGCTTTACTATAGATCCATATTTTCATCTGGGGTCATTTCTTCTGCTGGTCTTCTTCCTGGTCTTTCAGGCCAGGCGTGGTGGCTCATGCCTGTAATCTCAGCACTTTGGGAGGCCCACGTGGGTGGATCACCTGAGATCAGGAGTTCAAGACCAGTCTGGCTAACATGGTGAAACCCCATCTCTACTAAAAATACAAAAAATTAGCTGGGCGTGGTGGCAGTTGCCTGTAATCCCAGCTACTTGAAAGGCTGAGGCAGGAAAATTGCTTGAACCCAGGAAGCAAAGGTTGCAGCAAGCTGAGATTGCACCATTGCACTCCAGCCTGGGCAACAAGAGTGAAACTCCGTCTCAAAAAAAAAAAAAAAGGATGCCTTTCAGCATTTACTATAATTCCGGTCTGTTGGTGATGACTTTTTAAACCTTTTGTATGCTTAAAAAGTCTTTATTTTGGCCAGGCACAGTGGCTCACGCCTGTAATCCCAGCACTTTGGGAGGCCGAGGCGGGCAGATCACGAGGTCAGGAGATTGAGTCCATCCTGGCTAACGCGGTGAAACCCCGTCTCTACCAAAAATACAAAAAATTAGCCAGGCGTGGTGGCGGGTGCCTGTATCCCAGCTTCTCGGGAGGCTGAGGCAGGAGAATGGCGTGAACCCGGGAGGCAGAGCTTTCAGTGAGCCAAGATGGTGCCACTGCACTCCAGCCTGGGTGACAGAGCAAGACTCAGTCTCAAAAAACAAAAAAAGTCTTTATTTTGGGCCGGGCGCAGTGGCTCACGCCTGTAATCCCAACACTTCGTGAGGCTGAGGCAGGTGGATCACGAGGTCAGGAGTTCGAGACCAGCCTAGCCAATATGGTGAAACTCTGTCTCTACTAAAAATACAAAATTAGCCGGGCATGGTGACATGCACCAGTAGTCCCAGCTACTCGCGAGGCAGAAGCAGAAGAATCACTTGAACCCAGGAGGCGGAGGTTGCAGTGAGCCTAGATCATGCCACTGCACTCCAGCCTAGGCGACAGAGACTCCGTCTCAAAAAAAAAAAAAAAAAAAGAAAGAGAAAAAAAGTATTTATTTCACCCTTTAAAAAAATTTACATTGTGGCAAACTACACGTAACACAAAATTTATCATCTTAATAATTTTCAAATGTATAGTTCGGTGGCATTAACCACATTCCCATTGTTGTGCAGCCATCATTATCAGTCATCTCCAGAACTACTCTTATTTTGCAAAACTAGAATTCTATATCCATTAAACAGCAGCTCCCCATTATCCTCTACTCCTAGCCCTGACAACTAGCATTCTATTTTCTTTCTTTCTTTCTTTCTTTCTTTCTTTCTTTCTTTCTTTCTCTCTCTCTGTCTCTCTGTCTTTCTTTCTTTCTTTCTTCTTTCTTTTTTGACAGGGTCTCACTCTGTCACCCAGGCTGGAGTGTAGTGGCATGATGTTGTCTCACTGCAAGCTCCGCCTCCTGGGTTCAAGCAATTCTCCTGCCTCAGCCTCCCAAGTAGCTGAGATTACAGGCGCCTGTCACCACACCTGGCTAATTTTTTTATTTGTAGTGGAGTTGGGGTTTCACCATGTTGCCCAGGCTGGTCTCGAACTCCTGACCTCAGGTGATCCACCTGCCTTGGCCTCCCTAAGTGCTGGCATTCTTTTTTTTTTTTTCTTTTGAGATAGAGTCTCACTCTGTCACCCAGGCTGGAGTGCAGTGGCCAATCTCGGCTCACTGCAAGCTCCGCCTCCTGGGTTCACGCCATTCTCCTGCCTCAGCCTCCCGAGTAGCTAGGACTACAGGTGCCTGCCACCATGCCTGGCTAATTTTTTGTATTTTTAGTAGAGACGGGGTTTCACTCTGTTAGCCAGGATGGTCTCGATCTCCCGACCTCGTGATCCTCTCGCCTCAGCCTCCTAAAGTGCTAGGATTACAGGCGTGAGCCACCGCGCCTGGCCTGGCATTC
The DNA here is from genome assembly GCF_028885655.2 of Pongo abelii. Taxonomy (NCBI): domain Eukaryota; kingdom Metazoa; phylum Chordata; class Mammalia; order Primates; family Hominidae; genus Pongo; species Pongo abelii. The sequence goes on from NC_072008.2 coordinate 124,689,753, forward strand.
TTCTTTCTGTCCCTATGAATTTGACTCATTCTAGTACCTCATATAAGTGGAATCATACAGTATTTGTCTTTTTGTAACAAAAAAGACAAGATAAGTGGCTTATTTCACTTAGTACAATGTACTCAAGGTTTATCCATGTTGTAAAATATGTCAGAATTTCCTTCCTTTTCAAGGCTTACTATTCCATTGTGTGTATATACTGCATTTCGTTTATCAATTCATCCAACAATGGACACTTGGGTTGCTTCCACATTTTAGCTATGGTGAATAATGATGCTACGAACATGAGTATACAAATATCTCTTAAAAATCCTGCCTTTCCATTCTTTTGAGTATACACCCAAAAGTGAAATTGCTGAATTATATGGTAGTTCTGTTTTTAATGTTTTAAGGAACTGCCATACTGTTATCCACAGTAGAGACTGTACCATTTTACATTCCCACCAATAGTACACAAGGGTTCTAGTTGCTCCATAGCTTCACCAACGCTTTTTTTTTTTTTTGTATTTCAAATGGGTGTGAGGTGGCACTGTTTTTTTTTTTTTTTTTTCGACAGAGTCTCACTCTGTCACTGAGGCTGGAGTGCAATGGCACAATCTCAGTTCACTGCCACCTCCACCCAGGTTCAAGCGATTCCCGTGCCTCAGCCTCCTGAGTAGCTGGGACAACAGGCAACCGCCACCATGCCTGGCTAATTTTTGTATTTTTTGTCAAGATGGTGTTTCACCATGTTGGCCAAGATGGTCTTGAATTCTTGGCCTCACGTTATCTGCCTGCCTTGGCCTCCCAACGTGCTGGGATTACAGGCATGAGCCACTGTGCCTGACTGGCACTTTTGTTTTTGAAAGATATTTGTACTGGGTATGGTAGCTTTTTCTTCTTTCTTTCAACTCTTTAAAGATCTTTTTCCGCTGCTTTCGTGGTTGTATTATTTCCCACAAGAAATCTCCCATCATCCTTGTCTTTGTTCCTTTGTACATGTCTTTTTTCTCTGGCTGCTTTTTAACTTTTTCTCCTTATCACTGGTTATGAGCAATTTGATTATGACCTGCCTTGGTAGTGTTCTGTTCATGTTTCTTGTGCTGGGAGTTCATTGAGCTGCTGTGATATGTAGGTTTATAGCTTTCATCAAATTTTGAAAACATGGGCAAATATTTCTTCAAATGTTGTTTTGTTTCCCCTCCCTTTTCTCCTCTCCTCTGGGGATTACAATTATACATATATTAAGCTGCTTGAAGTTGTTCAATAGCTCACTGAATCTCTTTTCATTTTTTAATTATTTTATTATTCTCTCTTTCATTGGATAGTTTCTATTGACATGTTTTCAAGTTCATTTATCTTTCCTTCTGAAATGTCTGATCTATTGTTAATCCTATCAGTGTGTTTTATCTCAGATACTATAATTTTCATATCTAAGTTTCATTTTCATCTTTTTAATATATTACATGGTTCTACATAACTTTTTTACCATTTAAAATACAATTATAATAAATCTTTAAATATCCTGGTCTACTGATTCTAACATATGTTAGTTCTAGGTCCATTTTAATTAATTGATTTTTAAAATTACTTGAACATAGTTTTATCCTTTTCAGTCTTTCTTTTAAGATCTGTTAGGTTGGAGCACAGCAGTGTTTTTTTTCTAGGGCTAATTATTTCCCACTACAAGGGAAGACCCTTCTGAATAAACTATCAATTTACCATTAATTATGAGGTTTTCCAGTCTGCCTATTTGGGACAGACAGTATTCCAGGTTCTGTGTATATGTTGGGTACCGTTCCTTTTTTTTTTTTGAGATGGAGTCTTGCTCTGTCGCCCAGGCGGGAGTGCAGTGGTGCGATGTCGCCTCACTGCAAGCTCCGCCTCCCGGGTTCACGCCATTCTCCTGCCTCAGCCTCCCGAGTAGCTGGGACTACAGGCACCTGCCACCATGCCCAGCTAATTTTTTGTATTTTTAGTAGAGATGGTGTTTCACCCTGTTAGCCAGGATGGTCTTGATCTCCTGACCTCGTGATCCGCCCGCCTCGGGCTCCCAAAGTGCTGAGATTACAGGCATGAGCCAGGGTGCCCGGCGGGGTACTGTTCCTTTTAGTCCTCTTGTATAGTCCTTTCCTTGGCTTCTGGTAGTTCCCTCACATGTACACACCTATCAGTACTTGAAGATGACCCACCCACCAAAACTCTCTAGAGTTCTCCTTCTGTGTACTTCTCTCCTTTCTGGTATTCTTCCCTGCAGTCTAGCTGCTTTGAGCTCCCTGAACTCTCAGTCCTGTCTCTTCAACTCAGGGAGTCCTCCCGGCTCTACCTCCCCTTCCCTGTGCCACAGCCAGGAAACTCTCTTCAGTCAGTAATCTGGGACAATCCTAGAGCTCACCTCAATTATTTCTCTTCTCTCAGGGAATCACTGCTCTTCTTGTCTGCTGTCCAGCGTATTGGAAACCATTTCATATATTTGATCCAATATTCAGTCATTTCAAATGTGAGGGTAAATTCAGCCTCTATTATTTCATACTGGCTAGAAGTGGAAGTACCAACTAATGGTTTCTAAATATAAATTTAAATGAATTAAAATTAAATAAAAATTAAAATTCAGTTCATCAGTTGTACTAGCTGTATTTCAAGCACTCAAACGCTGCATGTAGCTATTGTATTGGACAGCACAGTCTTATCTGTGCTGGGTAAAAAGTTATCTTTTTACCCTTTAAGCTACTTAGTTAACAATGATAAACCTAGTTAATAATTATTTATATTAAACTGTCTTTGATCAAATAGCTCATGTGATTTCTTTCTTCTGATTAGACCCTGCTTGATACATTTATTCAGGTAGTTCCATTATCAAGGAAGTACGGTGACAGGCCTTAGAATCTTAATGACATGGGTTCAGTTGTCACTTACTAGCGGTACAAGCAAATTACTTCATCTAGCTAACTCTCAGAATATTACCAAGAAAAATGAGGAGAATGTTACCAGGAAAAATGAGGATAATATTACCTGCTTCCCAGAGTTTGTTGTGAGGATATATGAAAACATTTGACACATAGTAGGTGCTCAATATATAGTATTTCCTTTTATTAATTTCTTCATCATCATCTTCTGAGCACTTAGATCTATCCATCTCAGCAACAGCTTCCAAGAGTATTTCTTCCCATCTTCCTGTCAAAACCACAATGTGCTTTGTCCCTTTTCCTTGGGACTGTTTTTCCACAAAGGTTTATCTTGAAAAGCAATCATGGGTACTGCAGCACACTGGCTGGAGAAGAAGACTTTGGATGCATGACTCTCCCACCCCCAAAAACAGCCCCACAACCCACCACCCGGCACCACCTTGGCCCAGCTCAGGTGACATGTATACCTGCCAGAGTGCAATGACGGGTGTTTGGCTCTTGTTTCTGCTTTGAGTTCTTTTCAAGGGGCCAGGACTCTAACTCCATAGTTGTGCAGGGAACTACGCACCAAAAGCAAGTGAACAAGTCTGAATAGTAAGAGTTATGTGGATGGATTGCTTACCAGAGCCAGGCACCACCAAAAGAAATGTGCACACTTTATCCCATGTAATCCTCCCTCTGGGCCTAAAAGAGCAGCTGGTGTGACTGCAGGCACCCACCTCACGTCATGGAGAGCTGAGTGTATGCCGATGGGGGCTCTTGAGACCCCAGGTGTGCCTTGGAGGAGAGGAGGAAGATGAAGGCCTGTGCTCCCCCGCCTCCTGGAAAGGCTGCCACTCTGCACGTGCACAGCCACCAGAAGACCCCAACGACGGGGCCCTCAGGTCGCAGTAGAAACTGGTTTGCAGGAAGGAGGCGCTGAGGGCCACCATCATGGACCTCACCATGGTCCTGCCCAGCGAGCTGGAGAAGAGGAGCATGCTCAATGGGAGCCATGCAATGATGGACCTACTAGTTGAACTTTGCTTTCAGAACCACCTGAATCCTCCCAACACGCCCTTGAAATTTGGTCTTCAGAAACCCAACAACCTTTAAGTTTTAAGCCAAATACTTTGATTGGGACCCTGAATGTGCATACTGTGTTTCTGAAAGAAAAAGTTCCTGAAGAAAAAATTAAACCTGGTCCCCCTAAGGTGCCTGAGAAATCTGTGTATTTGGTCGTGAATTACTTGCAGACACAAAAAGCTGTTGTGCATGTGAGCCCTGAGGTTCCTCTCCAGAATATTCCCCCAGCCATTTGTGCAAAGTGTGAGGTCAGCCCAGAGCACATGGTTCTCCTCAGGGACAACATTGCCAGGGAGGAGCTGGAGCTGTCCAAGTCCCTGAATGAGCTTGGGATAAAGGAGTTCTACTCGTGAGACAACAGAAGAGAAACCTTTAGAAAATCATCACTTGGCAATGAGGAGACAGATAAAGAAAAGAAAAAAATGTCTTGGATTTTTCAAAGTTAATAAAAGAAGCAATAGTAAGGCTCAGCAGCTCGTGCTGTCGGGTGCAGACAGCGATGAGGGCACCTCCAGGCTGCCCCCGGGAAGGGGTTTGAATGGCTATTTAACGACACCCAACTCTCCATCCATGCACTGACATTCCATTACACTGGGTCCATCCCTCTTGCTGGGCAGCATCTCAGGGGTGTCTGTGAAGTCAGAGATGAAGAAACGCTGAGCCCCTCCTCCTCTAGGTTCAGGGCCACCTGTGCAAGACAAGGCATTGGAAAGGGCTGGACATAGTGCCTCATGCCTGTAATCCCAGCACTTTGGGAGGCTGAGGCAGGAGGATCACCTGAGGTCAGGAGTTCGAGACCAACCATGGCCAACATGGTGAAAACCTGTCTCTACCAAAAATACAAAATTAGCCAGGCATGGTGGTGCAGGCCTGTAGTCCCAGCCACTCAGGAGGCTGAGGCAGGAGAATCACTTGAACCTAAGAGGCAGAGGTTGCAGTGAAACGAGATCATGCCACTGCACTCCAGCCTGGGCAACAAGAGCAAGACTCCATCTCAAAAAAAAAATATATATATATATAGTGTGTGTGTATATATATACATATGTGTGTATATATATACGTATATATATATGTGTGTGTATATATACATATATGTGTATGTGTGTATATATACACACACATATATATATGTATATATATTTTTTCTAATGTGACTGACTTATTTTGAGTACTTCATGATATGTCAGCTGCATTTTCATAAAAAGAAATTTAGGCACAAATGGTACCTTTTTCTTGTACGGGTCTATGATAAGATTATGCAAATGGAAAACAGGAAGCTGTTTCTTCTGATTAAAAAAAAGCAATCATGGCAGAACAAAGCTAGAGGACTAATACTTCCTGATTTCAAAACTTACTACATAGCTACAGTAATAACTGTGGTACTGCAAAAGACAGACATATTGACCAAAGGAATAGAATAGAGAGCCCAGAAAGAAACTGTCACATATATGGTCAAATGATTTTTGACAAGGGTGCCAAGAACTACTCAATGGGGAGAGGACAGTCTTTTCAACAAATGATGCTAAGAAAACTGTATATCCATCTACATGTTAAAAGAATGAAGTTGGGCCCTTACCTAACACCATATACAAAGATTAACTAAAAATGAATTAAATACATAAATAGAAGATCTAAAACTATAAAATTCTTAAAAGAAAACATAGGGCAAAAGCTTCACGACATTGGATTTGGCAATGATTTATTGGATATGACACCAAATGTACAGGCAACAACAAAAAAAAATGAACACATTGGATTTCATGAATATTTAAAAAATTTTGTACATTGAAAGATAGTATCAGCTAGGTACAGTGGCATGTGTCTCTGATACCACCTACTTGGGACTGAAGCAAGAGGATCAGTCCAGGAGTTTGAGTCCAGCCTGGGCAACATAAGGCAACCCTGTCTCTAAAACATAATAATAATAAAAGAAATAGTACCAGGCTGGGTGTGGTGGCTCATGCCTGTCATCCTAGCACTTTGGGAGGTTGAGGCAGAAGGATCACTTGAGCTCAGGAGTTGTTTGTTTGTTTGTTTGTTTGTTTTGAGACAGAGTCTCGCTCTGTCGCCCAGGCTGGAGCGCAGTGGCGAGATCTTGGCTCACTGCAAACTCTGCCTCCCGGGTTCATGCTATTCTCCTGCCTCAGCCTCCCGAGTAGCTGGGACCACAGGCACCCGCCACCACGCCCGGCTACATTTTTTGTATTTTTAGTAGAGACGGGGTTTCACCGTGTTAGCCAGGATGGTCTTGATCTCCTGACCTCGTGATCCACCTGCCTCAGCCTCCCAAAGTGCTGGGATTACAGGCATGAGCCACCACACCCTGCCGAGCTCAGGAGTTTGAGACCAGCCTGGGCAACATAGTGAGATCTCATCTCTACAAAAAAAAAAAAAAAAATTAAAAATTAAGTGGGTGTGGTGGTTCACCCATGTAGCCCCAGGTACTTGGGAGGCTGAGGTGGGAGGATCACTTGAGCCTGGGAGGCTAAGCCTGCTGTGAACCATGATCATGCCACTGCACTCTCACCTGGGCAACAAAGTGAGACTCTGTCTCAAAAAAAGAAGAAGAGGAAGAGGAAGAAGAAGAAGAGGAAGAGGAAGAGGGAGAAGGAGAAGAAGAAGAAGAAAAAAGAAGAAAAGAAAAGAAGAGGAGAAGAAGAGGAAGAAGAAGGAGGAGGAGGAGGAAGAAGAAGAAGAAAGAAAGAGTATCAGCAAAGTAAAAAGCTAACCTACAGAATGGGAGAAAATATTTGCAAATCATATATCTGATAAGAGATTCATATCCAGAATACATGTGGAGAACTCCTAAAACTCAAGCACAACAACAACAAAACAAACAAGCCAATTCAAAAATGGGCAAAGGACTTGAATAGACATTTCTCCAAAGATATACAAATGGCCAAAAAGCACAAGGAAAGATGCTCAACATTACTAATCATTAGAGAAATATAAGTCAAAAATACAATGAGATACCACTTCACATCCATTAGGATGGCTACTATTAAAAAAAAACAGAAAATGCAAGTGTTTGTGAGGATGTGGAGAAATTTGAACCCCTGTGCACTGTTAGTGGGAATGTAAAATGATACAGCTGCTATGGAACACAGTATGATGGTTCCTCAAAAAATTAAAAATAGAAATACTATATGAGGCCAGGCATGGTGGCTCACACCTGTAATCCCAACACTTTGGGAGGCCGAGGTGGGTGGATCACCTGAGGTCAGGGATTTGAGAACAGCCTGGCCAACATGGTGAAACCCTGTCTTTACTAAAAATACAAAAGTTAGCTGGGTGTGGTGGCATGCACCTGTAGTCCCAGCTACTCAGGAGGCCGAGGCAGGAGAATAGCTTGATCCCGGGAAGTGGAAGTTGCAGTGAGCTGAGATCATGCCACTGCACTCCAACCTGGGCAACAGAGCAAGACTCCATCTCAAAAAAAAGGGGAAGAAGGAGGAAGGAGGAGGAAGGAGGAGTGGGAGAAGGGGGAGAAGAGGAGAAGGAGGAGAAGGAGGAGGAGAAGGAGGAGAAGAAAGGAGAAAAAAGGAGAAGGAGAAGAAAAAGAAAAAGAAGAAGAGGAAGAGGAAGAAGAAGAAGAAAAGAAGAAGAGGAAGAGGAAGAAGAAGAAGAAAAGAAGAAGAAGAGGAGGAGGAGGAAGAGGAAGAGGAAGAAGAAGAAAAGAAGAAGAAGAGGAGGAGGAGGAGGAGGAAGAGGAAGAGGAAGAAAGACAGAAGAAGAAGAAGAAGAGGAAGAGGAAGAAGAAGGAGGAGGAGGAGGAGGAGAAGAAGAAGAAGAAGAGGAAGAGGAAGAAGGAGAAGGAGAAGGAGAAGGAGAAGGAGGAGAAGAAGAAGGAGGAGAAGAAGAAGAAGAAGAAGAAGAAGAAGAAGAGGAAGAAGAAGAAGAAGAAGAAGAAGAAGAAGAAGAAGAAGAAGAAGAAGAAGAAGAAGAAGAAGAAGAAGAAGAAGAAGAAGAAAGAAGAAAGAAGAAAGAAGAAAGAAGAGAAGAAATAATACTATATGATCCAGCACTTCCACTTCTGGGTATATACTCAAAAGAATTGAAAGCAATGCAGGCTAGGCATGGTGGCTCGCACCTGTGATCCTAGCATGTTGGGAGGCTGAGGAGGGTGGATCGCTTGAGCCCCGGGGTTCAAGACCAGCCTGGGCAACATAGTGGGACCCCATCTCTACAAAAAGAAATACAAAAATTAGTGGGGCATAGTAGCACGTGCCTGTAGCCCCAGCTACTTAGGAGGCTGAGGTGGGAGGGTCGCTTGAGCCCGGGAAGTTGAGGCTGCAGTGAGCTGCGATCATGCCACTGCATTCCAGCCTGTGTGGCAGAGGGGGACCTTGTCTCAAAACAGAATAAAGAAAGCAATTCAATTATTTTCTCTAAGAGTCTCAAAAAGAGATTTGTATGCCCGTGTTCATAGCATCATTATTCATAATAGCTAAAATACGGAAGCAACCCAAGATGAATGGATAGCAAAATGTGGTATATACATACAATCGAATATTATTAAGCTTTAAAAAGAAGGAAATTCTGATATATGCTACAACATGGATTAACCTTGAGGATATTATGCTAAGTGAAATAAACTGGTCACAAAAAGACTATATGATTCCACTTGTATAAGATGCATAGAGTAGTCAAAATAATAGATAGAGAAAGTAGAATGGTGGTTCCCATGGGCCAGAGGAAAGGGGCAATGGGGAGTTAATGTTCAGTGGTTTAAATGTTGCAGATACCAGGATAAATTCACTTTTGTCAAACCCAAACGAATAGGAGCCAGGAAAGCAGGAAGGAGGAGAGTTCATGCCTGCATGTATGAGATAAAGACTGTGTCTCAAGGACCTTCTAAAATAACCCCACACGATATTTCTTTTATAGGACTGCAGCAATTCAGATAAGATGGTCTGGAAAGAACACTTGGCTAGCACAGCATCTCCATCAATGAACTGATGCCAACTCTGATTTTGAAACTTCTGAACCAATGAACTTCATTTCCAACAGCTTATGTGAAATTATTTTCGCCAATAAAATCTTCCCCTTCCCTTCCCCCCCGCCTTTTTTTTTTTTTTTTTTGAGACGGAGTCTCGCTCTGTCGCCCAGGCTGGAGTGCAGTGGCCAATCTCGGCTCACTGCAAGCTCCGCCTCCCGGGTTCACGCCATTCTCCTGCCTCAGCCTCCCGAGCAGTTGGGACTACAGGCGCCCGCCACCTCGCCTGGCTAATTTTTTTGTATTTTTAGTAGAGACGGGGTTTCGCCATGGTCTCGATCTCCTAACCTCATGATCTGCCCGCCTCAGCCTCCCAAAGTGCTGGGATTACAGGCGTGAGCCACTGTGCCCGGCCTTTTTTTTTTTTTTTTTTTTTTTTTTTGAGATGGAGTCTCACTCTGTCGCCCAGGCTGGAATGCAGTGGCGCGATCTCCGCTCACTGCAAGCTCCGCCTCCCAGGTTCACGCCATTCTCCTGCCTCAGCCTCCCGAGTAGCTGGGACTACAGGCGCCCACCACCACGCCCGGCTAATTTTTTGTATTTTTAGTAGAGACGGGGTTTCACCGTGTTAGCCAGGATGGTCTCCATTTCCTGACCTCGTGATCCACCCGCCTCGGCCTCCTAAAGTGCTGGGATTACAGGCATGAGCCACCGTGCCTGGCCCCCCTTCTCCTCCCTTCTTCAGTTGCATCTGTGGCTTGCCATAGCTGTGCACCCCAGATTATAATCCTCTTTGCTTACTACTAAATAAATGCCTCAAATTAGGAGATTTTTTTCCTGGTATCTTTCTTTTATTTTTTATTTATTTTTATTTTTTGAGACGGAGTTTTGCTCTTGTTACCCAGGCTGGAGTGCAATGGCGCGATCTTGGCTCTTCAACCTCCACTCCCGGGTTCAAGCAATTCTCCTGTCTCAGCCTCCTGAGTAGGTGGAACTACAGGCGCCCACGACCATGCTCAGCTAATTTTTTTGTATTTTAATAGAGACGGGGCTTCATCATGTTGGCCAGGATGGTCTCGATCTCCTGACCTCGTGATCAGCCCTCCTCGGCCTTCCAAACTGCTGGGATTACAGGCGTGAGCCACCACGCCTGGCCTCCTGGTATCTTTCTTTAAGGTTGATAATGGGTGGTCAGATGCGGTGGCTCACGCCTGTAATCCCTGCACTTTGGGAGGCTGAGGTGGGTGAATCACCTGATGTCAGGAATTCGAGACCAGCCTGGCCAGCATGGTGAAACCCGTCTCTACTAAAAATACAAAAATTAGTTAGGCATGGTGGCGGGCACTTGTAATCCCAGCTACTCAGGAGACTGAAGCAGGAGAACCGCTTGAACCCCAGAAGTGGAGGTTGTGGTGAGCAGAGATCATACCACTGCACTCCAACCTGGGCAACGAGAGTGAAACTCTGTCTGAATAAATAAATAAATAAGTAAATAAATAAAGTTGATAATGGATATAAAATTCCAATTTTACAAGATGAAAAGAATTCTAGAGATGGAGGGTGGTGATGGTTGCACATTGTAAATGTAGCGAATACCATTGAACCACACACTTAAAATAGTTAAGATGGTAAATTTCGTTACATGTATTTTACTACAATTTTTAAAAATGGAAAAAAGTAATTATAGTTCATTGTTCACAAATTATGATGGCTTAGAATGTTCCCTTTCTCAGAAAACCAGAGGAAGTAATATATTTTAGGTACCATGGTGGGGTCAATAAAGGAGGTATTAGTGGTGGAGGCAAACTTCTGATTGCCCCAGCATAGCTGACAGTGACTTCTGCATGGAACCAAGCTGAAGGATGTTAAAACTGACTTTTTTTTGGTGCCATGAGACCATTATCAGCTCTAGCACCTGATATGGCCAACTTTTTATTATCTGAGTATAAATTATCCTCATCATCATTTAAATGCCCCCTGCATCATATATGCCACCTGCAACAACAGATATGTTTGTGTACCCAGTCAGGCACATATTTTTATCAATGGTTCTCAACTAGAGGCAATTTTGCCTTCTAGAGGACATTTGGCAATGTCTGGAGACAATTTCAGTTGTCATAATTTGGGGAGGGGGTTGTCACATGTCGTGGGTGGAGGCCAGAGATGCTACTGCTAAACATCATTACAAGGCATAGGACAGCTTCACACAACAAAGAGTTATCAGGCCTTAAATGTCAGTAGTGCTGAGGTTGAGAATCACTGGCCTAATCTGAGCTCAAAGGGAAATGTAAATCTGCTCTGCAGCCCCAGAACATAATACCATGCTTTCCACGGCTCAATACTATTGACTTTTGGATTTCACATGCTATTGCTTCCACTTTTTTTGGATGGAAACTTGAAGGTTGACTATGTGGTGTAAATATACTTAAATGTAACCCAGAGCAGCGGAGTTTTTTTTTTTGTTTTTTTTTAAGGTTTCCACTTTGTTTTCTGCTAACTTGGTAAATCAATGATTTTACACAAAATATGTTACATTGATGCTTTTTGAACTGCATTCTGCAGAATGCAGTTGCAACGGACTGAATGTTCATGTCCTCTAAAAATTCATATGTTGACATTCTAACTCCCAGGGTGATGGTATTAGGAGGTGAAACTTTGGGAGGTGATTAGATCATGCAGGCAGAGCCCTCTTGAATGGGATTGGTGCCCTTATAAAAGAGGCCTCAGGGAGCTAGCTCACCCCTTCTACCATGTGAGGACACAGTGACAAGTTGCCGTCTGTGAACCAGGAAGCAAGCCCTCACTAAACACCAATCTGCTATTGCCTTGGTCGTGGACTTGCCAGCTTCCAGAACTGTGAAATATAAAATGCTATTGTTTATAGGCCACCTAGTCGCAAGTATTTTGTTACAGCCACCCTGACACACTGACAGAGGTATTTCATGGGTCTCATTAGAAAATGGATGAAAAAAGAGCTGAGAAGTCAAAGTTTTTACCCCCACGCTATCTTAGTTAGAATTGCTCTGTTTTCATATTTTACATGTGGCTATTCTCTGTAAAATTTGTTTGAAAAGAAGTTCAACTGCTAAGAAGAAAAAACATATTTGAACAGCCCTGCTTTATATAATAGGTAAGTGATTGAACATGTGAATATAAATTTAACTTTTTATTTCACTGTGCACTGGGAACACGTAGGGAAATCATTTGAAAGAATATTGCTGCATTCTTTGTAAAATCAATACCTGTGGATTTTCATGAGTCTGAAATAATTAAGAGTGTATAGGATGAACAGCCTTTAAGGGTAGTGTTGGGGAGGGGGTGGGGCGGATCTGGGGAAGGACATTGTATTATTTCGCTGACTATTTTATGTCTTAGCAACAAGGCATAACTTCAGTACAGCATCAGAGTCCCTCAGGATTACAAATTACTTGAGGGCAGAAACTCTTCTTTTCTGTAGCTCCTTCAGCTCCCTGTCATGATTCTTTAAATATTTCATGTGCAAATGAGTCAATAAATGGGAGGAAGGCAGATAGAGCAGGAAAATTCTTTTCCTTCCTATTATCTCTTGTCCCCTACTCTTTAAACTCACTGGGCTCGGCTCTAGACAATCAGGTCAAGTTTATCTTTGGCACCCTTTGCTTTAGCAGGCATCCCTTTTTCCCAAGTGCCCAGTGTATCCTCCTACCCAGGGTTATTTCACTCTCAAATCCCAGAAAGGGCTATCTTCCCATATAGTATCTCATGCCTCAGACCTTTCCTAATCCTCTAGGAGAGGCTCTAGGACCTCTAGGCTTCCTTGTTATGAGTTCTACTTCTTGCTCTCTATAACAATTTTACAGAGTTAGCATCAGGCCACTTAGAGGATGAAGATTACAGAGAAGAGAGCCTTCAAACTCTTGTCTCTGCATGCAACTGGAATAGAACACTGCCCACCATCGCTCATTGTATCTAAGCACTTAACCCCACCCATGTTGAACAACACTTACCTACCTCCCGAGACCTTTTTTCCTCGAAGGACAGTTTTGTGTAATCCCAGGGTCATTTGATTTTTAAGGGCAGGTAAGCTACAAAAACATAAGGCATCCCTTTCTTGGGTTATCATATCTCCCACCCCTCATGGCTCAAAGTTACTGTCCTTCAAATCGATATATTGAGAAAAGGATGAGCCACTGCCACAGCAGTCAATTTATCTCCCAGTGTGTGGTTATCCTGGCCTACTTTGGCTCACAGGAGTGAAGGAAACAAGCTGCTTGTTTAAATTATGGAGAATCAGGCTGGGCGCGGTGGCTCACACCTGTAACCTCAGCACTTTGGGAGGCCGAGGCAGGTGGATCACGTGACGTCAAGAGATTGAGACCAGACTGGCCAACGGGGTAAAACCCTGTCTCTACTAAAAATACAAAAATTAGTCGGGTGGTAGTACATGCCTGTAATCCCAGCTACTTGGGAGACTGAGGTAGGAGAATCACTTGAACCCGGGAGGTGGAGGTTGCAATGAGCCGAGATCGTGCCATTGCACTCCAGCCTGGGCAACAAGGGCAAAACTGCGTCTCAAAAAAAAAAAATATGGAGAATCAGTACTAAGGAGTTACTCCTTTAGTTTTTCAAACAAATGGTCATCATGTGCCTGCTATACTATACCTATGAACCCACTGTGGTAGATTCTGATATAATTAACTTCTTAATGTATCATTTTGTTTTCTGTTTACTCCTTCAGCAAAATTATTTAGGGAAACTTATGTAACTGGTTCAGTAACAAAAGCAAACAACACTCAAACATACTTAAAACTCATGTAGCTTTTAAACCACTATCCACAAATATTTTCAGTTTTAAGGCAAAAACAACTTGAGTACCAGGTATGACTACAAAATAAAGTGATTATTATCTTTTAAGAACAAACATAATAGGGTGTACCCACTCAAAGATATAATCTCCCCTTTAATGTAGCCACCATGAGAGTCCATGCCTTTGTTCTATTGGTGTGGCAACAACTGCTTGTCTTTTGGGACTAAAATTAGACGTTACTTCCTTCTTTCAGGAAGCTGGCCCTCACTCCTAAAGCTGGGTTTCTTGCCCCTCTTCTGGGCTCCTGTGCTTGCATCAGTCAAAGCACTTGTCATACTGGATTATCTCTCTCCTTCACCTGGCTGAGTGCTCCCTGAAGATAGGGAGGATGTCTTGTGTGGTTTTTGTACCCCTGGGGTCAAGCATGTACAGGACTAGTTGCTCAGTAAATGTTTGTTAGTTGATTGAAAAATATCTCTGCATCACATTTTTGAACCATCTTCAACAACAGCAAATTTTCATTCTTTTAATGGAGAATGATTTTTGGAAAACAAATGTTATTCAGAAACAGGTTGGGCACATAAGGTATTCATCTAGCTTATTTAAAAATGAGTTATGATCATAATATATTGACCACTTTTCTTCTCTGATTCATAGACTGGCTCTGAGAACAACTCCAAAGAAGGAATTACAAAAGGTTCTGAACAATAGTAGCTTCCCAGGGCAACATCTTTGGGGTTTTTTTTTGTTGTTGTTTTTGTTTTGTTTGTTTGTTTGTGTGTTTTTTGAGACGGAGTCTCGCTCTGTCGCTCAGGCTGGAGTGCAGTGGCGTGATCTCGGCTCACTGCAAGCTCTGCCTCCCGGGTTCACACTATTCTCCTCCCTCAGCCTCCCGAGTAGCTAATTTTTTGTATTTTTAGTAGAGACGGGGCTTCACCGTGTTAGCCAGGATGGTCTCAATCTCCTGACCTCGTGATCCGCTCACCTCTGCCTCCCAAAGTGCTGGGATTACAGGCGTGAGCCACTGCACCCGGCCAGGAAAACATCTTTGAAGGACTACATTCATTTACATGTTTAAGTTACAACATGTGTTTGGAGAATAGTCAAATAAACAAATATTTGCCATGATAATTATTGAATACATACTCTAGGCAGCAGAGCACACCTTTAGAGGTTAAGAGCATTACTCTGGAGCTGGACTGCTTGGGTTCAAGTCCTGGCTGTGCAATTTATTTAGCTGTATAGCCTTGGACAAGTTACTCAACCAGTGGGTACCTCTGTTTCCTCATTTGTAAAATGTAGATTAAACAGTACTTCCCTTCTAAGATCGTTGTGAGATTAATTGAGTTAATCATGTAATATACTTAGAAATAGGGCCTGGTATATAGAAAGTGTTCAGTACAGGTTATTATTGTTATCATCATTACATTTATCATTATTACTATGTTTGAGGTACTGTGTTAGTAATACTAAAGATTTAAAAAAAGGGGCTGGGTGTGGTCACACATGCCTTAATCTCAACACTTTGGCAGGTGGAGACAGGCAGATTGCTTGAGCTCAGGAGTTCAAGACCAGCCTGAGCAACATAGCAAAATCCCTGTCTCTACAAAAAATGCAAAAATTAGTCAGGCATGGTGGCAAACCTTTAATCCCAACTACTTGGGAGGCTGAGGCAGGAGAATCACTTGAGCCCAAGAGGCAGAGGCTGCAGTGGAGCCTTGATTACGCCACTACACTCCAGCCTGGTGACTCTGTCTCAAAAAAAAAAAAAAAAAAAGTTCCTTCCCTCAGTAAGTTCACAGTCTTACAAAAAATATACACATGTGATTTATCTTATAATATAACTTGATGGGTGCCCTTAGAAAAGTCAACTGTCATTGTGGGGAGGGATCTAGTAGTGGTAACATCTCAGTAGAGTTCTATAAGCACTGAATGCCCTCCACTTAATTCAAAACATTGTGTCCTGGGAATATGAATGTCAGTATAACCAGATACCTGATATTCACGATAGTGATAGCAGCAGAAAGACCTGACTAAAAAAAATTTTTTTTTTCTGAGATGGAGTCTCGCTCTGTTGCCAGGCTGGAGTACAGTGGCGTGATCTGGGCTCACTGCAACCTGTGCTTCCCCAGTTCAAGCGATTCTCCTGCCTCAGCCTCCCGAGTAGCTGGGACTACAGGTGCCCGCCACCACGCCCAGCTAATTTTTGTATTTGTAGTAGAGACGGGGTTTCACCATGTTGGCCAGGATGGTCTCGATCTCTCGACCTCATGATCTGCCTGCCTTGGTTTCCTAAAGTGCTGGGATTACAGGTGTGAACCACCACGCCTGGCACCATTTGTTTTTTAAACAAAGTAATGATATGTGATGTTAATGCCTGTGAAAATATTTAATGTACCATGCATCACTCTGAATAGAATCCATTCCGGACAGAGAATTCATAGACTCTATCATTAATATGTCTCTATCTTTAAAAAAAAAACCTATTCCACTTTCAAGAACAAAGATATAATGCTCTGATCCTTGAAGTGAATAATCTAGAAGGGCTTGCCACTTTACCAAAATAACTTACAGCTTTACTATGGATTAAAATTGAATCAAAATTTAAGAAGAGAATTATTTAATAATGACATTATCTACATTTGGGAAGTATATTGTTTCTTTCATTACTGTGTCATTTATTTTACTGTGCAGAAAATATTTTTCCTTTTTTTTTTTGAGACGGAGTCTCGCTCTGTCGCCCAGGCTGGAGTGCAGTGGTGCGATCTCGGCTCACTGCAAGCTCTGCCTCCCGGCTTCACGCCATTCTCCTGCCTCAGCCTCCCGAGTAGCTGGGACTACAGGTGCCCGCCACCATGCCCGGCTAATTTTTTGTATTTTTAGTAGAGACAGGGTTTCACCATGTTAGCCAGGATGGTCTCCATCTCCTGACCTTGTGATCCGCCCACCTCGGCCTCCCGAAGTGCTGGGATTACAGGCGTGAGCCACTGCGCCCGGCTCAGAAAATATTTTTCAATTAAAATATTGGTTTCCTTTTTTTAACTAGAGTTTTTCTCTCTCAGAAGTAGCTATAAAGATGACAATATATATTGCAATCAGTTATTTTGTATGATTCATGAAGAAACACTTCAAAAATAACTTTGTAATAAAGACAGAAAACTGTTTCTTCACGATTGTGATTCATCATAATTATTTTTGAACATTTGGTAAATCTTATTTCTGTGAACTTTTTTTTCTTGAGACTTGGGTCTCACTCTGTTGCCAAGGCTGGAGTGCAGTAGTGCAATCATGGTTCACTGCAGCCTTGACCTCTTGGGCTCAAGGGATTCTCCTGCCTCAGCCTCCTGAGTAACTTGGACCACAGGCTTGTACCACCATGCCTGGCTATTTTTTAATTTTTTTGTAGAGATGGGGTCTCACTATGTTGCCCAGGCTGGTCTCCAACTCTTGGCTGTAAGCCATCCTCCCACTTCAGCCTCCCAAAGTGCTGGGATTACAGGCATGAGCCACTGCACCAGACTGTGAACTTTTAAGAACTTTAAAACCGTTTCAGGGCTTATTTCAGGCCCTCCTTTATGAATTCTGCAAAGGCTTCACTTTGTGAAGAAAATGGACTTGAAGTAATAAGTGTAGTAGGAAACAATGTGGTTACATATATGTTCCTGCACACTTTTCAGTTTCTCTTCTGAGAAGTTCAAAGAAGTCAAGGGATTATTTGGGGGAATTAAAGTAATTGCAAAGAGAAATAGTGTGGGCCAGCAACACTTCCAAAATGACATGCTCTGTTCTCTGGGCCCAAGGGGCAAGCAGGAGGTAGGGTGTTTGTTGAAAGATTTCTCTTTCACAAGAGAAGAAGGTAGGGTTACTACATCAATTCTTTATTTTCTTTTTTTGAGACTGAGTTTCGTTTTTGTTGCCCAGGCTGGAGTGCAATGGAGCGATCTCAGCTCACTGCAACCTCCGCCTCCCGGGTTCAAGCAATTCTCCTGCCTCAGCCTCCCGAGTAGCTGGGATTACAGGTGCCCGCCACCACACCTGGCTAATTTTTTTTTTTTTTTTTGTATTTTTAGTAGAGATGGAGTTTCACCATGTTGGCCATGCTGGTCTTGAACTCCTGACCTCAGGTGATCCGCCCACCTTGGCCTCCCAAAGTGCTGGGATTGCAGGCATGAGCCACCCTGCCCGGCCGGTTACTGTATCAATTCTTAAGAAGAAATCTGTAGTGGAGCCCCAGATGTGTTTTCTTCCGAAAGAGAAACAGAATATGACAATGGTAATTGGGGCCATGTACTATATTTGGCATTTGTTCCAGGTCTACTTAGTTAAACTGAATTTTCTGCTTAAAGTTTGGAATTACTATTTTGGAAATGGGGAAGATGCCACTCTAAGTTGTACAGAACAAGTACACAGCTGTCATCTTTATTTCCCCTCAACAGCTATTAACAGTTTATCCTAAAGTGACGGATTTTATTCTGCTACATGAATCATGAGTAGTGCAATCATAAAGCGTATTAATATTGTGAGGAAACTCTGCATTCTGAGTATGTACATGATTAACACCGTTTCTGGACATGAATAATGATGCCTAGGGTTTCCGACCTCACCCAGAACTTCCTAAAGTTTCAGAAAATGAAATTTTCAGCAACTACAACTACTATAATTTCTGTTGTCCTTCTAATTCTAATATCAAGATTAAAAAAAAAAATCCAAGCATGCACTTTCAGTCATGATTGCTACTTTAGGGCTGCCTGGGTCCTTTTCGTGTTGAAATGCCCCACTTTTAGGCCAGACACGGTGGCTCATGCCTGTAATCCCAACACTTTGGGAGGCCGAGGCGGGTGGATCACGAGTTCAGGAGATCGAGACCATCCTGGCTAACACGGTGAAACCCCGTCTCTACTAAAAATATAAAAAAAAATTAGCCGGGCATGGTGGCAGTTGCCTGTAGTCCCAGCTACTCAGGAGGCTGAGGCAGGTGAATGGCGTGAACCCGGGAGGCAGAGGTTGCAGTGAGCTGAAATCGTGCCACTGCACTCCACCCTCGGCGACAGAGCGAGACTCCATCTCAAAAAAAAAAAAAAAAAAAAAAAAAAAGAAATGCCTCACCTAATTCTCTCTAGGCAATGCTCCCACTTCTCAATCACTATTCCTCCTCTATGGTCCCTCAGCCGTAAAATATCCAAGTGTGGGTATTTGTTCCCTCAAAACCACAACTCAATCTTTTTAAGCAAAAGAAGTTCCTCTAGAAAGTTCATGAATCATCACTTGAAAGTAAAATGTTGTGCATTCGGAGTGGGGGTATTCAAAGGATTCTTTCAATTCTCAAAGAGATCAGTATCCTCCCCCCCAAAAAAATTAAGAAGTACAGTACTAAGGTCTAATGCCCTGAGGCTGATATAGTTTCACTTGAAGATTATTTGTAGTTTAGCAGAGAGCTCCTGGAAAGAATGCCTTAACCTAAAGAAAGAATCCTACAATAAAGGAAAAGTAGGCTCCAGCGGTGGGGAACATATTATTTGGGAGAGGATTTTGGAGTATTTCACCACATTATATGGGCAACTAATTATTTTTTCTTGCTCTGTCTGTTTAATAATGATGACAAAGGGATATCTGTCTTTTATTTTGCCCTGTAGTTATGGTCATAACACATACTAGGATATAATACATTTTAAAATGTTAACACAAGTGCCAAAATGGGGTGCGGAAGCATTAAGTCCACTTAACTTTAGCAAGCATTTACTGAGCACCTACTATGTATAAAGCACAGTGCTAGGTGATATAGGATAGAAAGACAAATAAAATTCTATAAGGTCTGAACCTTCCAGAACCTGACAGTCCCTAGGAGGGGGATAGACACACACACACACACACGACAGTACACACACATATATATATATAAATAATATTAATGTAAGACAGACTATGAGATATGCTATTGCATAATATGGGAGAAGGCATTGATGCTAACTAGAGAGCACCTAGGAAGCCTTAACTAAAAGTAGAAACAAGGCTACCAACCCTCAAATCCCCGGACCCTTCCCCTTCTCTGAACAACTATCTTCAACATATTCAGAGATTAGGTCCACTGAACTTTAATTTTTTTTTTCTTTATTAGGAAATATTTCAGACCTGCAAATGGCATATAAAAACCATTATAAATACCCATGTGCATAAATACCCGTAACTTAAGCAAGAAGACGTTACAGATATAGTTGAAGTACCCACACAACTAGAATTATCTTACTAACATCCTCTGCTTTTATTTAAATTTTTTTTTTTTTTTTTTTTTTTTTTGAGACGGAGTCTTACTCTGTCACCCAGGCTGGAGTGCAGTGGCGCGATCTCGGCTCACTGCAACCTCCACCTCCCAGGTTCAAGCAATTCTCCTGCCTCAGCCTTCCAAGTAGCTGGGATTACTGCTTGCCACCACACTCAGCTAATTTTTGTATTTTTAGTAGAGACGGGGTTTCACCATGTTGGCCAGGCTGGTCTCGAACTCTTGATCTCAAGTGACCCATCTGTCTTGGCCTCCCAAAGTGCTGGGATTACAGGTGTGAGCTGCCGTGCTGCGCCATCCTCTGCTTTTACTAGCAGCTTTGAAAGATGACCCTCAATGAACCCTGTCTTCTGGTATTCATGCCCTTGTGTCATCCCCCTCCCCTGACTGTGGGCTGGACTTAGTGACTTGCTTCTAATGAATAAAATATGACAAAAGTTGTGGGATGTCAGTTCTGTAATCAGGTTGCAAAAGACTGTGACTTCCATCCTGCCAGCACTCTCACTCGTTCATTCTGATGAAGCCTGCTGCCACGTTGTGAGATGCTCTATGGGGCGGCCCACATGGCAAGGAATCAAGGGAAGCCTCTAGCCAACACCTTGTGAAGAACTGAGTCCTTCGTCCAACAGCCCACAAAGAGCCAAATCCTGACAACAACCATTTGAGTGAACTTGGAAGCAGATCCTCCTGGTGAAGTCTTCAGGTAAGACTGAACCCCTGGCTGACATCTTGATTGCAGCCTTGGAAGAAACCCTGAAGCAAAAGACTCAGCGAAGCCATGTCTGGATTATGTTTTGAGCTCCTGAATTTTGGAGTAATTTGTTAATTTGTCATGCAATATGAACTAATATACCTTCCAAGTGGTAACCACTGTCCTAAATGTGCTGTTTATCATTCTCATACATGTATATATATATATATATTTTTATGATCATTCCCATGCATGTGTATATATATAAATTGATTAAATGTTTTTATTCCAGTCTGCCATGGAAGAAGCATATATAAGTTGTATTAAATGTTTTAAAAATCCATATAAGTGCCATTACAATATTTGCATCCCTCTGGAACTAGCTTTTCCCTTATTCATTTTTCTACTGCCACCACTCAATCTTTGCTCTTCCAAGAGGTCTTTCTCTCACAGCCCCTGTGACTTCTAGTCTCCTCCCCAGCCCAGCCTTTGGTGTTCTATTCAGTTTACGTGCAACAGTCCCAAGCCATTGAATTAAGCCTGGTCATACCTTAAACGAAGCTCAACTTCTTCCCATATTGCTCTCTAAACCAAAATCTGGGCCTAGGCTCTTTAATATTACATGGGCTTCTAGGCTTATCTGGATCATCACTTTGGTTTTCTTTGATAATGCTGCTTTCAATAGCAGTGTGCATGTTAAAGTTTAATGTGTACAGGAATTACTTGTGGATCTTGTTAAAGTGCGATTGTGATTCACTAGGTCTGCAGAGGGCCTGAGACTCTGCATTTCCGAAACACTTTCAGGTGTTGCTGATGCTGCTGATATGTGGACCACATATTTAGTAGCAAGGTTCTAGAAGATAGACATCCATCTCTGTCTTTGCAGAAATTGTTTTAAGTTGATATTTTAATTTATATAGTGCAGCAATAAAGGAACTTAACATAAGCTTACCCAATGATTGAATGTGATAGCTTTCAAAGAAGGGAAGGTAGGCCAAAACAAAAACAAATAATGTAAGGAAACATTTTACTCAGTGTTATTTACCTAAAGCAAGTGAAAAGAAGAGAATAATTAGAGTGAAAATTAATTGACCAAGAAGAAAAGAGAAAAGACTCAAATTACTGTTACCAAAACACCCGAGGTTTGGTTTAGATCCTGCTGCTCCTGGCACAGAAAGCCAGTCACTGAGACAATGAGTATTGCCAAGGAAGAAGGTTTTAATGGGGTGGGGGTGAGGGGTGCTGCAGTTGAGGAGTTGGGAGATCAGTCTCAATTCCATCTTCCTGGCTGACTAATATTAGGGGTTTATTTAGTGGAGAAGAAATGTGACTGTGTGGGAAATCAGGAACTAGGGAGGGGTAAGGAAGTAATCATGAGGAATGAGGGGTCTGGCACTTCATTGTCTGGATGTGGTGATCTGTTGAGTTTCAGTTCTTCGATACTTTTTGAGAGGCCTGAGGGTCTTTTCCTGAGGAAGGAGCGCAAATGAAACAAATGGAAGTTTCAAGCTTTAAGGGTCAATTTCGATGTTTATCCACAAAAACTGTCTCTGGGACTATTGGGTTGGTTTCATTGATAGAATTAGAAATTAAAGAGGGAACATTACTATTGACTTTACAGAAATAAAATGAATTATAAAGAAATACTATTAACAACTGGACATCAATAATTAGATAAAATGAAAAAATTCCTAGAAAGATGAAAACTACTGAAACTGACTCAAGAAGAAAAAACTAATATCAATAGACCTATTACAAGTGAACAGATTGAATTAGTAATTTTAAAAAACTACCCACAAAGAAAACTCTAGGCCCAGATAGTTCAACGCTGAGTTCTAACAAACATTTAAAGAAGAGTTAATTTAGCCTGGCGCAGTGGCTCACACCTGTAATCCCAGCACTTTGGGAGGCCAAGGCAGGCTAATCACGAGGTCAGGAGTTCGAGACCAGCCAGGCCAACATGGTGAAACCCTGTCTCTACTAAAAATACAAAAACCTGGCCGGGCGCAGTGGCTCACGCCAGTAATCCCAGCACTTTGGGAGGCCGAGGCGGGCGGATCATGAAGTCAGGAGATCGAGATCATCCTGGCTAACACGGTGAAACCCCGTCTCTACTAAAAATATTTTTTTAAAAAATTAGCTGGGCGTGGTGGCGGGCGCCTATAGTCCCAGCTACTCAGGAGGCTGAGGCCAGAGAATGGCGTCAACCTGGGAAGTGGAGCTTGCAGTGAGCCGAGATGGCACCACTGCACTCCAGTCTGGGCGACACAGCGAGACTCCATCTCAAAAATATAAATAAATAAAATAAAATAAATAAAAATTAGCTGGGCATGGTGGCAGGCGCCTGTAAACCTGTAATCCCAGCTAGTCGGGAGGCTGAGGCAGGAGAATCGCTTGAACCCGGGAGGTGGAGGTTGCAGTGAGCCGAGATCCTGCCACTGCACTCCAGCCCGGGAGACAGTGCTAGACTCCCTCTCAAAAAAAAAAAAAAAAAAAAAAAAAGAGTTAATTTAACACTAGTTCATCACAAAGTATCCCAAAATAGACGATGGTGGAACTCTTCCCAACTCATTCTGTGAGACCAATATTACCCGGATACCAAAATCAGATAAAGATATCACAGGAAAAGAATACTAAGGATCAATAACTTTTATGAATATGGATGCAAAAATGCAAAACAAAATACTAGAAAACTGAAACCAACAACGCAAAGAAAACAATGCAGTATGAAAAGTGGGATTTGGCTGGGCACAATGGCTCATGCCTGTAATCCCAGCACTTTGGGCAGCTGAGGCGGGCAGATCACTTGAGGTCAGGAGTTCGAGACCAGCCTGTCCAACATGGTGAAATGTACTAAAAATACAAAATGTACTGTAAATACAAAAATTAGCTGGTCGTGTTGGCGTGCACCTGTAGTGCCAGCTACTTGGGAGGCTGAGGCAAGAGAATCGCTTGAACCTGGGAGGCAGAGGTTGCAGTAAGCTGAGATCACATCACTGCCCTCCAGTCTAGGTAGGAGAGTGAGACTCCGTCTCAAAAAAAAAAAAAAAAAAAAAAAAAAAAAAAAAAAAAAAGAAGAAAGAAAAAAAAGCGGGATTTATCCCGGGAATATAAAGTTGGTTTAACATCTGAAAATCAATATACCATAGCAATTGAATAAAAACTAAAATTCACATGATCACCTCAATAGATGCAGAAAAAGCATTTGACAGGCTGGGTGTGGTGGCTCACACGTGTAATCCCAGCACTTTGGGAGGCCAAGGCAGGTGGATCACTTGAGGTCAGGAGTTTGAGATCAGCCTGACAAACATAGTGAAACCCTGTCTTTACTAAAAAATACAAAAATTAGCCAGGCATGGTGGCGGGTGCCTGTAATCCAAGCTACTCAGGAGGCTGAGGAAGGAGAATTGCTTGAACCCGGGAGGCGGAGGCTTCAGTGAGCCGAGATCGCGCCACTGCAGCACTCCAGCCTGGGTGACAGAGTGAAACTCCATCAAAAAAAAAAAAAATTGCATTTGACAAAATCCAATACCCAATACCCTTTCATGATAACAATATTCAACAAACTAGCAACAGTAGGGAACTCCCTCAACTTGATAAAGGGCAACTAGGAAAAATCACAGCTGACACTATATTTAATGATGAAAGAATGAATGACTTACTCTTACGATTAGGAACAAAACAAGGATGTCAGCATCTCAACATTGTATTGGGAGTTCTATCCAGGGCAATTAGGTAAGAAAAAGAAATACAAGCCACCTAGACTGGAAAAGAAAAAAGTGAAAGTATCTCTGTTTGCAGATAACACGATCTTGTATGTAGAAAATCCCAAGGAATCCACAAAAAAAAGGTCAATCAAGGTTGCAGGATATAAGATCAATATATAAAAATCAACTGTTTATCTATATACTTGCAATAAACAATAAAAAGTGAGATTAAGGAAAGCAATTCCATTTACAATATCATCAAAAAGAATAAAATACTTAGGAATAAATTTAAGAAAAGGAGTACAAAAATTATACTCTGAAAACTACAAGGCAATGTTGAAAGAAATTAAAGAAGGTATAAATAAATGGAAATACATTCCATGTTCATGGGTCAGGAGACTTAATATTGTTAAAATGGTAATACTTCCCAAAGTAATCAACAGATTCAATGCAATCTTTATAAGATCCCAGCTAGCTTTTCTTTAGAAATTGGCAAGATGGCTGGGTGCAGTGGCTCACACCTGTAATCCCAGAACTTTGGGAGGCTGAGGCGGGTAGATCAGAAGGTCAAGAGATTGAGACCATCCTGGCCAACATGGTGAAACCCCATCTCTACTAAAAATACAAAAATTAGCTGGGCGTGACGGTGTGCGCCTGTAATTGCAGCTACTCGGGAGGCTGAGGTAGGAGAATCGCTTGAACCTGGGAGGCGGAGGTTGCAGTGAGCCGAGATTGCGCCACTGCACTCCAGCCTGGCGACAGAGTGAGACTCCGTCAAAAAAAAAAAAAAAAAAAAAAAAAGAAAGAAAGAAAGAAAGAATGAATTTGGCGAGCTGATTCCAAAATTCATATGGAATTGCAAGTGACCCAGAATACTTAAAACAATCTGGAAAAAGAAGAACAAAGTAGGAGGACTCACATTTCCTGATTTCAAATTTTACAACAAATGGTAATCAAGACAGTGCAGTAGTGGCATAAGGATATATGGCATAGAATTGAGAGTCCAGAAATAAAACCATGTGTCTATGGTCAACTGATTTTGACAAGAGTGCCAAGACCATTCAATGAGGAAAGAATAGTGTTTTCAACAAAAAGTGCTGGGACAACTGCATAGCCACACAGAAAAGAACGATGTTGGATCATGCTCCACACTATATATAAAAATGAACTCAAATGGATCAAAAGCCTAAATATGGCCGGGTGCGGTGGCTCATGCCTGTAATCCCAGCACTTTGGGAGGCCAAGAAGGGTGAATCACCTGAGGTCAAGAGTTTGAGACCAGCCTGGCCAACATGGTGAAACACCGTCTCTACTAAAATTACAAAAATTAGCCGGGTACGATGGTGGGCGCCTGTAATTCCAGCTACCCAGGAGGCTGAGGCAGGAGAATCCCTTGAACCTGGGAGGTGAAGGTTGCAGTGAGCCGAGACTTTGCCATTGCACTCCAGCCTGGGCAACAAAGAGCGAAACTCCGTAAAAAACAAACAAACAAACAAACAAAAAAAAACCCATAAGATTAAATGTTCATGACCTCAGCTTTGGCAAGGAATTGTTATTTATGATACCAAAAGGACAAGCAACAAAATAAAAAAATAGATAAACTTGATCTCATCAAAATGTAAAACAAGGACACCATCATGAAAGTGAAGTCAACCCACAGAATGGGGGAAATATTTTCAGTTCATTAATATTATAAGGGAGTGGTATCTAGACTATATAAAAACCCAATAATAAAAAGACAAACCAATTAAAAATGGGCAAAGGACTTGAATAGACATTTCTTTGGAGAAGATGTACAAATGGACAATAAACACATGAAAAGTTGCTCAACATCATCAGGGAGATGCAAGGCAAAATTACAATGAGACATCACTTCATACCCATGAGGATGACTATAATTAAAAAGTCGGATAACAAGTATGGGCAAGGATGTGGAGAAATTGGAGTAGTCCTATATTGCTGACAGGAAGGTTAAATGATGCAGCCACTTTGGAAGACAGTCTGGCAGTTCGTGAAAAGTTTAAACAGAAAATTCTCATATGAACCAGCAATTCCCCTTCTAGGTATATACCCAAGAGTAAGGAAAATATATGTCCACACAAAAACTTATACAGAAATTGTACAGGAGTGTTTATAGCAGTATCCTTCATAATAACCAAAAGGTGAAAACAACACAAATGTCCATCAACTGATGAATGGACACAATGTGGTATCTCCGTACAGTGGTATATTATTTGGCCATAAAAAGAATGAAGTACTTATTGATACATGCTACGACATGGATAAACCTTGAAAACATTACATGGAGTAAAAGAACCCAGATACAAAAACCACATATTGTATGATTCCATTAATTTGAAAGTCCAGAATAGGGAAATCTATAGAGACAGAAAGTAGATTGTTGCTTAGGGCTGAAGGGAATGGGGAATAGAACAGCGATAGCCAAAGGGCATGGGATTTCCTTCTGAGGTGATGAAAATGTTCCAAAATTGGTAATGGTTGCAGTATCTGTAAATATACTAAAACCACTGAATTCTGCATTTTAAGTGGGTGAATTGTATGGTATGCGAGTTATAGCACAATAAAGCTGTTAAAAAAATAACCTGGGACATTCATAGGGCTCACCTTGTTTGTTTCCCATCTTCCTGGGATCACCATCCTTCGTCACCTACTATTAATATCTAGTGACTTGAAAACTTGCTTCATGTTGTCTGTCTTTATTTGATTTTATTTGGTTGCTTCATTCAGGAGGGTAACTACAAACCTTGTTGCTCCATCTTAACCAGAAGTGGAAGTCTCCCTATTTCTTAACTGGAGAAACTGAGGCAGCTAACTGGCTTGCCAAAGTTCACATCAGTCAGGACTATAACCAAGATTTCCTAATTTCTAATCTGCAGTTGAGACAGAATTGTTTCTTGTCTAACTTCCCGGACAACTTGATAGCAGAAAGTCGATTAATCCGGCATAGAAAAAGGAAATATGTGTGACTTGACAATCCCTGGAAGGTTCAGATCAGTTATCTGCCTTCCCCTCAATCAAGCAAGTATTTACCACATACCTATACGCAATGCCTTTTGGGAGACACTACCAGGGATAGAGAAGTCAGTGCTAGCATCTCTGGCAACAGGGGGATCACCATCTATTTGGGAGAAAAAGCTACACATGAAACATCTCTATGACTCAAATGACTCAACCATGTTTACCTATAATAAAATGAGTTACCCAACTGTGCAGCCAAGAGAGTCAGGAAAGGTCACAGTGTGTGGCCTTTTCTCAAGAAAGGCTTCCCAGAGGAGGAGGGACTTGGGCTTCAAAAGACAGGCAGCATACTCTGTCTGGGTAGGGCAGTAAAGGCAGGACATTGTCTCCACAGGACTTATGTCAAAATGCACGAGGCCTCAGAGGGTTCTTGGCTGTAAAAAACAAATAAACAAACAAACAAACAAACAAAAACTTGAGCCTTGTGGTAGGGAGGAAGGAAGGGGATGTTGTCCTGTCCGGAGGACAGACCTAGAGGACAGACCTAGAAGATTTAATGGAAGTTCTATGGTGAGGAGGATGATGAATAAGGCATCTTTATGCCTACCGCAAAATCAAATCCTCCTAGGTAGACAGTTTTCATAGAAAGCAAAAAGTGTCTTCCTAGGTCATGAAGAGCAGGGCTGTCCACTCGAAGCTGCAGGACAAACACTCTAGACTCTACTCATTCAATCATGCAGTGAACATGTGTTGAGCATCTACTATACGCCTGAAGTTGTGTTAGGGGCTGGGGACTCACAGTTGCCTAAGACTTGTGGCTTGCCCCAGTTTAGTCTAGATGAGAAGACAGACATTTGGATGATGATGACAATTTTCCTTAGGGAAAGGTGCTCTCTTTCCCCACCCTACTCCCTCTGTCAGTCAACAGAAGCGGCCAAGTCCTTTCCATTTGCAGACCAACATCAGGGTCAGGGTGGGACAGAGGGAGAGACCTAAAGCCACAACAACCCACAGAGGTTTCCACTTAATGTTGGGATAACAGGCAGCACCCCTGGAAGACCAGCCCAAAGATCTACTTTACAGCCTGTCTCAAAACTCAGGGCCTCCAGGCAGCCTACTTTTCTATATCTGCCCCCTACCACCCTCACCAGAGGCCATCCTGAATGACAGTGATATGTGTGGATATGGTTTAGCTCCCTAAGAAAGGCCCTTTAGGGGGAACGCCCAGGCCTGCCTCAAGTTTGTAACACCCACGGAGCCTGCCGCAGGGCTCTGCACCAGGTCAGTGTTTGGTAAATGCTTACTGAATGACTCAAAGGGCTTTGGAATCACTATCACCATGAATGGTGTTTCTCTTCTACCTGCCTAGGGCTTGACTGTCTACAAAGGGCCTTGCTATCCCCTCTTCCTTTTTCTTGGGATCATTTCCCTGGCCTCGCATGAGGTTTCTGCTCTTCTGGCCTAGTGTGATTCTGCTGTGAGGCTGGGGACAATGAGGGATCTCACCCCTCAGGGGAGACGCTGTGCCCGCCCCTCACATACAGGGAGTGACTTGGTCCCTTGCTGGCCTCCTAGTCTACTGTGTCACAGCCAGAGCAGGCTGCGGGCGCTCTCCAAAGAGAAACACCAGTGCAGGAGTGCCATCTCCCTCCAGGCGGGGTAGGGCCCGTGGTCCTCAAGCCCAGTACTTCCTGCTGCTCCTGGAAGCCACGGGAGGGGTGGGGGACAGTCTGGAATGCTGGTCTCTCTTGGGATTTGACCTTCACTCCCACATCCCATGAGGGTCACTGCAAAGGCTCTGTGACCTTGAGCTCAGCCTCTGGTAGTGGAGTTGCCTGTCAGGGCTCCGTCCTTCCTGTTGAGCAGGAACTGCAGCCCCACTGGGCCCTGATTCTGGGCAAGTCTGCACCACCACAGGCTCCTTTTCACTTACAGGCTAATCTAGCTTGTGGGATTCAAAGAAAGATTATTATCATTAATACCCTGTGTGTGTGCAGGGCCTTGCCATTCACAGCAACACTTCTTCATCATCTTATTGATGTCTCAGGATAGGCATATCAGTTGGGTTTTTCATAAACTGTAATTTCATCTCCTTCCTCAGTCATTTTTTCCCTTCCTACTGGTTTTCTAACTCAATGAGTGACCCTCCCCCTCCAAAAGTATATTAGCAGTACAAGTGTCTCAGAAAAAAACAAACATACCCATGTATCTTGGTTGACACTTTCAGTCTGATAACACCATGCTCAGCAATTACAGGGCAGGGACACACTCCCTGGTGAGAAAACAGTAGAGTTCAGGGAAAATTGCTATCAAGTATAAGTGTATTATGAGGTCAGAGACCAATTTACCAAATAGATTGATGAGACAGTTGCTATTCACAGTTTGAAAGTGCAGTTATTTTAAAAGACATTCATAAGGTTATTGAATTTGAGTGAGTATGCACTTGTTTATTCTATTCCCCTGGGTTTTCTGATATAAGTTTATGAAAAGAAAGTGACTAGTTACATCCCACAGCTAATTAGTGGTCTGGGCTAGGACGCAAGCCCATTTTTCTTTCCTGAGCCTTGGCCTGTTTATATGAGCCTCCCTGGAATGGAAGCGTTTGCTTACAGGCTGCCCGTTAAACACTAAATGTAAAATAGAAGATAAAAGAGTGACTTGAAGCTCAAGTATTCCAAAACATAGTACACTGATGACCAGTTCAACATTTAGATAAAGTACTATAGCTCTGAAATGAATATTTGCTTCATAGCAGTCAATGGGGAAACGGGACTTGAATTCCTTGAAGTGGCTTTACATACAAAGATCTAGCAACCCGTCTAACAGCATCTTCTGATGAAATGAACAAAAGATGTCAAGGTGGAAAGCCAGGGTCCTGACCAAATTCTTTAGGCTGTGAGACCTCGTACAAATCACTTAGCCTAGGATCCTCAACTTCCATTGATGCTAATATCTAAGTTACTACCAAAGAGAATCAATTGAGGTCATCCAATCAGTCTCCACATCTGCTCTGTCTTATCCCTAAATTTCTCTTTTCTCCATCCTCTGTTCTCTCCTTAGCTGAGTCCTCTTTATTTTGCTCTCTACACTGTAGCCAAAGAGATCTTTTGAAAAGGCAAACCCAGTTACGTAGCTCATCTGCTCAAAACCCTTCAATAGGTCTCTGTTATTATCATAACAAAAATCCCAATTCCTTACCCTGGTCTACAAGGCCTTTCATGATCTGGCACCTGCTGGTTTCTCTGGACTCATCCCACACTACTACTCCCTCTTAAATCCTAGGCTCTAGCCATAATTAACAGCTGTTCCTGAGTGAGCCAGCTTCTCTCACCTCCAGCCTTTGCACTAGCTTCTTGTTGTTCCCAGAACACTCAGTGCCTTCCAGCTCCCACTCCCTCTTTTCTTCTTCTAACCCTGTAATATTCTGTATCTATATTACCCACCTGGGAAACTCTCCCCCAGTCTGAACTGCTCTTCCTCTGTGTCTCCCCCGTCACACCCCCACAGCACCCTATGCTTCTGTCTTCTTAATACTCATCAGCCTGATTAAACGGCCTTTTTTTCCTTGTTGATTTCTCCCACTCACTTCTGCAGGACTGTGTCTTACTCATCATTATGTCCCCAGTGGAGCTCGTTGAATGAATGATGCATGTTTAAATGCTTTGTAAACTGCAACTTGCTACACAAGTGTTAAGTATTATGTAACGTTATTGTGTTCAGATTGCTTGCTTAGTTATTGTTGGCATACTCACCTATTTGATAATAAAGAATATAATATTTCAAGCACATTATTCTGGTTCCTTCTTAAGCCCAATAGTAATAAAGGCTACCACTTATTGAGCACTTAACCTGGTCTAGGCTCTGCAATAAGATTTTACATGTACAATCTCATTTACTTATCATTATAGCAATCTTATAAGCAAAGTTCTATTATGAGCATCATCCCTATTTTTCAGATGAAAACACAGCTTGCCCAATGTTACATAGCCAGATTTTGAGTCCAGATTTTTCAAGTTCAAGATCCATGCCCTGCCAAAGTCTTCATATAAGAGAACTATCAACAGAGTGAAAAGGCAACCCACAGAATGGGAGAAAATATTTGCAAATCACATAGCCAGTATGGGATCAATATCCAGAATATATAGAGAACTCCTAAAACTCAGCAGCAATTGTTTTCTTTTTATTTATTTATTTATTTTTTATTTTGAGATGGAGTCTCGCTCTGTTGCCCAGGCTGGAGTGCAGTGACGTGATCTTGGCTCACTGCAAGCTCTGCCTCCTGGGTTCACGCCATTCTCCTGCCTAAGCCTCTCGAGTAGCTGGGACTACAGGTGTCCACCACCACGCCCGGCTAATTTTTTGTATTTTTAGTAGAGATGGGGTTTCACCATGTTAGCCAGGATGGTCTTGATCTCCTGACCTCGTGATCCACCTGCCTCGGCCTCCCAAAGCACTGAGATTACAGGCGTGAGCCACCGCACCCGGCCAGCAATTGTTTTCTTAAAAAAAAAAACTGATTAAAAAGTGGGAAAAGGCTTGAATAGTCCTTTCTCCAAAGAAGATATGAAAATGGCCAAAAAGCACATGAAAAGATGTTTAACATCACTAATCATTAGGGAGATGCAAATCAAAACCACAATGAGATATTACTCACACTGTGATGGCTACTATTAAAAAAAAAAAGCAGAAAATAACAAGAGTTGGCCAGCATATGGAGAAATTGGAACCCTTACGCATTGCTGGTGGGAATGCAGAATAGTGCATAGCCTTTGTAGAAAGCAGTGTGTTGGTTCTTCAAAAAATAAAAAGTAAAAAAAAATAGAAGGACAATGTGAACCAGCAATTCCATTGCTGGGTATATACCCAAAAGTATTAAAATCAGGGTCTCAAAGACATATTTATATACCCCTGTTCATAGCAGCAGTATTCACAATAACCAGAAAGCAGAAGTAACCTGTGTCCATCAACAGACGAATTAATAAACAAATGTGAGATTTACGTGCAATGGAATATTATTCAGCCTTAAAAACGAAGGAAAGTCTTGCAGCCAGGCGACATGGCTCATGCCTGTAATCCCAGCACTTTGGGAGGCCGAGGCAGGCAGATTGGCTGAGCTCAGGAGTTCGAGACCAGTCTGGGCAACACGGTGAAACCCCGTCTCTACTAAAAAATACAAAAAATAAGCCAGGTGTGGCAGCGTGCACCTGTAATCCCAGCTACTCGGGAGGCTAAGGCAGGAGAATGGCTTAAACCCAGGAAGCGGAAGTTGCAGTGAACTGAGATTGCGCCATTGCACTCCAGACTGAGCAATAGAGACAGACTCCGTCTCCAAAAAAAAAGGAAGGAAATTCTCATATGCTACAACGTGGATGAACCTTGAGGACATTATGCTAAGTGAAATAAGCCAGTTGGAAAAAGACACATATTGTAGGAATCTACTTCTTTGAGCTGCTTAGAGTAGTCCAATTGATAGAGACAGAAAGTAGAATGGTGGCTTACTAGGGGGTTGGGGAAAAACAGAATGGGGAATTAATGTTGAACGGGTATAGAATTTCGGTTTTACAAAATGAAAAAAGTTCTGGAGATGGATGAATGATGACGATGGTTGCACAACAATGTGAATGTATTTAATGCCACTGATCATGCACTTAAAAGTGGTTAAATGATAAATTTTATGTTATGTATATTTTACTACAATTTAATAAAAAGATCCAAGCCCTGATTCTAACCATTTCTCAGTCCTGCCAAAGCTTCAGATAATTTGCTCCTGATGAATGTTTGCTGCTTTCCCTCCAGATAACCTGCCTTTTGTTTCTTTTTCCTCCCATGACCAGACTGCTCTGTCTGGTCCTCTAGAGCCTCCACATTGGTGGGTGTCTCTGAAGAGGGCAGGGCCCAGGCTCAAGCCCCCTGCCCACTCTCCTCTTGGGAAGAAAATGCTTACTCTGAGAGCAGCCAGCGCAAATTTTACTCATAACCATTAACAGATGGCTGTGCATCCCTTCTGTTCCCAGGAATCACATCTCACATCGGGACTAACTGCACTGTGCATTTTCCATCACTGG
Source organism: Pongo abelii (assembly GCF_028885655.2). Lineage (NCBI taxonomy): Eukaryota > Metazoa > Chordata > Mammalia > Primates > Hominidae > Pongo > Pongo abelii. The sequence continues at coordinate 124,723,144 of NC_072008.2, forward strand.
TAACTAATTCCAACAGTGATGTTGGGCATTGTTATTCATCGGTGAAGAACAGACAAAAAGAGAGAGGGGAAGTGGCTTGGGCTGAGTCACATAGCAAAGTTAGAACTCCAACCTCCCAGCGACTAACCTCGCTCTGGGCTCTGTCCCACACACCTGGCAGCTCAAGACTTGCTCCTTTTTGTACTCTGGGCGACAGACTCCCTGGCTAACCAAGCGGGTCTAACTTGTCTTGCAGAGAAATTAAGCAAAATCTTCCTTGGGATAGTATCTTGCCATCTTTCTGTTTTTAGTGGTTGACAGGCCAGTATCTCCACTACTGCTGAATGACCTTGTGCACATCATTGAAAGTCTCTGGACTGTCAGTTTACCCTTCAGTAAAATGTAGGGAAGAATTATTAATGCCACTACCAGGGGAACTGAGGATGAAGTAGGGAGGGAAGAATCGGAGTAAACTCCTCCAGTGTATTCTGCATCATCCTTTACGTGGAGGAACATCAAATTTAACTGAGCATCACAATCACATGGGTAGCCTTTAAGAATACAAATTCCTGGCTGGGGGCGGTGGCTCACGCCTGTAATCCCAACACTTTGGGAGGCTGAGGCGGATGGATCACCTGAGGTCAGGAGTTTGAGACCAGCCTGGCCAACATGGCAAAACCTCGTCTCTACTAAAAATACAAAAATTAGCCGGGTGTGGTGGTGCATGCCTGTAATCCCAGCTACTCGGGAGGCTGAGGCAGGAGAATCGCTTGAACCTGGGACACAGAGGTTGCAGTGAGCTGAGATCCTGTCACTGCACTTGACCAGTTCAGCTTACTTGGAATTCTTTTTTTCCTGGGCCACCTATCCCCCAATATAAAGGAAGTCCCCTGGTATTGAGCCACAGGATGGTCTTTCACTTCTCTGTTTAAATCCTCTCCAACCTAGCTTAAAAGCACCTTTTCCATGAGACTGCATTGCAGTCTGTCCCTTTTGAGGGCTTCCGTGGACACACTGTTCCCTTAATTTTGGCACTTCTTACAGATTGCCTGTTATTTTTTAAATCTTTGTCTCTTGTTTCCTCAGTTAGCTACTAGAGGATAAGGACTGTGCTATATCCCATTATTGCCCTACAAATGCCAACTCCATTAGCACATAGTATATGCTCGATAAATATTTGTTGAACTGATGAAAATCTTGTAGGTGGGAAATCTGAAATAATTTCTTACAATAAGTAAGAAGAAGGAGATACGGGAGTTCGAAACCAGCCTGACCAACATGGAGAAACCTTGTCTCTACTAAAATTGCAAAATCAGCTGGGCGTGGTGGCACATGCCTGTAATCCCAGCTACTCAGGAGGCTGAGGCAGGAGAATCACTTGAATCCAGGAGGCACAGGTTGCAGTGAGCCAAGATCGCGACATTGCACTCCAGCCTGAGCAAGAAGAGCGAAACTCTGTCTCCAAAAAAAAAAAAAAAAAAAAAAAAAAAGAAGGAGATGTTCTGTGCTCTTTAGCTTTCTGATCACATGAAAAAAAATTTTTATAAACAAAGAGATATGAGCCCTAGCTTCCAATTTGGCTGTATCAAATTCATTATGACGTGTGGCAAGTCACTTGCCTTCTCTAGTGTTCAGTTGCCTCATTTGTGAAACCAGAGCTGATGTGTAAGCTAACTTTCCTTCCTTCCTTCCTTCCTTTTCTTTCCCTTTTTTTTTGAGACAGAGTCTTGCTCTGTCGCCCAGGCTGGAGTGCAATGGTGCGATCTTGGCTCACTGTAACCTCCACTTCCTGGGTTCAAGCAATTCTCCTGCCTGAGGCTCCTCAGTAGCTGGGATTACAGGCACGGGCCACCACGCCCAGCTAATTTTTTTTTTTTAATTCTCAGTAGAGATGGGGGTTCACCATGTTCGTCAGGTTGGTCCTGAACTCCTGGCCTCAAATGATCCACCCACCTTGGCCTCCCAAAGTTCTGGGATTACAGGCGTGAGCCACCATGCCCGGCTAAACTTTCTTTTAGTTGTGGGTTTTGGCTACTCTGTATAGCAAGGGGCGGTCTTGCTTTCCATATCAATACCATTAATGTCCATGGTTCCTTTTTTTCCCCCTGTAAGGACTGCAGATTTATGGGTCATCCCAGTTTATAAAATGAGAATATCAAATACAGAACAAATGCGTGCTTTGGCCAAGCTTCCAGGCATAGAGTGTGTGCATGTGTATGTGTGTGCGTGGTTGCTTACACCTTACTACAGGTCTCTGGCTTTGAATGGACTCTTTCCTCCCAGAGTTGCTCAGCAGGCCTTTCCAAGTACAGGACTGTCAACCATTTGTTATTTGTGTGCCCAGTCTCTGCTTTGTGAATGACCACAGTGCATGGCATTCCAACTGTTTCCTCTTGTCCCTCTGCACACTCCTAGAGCCAGAATGTCCACTGGCATGTTCAGTAAGATCTGTTCAAGCACTATCCTGCTTATGTCACTGGAGGAGATATAAGACACCAGTCCTTGCCCTCTGAAGCTTCTAGCCTACATGGGAAGCCCGTACAAGGATGTGTGTATGTGGGGAAAGATGCACTATCATAAGTGAGGGAGAGCCTGGGAGTTATGTGCTGCTTTTTTTTTTTTTTTTTTTGACAGAGTCTGTCACTCTGTCGCCTAGACTGGAGTGCAGTGGTGTGATCTTGGCTCACTGCAACCTCTGCTTCCTGGGTTCAAACCATTCTCCTCCCTCAGCCTCCCAAGTAGCTGGGATTACAGGCATGCACCATGATGCCCTGCTATTTTTTTTTTTTTTTTTGTATTTTTAGTAGAGATGGGGTTTCGCCATGATCCACCCGCCTCAGGCTCCCTACGTGCTGGGATTACAGGCATGAGCCATCACATCCGGCTGCTGCTTTGATGTGTCTCCAGTATCTAGAACAGTCCTTGGTATGTGGAAGATGCCCAACAAATATATGAAAATGTGTGAAAATTGCTATGGTTTTCAAACTTGATATTGTAAGGGACAGCTTTTCTTCAATGAAATCATACCTGGAGGCTCATTTACATGAAATAGATGGATACAATACTGCCTTGCTTGAGGGGAGCTAGGGTCAAAGCCTGCCTGCGTGTCTCCTCTGAGCCCCAAAGAGATTCTTGAGAGTCCAGTTGGAAAAATACTAGTTGAAAATGAGGGGCAGCTCAATCCTTGCTCTCTCTTCTTGGTTAACCTTAGCCACAAGGTGATCCTAGCAAAATAAATGGAGGTTTAAAGAACCTTACACTTCAAAGGGAATATTTGCACCTGAAAAAGATGGTGTTAATCTCCCCCTTCCCCTCATTCCAGGGGGGCTCCAATTAGTAAGAGCAGAGGGAAGGAAGTTCTGAGTAGGAGACTTCTGAATTGGTTCAACAATGTATATCAATGTAATGGTAATATTTGTTTAACTGAAAGAAAGAAAGAAAACCACTGTGATAATGTTTTTCAGCATTCAGTAGGAACCCACTTGGTGTTGTCCTACAGGCAGTCTTGATTACAATGTAAAACTCCCTGTAGAGTCTGGTCAGTGAGTAGCTGGTACTGCCATTTACACCAGAGTACCTCGCATTATCCAGACCGCTATTCACATTCCTGACCAAGTTCACGGTCAACCTCCTGCACTGGCAGCCAAGAGGGCCTGCCTGGAGAGAGCTTCTCTTCTCCATGCCTGCAGGACTGTGACTCTCTACCTGACCTGGCCCTCTCTTAGCCTCCCTACCATAACAGGGCAAGGGAGGGGAATCAACCCAGGGGATATTCCCTTGTCAAGGTCGTCCACGGAGCAAAGCACATCCCAGATTTGCACCTAGGAAACAATTTTGGGTAACAGACATATATATATTTTTTAGATATGTCGAAGGGGTAAAGCTCTTGAATTAAGATGGTTTCATCATTATCTATCTCATGAATCTCTACCTTCCCCAACGACTGTCCTTCCTCACAGGTGCCTGAAGGGGCAGGCAGATAATCAGTGCTGGGGACCTCATTTGATAGTAGGGGAAACTGAGAGGTGAAAAGAGCTCCCTTCAGTTAGATAGCAACTCACCAGGAACCCCAGTTTCTCCCCTACTGCTTAGTATGGCCACCTCCTCCACCTCTTAGCCAGTCCTCCGACTTCTACATATTAAAAATCTAGCTCAGGGGCCGGGCACCGTGGCTCACACCTATAATTCCAGCACTTTGGGAGGCTGAGGCGGGCGGATCACCTGAGGTCAGGACCTGAGTTCGAGACCAGCCTGACCAACATGGAGAAACCCCGTCTCTACTAAAAATACAAAAAAAATTTAGCCAGCTGTGGTGGCGCATGCCTGTAATCCCAGCTCCTTGGGAGGCTGAGGCAGGAGAATCACTTGAACCTGGGAGGTGGAGGTTGTGGTGAGCTGAGATCGTTCCATTGCACTCCAGCCTGGGCAACAATAGCCAAACTCCATCTCAAAAAAAAAAAAAAATCTAGATCACGTCCGACCCCGACTAAATGGACAATCTTCCATTGATTTCCCATCCCCTCAACCCCCGTTCAAGCCACCATCCACAGCATTTGGACTAGTCATTTGTACTTAAGTAACTGAGTTGGTATCATGAAATTTGGTCTTAGGATCAAAGCCACTCAAGGTTAGAGCTGGAGGGAACCTTGGAGATTAAGAGAAACTAAGGTTTGGAGAACCTACCTAAGGTTTCATAGCAAATATGTGACAAATCCAAGGCTTCAAGCCAAGTTTTCCAATGTGTTCCTCGTGCTTTCCTGGCTACATCTGGAGTTTCTCTATTTCTTCTTCTCCTTCTCCTTCTTTTGTGTGTGTGTGTGTGTGTGTGTGTGTGTGTCTTTTTTCCCCTATGTGATGCTTCCTTTCTGCCCTGTGACCCTCTCCCTCTGTCCTGTCTTATTAGAAAGAGGCTCTAGAACAGGCTGCATAGTACCTGTTCTCTGGGACCTTGGTGTTGATCTAAGGCTGGTTTAACTACCTAAAGAGAAGCAGAGACCCGAGGGGGCCTGCCATAACCCAGCTCTGAAACATGACTTAATCCCAAGTAAGATCAGCTCTAACATTCGTTCAGAAGCAAAAATGATGGATTCTAAAGTTTGACTTGCCCAAGGTCATCCGGCTAAGAGGTGGCTGCAGCAGGGGGCAACAATATGTCTTCAGGCCCCTGGGGCGGCACCCTGGCACTGCCCAAGAGCCCGTAGGCTCTGAAGGCCAACTGAGCCAGCGGCAAGCCTAGTCCCTGCCTCCCTGCTTGGAGCAGTGCGACTATACCGTTTTCTGTCTGCTCATTTGTGAGCTTGGTTCCCGTCCTAAATGTGGGGGTTCAAGGGAGACACAGAGTGTGCGGTTGGCCACCCCGCTCGCCTTCAGGAAGTGTGTGGGACACCGTCGAGGCCCCCTAGCCATTGTAAACCAGGCGCTGAGGCTCGTTCCCAGTTGTACCCTTCCCGCGCAGCGCTCAGGAGCGACAAACCTGGAGGCTATTCGGTCGGCCACTGGGCTGTGCCAGGATTCGCGGACTTTCTCCTGAATAGCGCTCTCAGCTCGCGTCTTCCCCCTGCCACTCTCCCACGCCCCCAGAGTACCCACCGGCCCCAGTAGGCCGGGTACATCCCTGCCGCACCCATCCGGCCACTGGCTCCAGGGGCTGACCTGGTGTGTCTCCAGCTGGGCGCCTACCGCCCGCCCCAGCGCTAGTTCTGGTGTTGAGGGGAGAGAGAGGAAGGGAGTTAGCAGGGCATCTCCCTCCCAGGGCTGAGCCGGCAAGCGCATCTTCTCCGCGAGTTCCTCACTGTCCAGCGAGCGCTGCCCAACTTCTGCGCCGGTGGGACCCGCTGCTCTGAGTCGCTCTTGGCATAGAAGACCAAGCACCCTCAGAAACCGCATTCACCACCTTTGGGAGGCTCCTGGGAGAAGGCAAGGAACCCAGGCGGGGCTCCCAGGGCTCTCGGGCTGGGACTGGGTTGTGTGTGTGTGTGTGGGGGGGCTTCACGGATACCCCTCCCAACCTGCTTCCTTTCCCTGACAGCAGCCATCTCCCCCAAGAGGGAGAGTCTTAGGCGTCCCGGAAGACCCCACGGACTGTGCACCTCGAGGTACCAGCCTCTCCTGGGAGGACTGGGGGGGGGGGCCGCTGGTCAGCGGCTGGCAGAGGGGACCTGTTTGCTTGCCCGTTTGGAGGTGGGATGGGGTGGGGTTTGGAGACTGAGAAGCCCAAGAGAAGACACTGAGTTTCTCCCCACCCCCCAACCCCACTTCCGAAAAAGAACCAGGCAGCGAGGAGGAATAAGGCGAAGTGTAAACACAAACAACCTCAAAAAGAAGCCAAGAAAAGCGAAGCCCAAAGAAGCAAGAGCAACACTGTTACAAAACTATCTGGTTTTGTAACAATTTCCCCGCCGCCGGCCAATGAACAGCGTGGCGGCACGTCACGTGGTACCGTTTTATATAACACTTTGCTGAGACAAGACAGTTATTAGGCGGCGCGGGGCGGCCGGCATGGAGCTCCCGGAGGCGCGGCAGGGTCAGGAGCTCGGTGGCACGGCGGCGGTGGCTGCCCCGATTTCCTCCAGCTGCCACTCCTTGCTTCGTGTCCCCAGTCCCTAGACGCCTCGTCCCCTCCCGTGCCCCTCTTCCCATGGAGTCAGTACGGACCGAACAGATGCTGAGCTTGCCCGCCGAGGTCAGCAGCGACAACTTGGAGCCGGCGGAGCGAGGGGCATCAGCGGCCCAAGTAGACATGGGACCCCACCCAAAGGTGGCTGCAGAGGGCCCCGCACCTCTACCGACGCGGGAGCCAGAGCAAGAGCAGTCTCCGGGGACCTCAACGCCGGAGAGCAAAGTCCTGCTCACGCAGGCAGACGCCTTGGCGTCCCGGGGGCGAATCCGGGAAGCCCTCGAGGTGTATAGACAGCTCTCCGAGCGGCAGCAGCTGGTGGCTGAGCAGCTGGAGCAGCTGGTGCGCTGCCTGGCGGAGAAAGTCCCGCAAGGCGAGGCGCTGGCGCCGGCGCCCCCGGACGAGGGTAGCACTGCAAGCGGCACCGTGGCGGCGGAAGAGACGGGGGCCGCCGCGGCTGCGGCGGCCACCGAGGTGTGGGACGGCTTTAAGTGCCGGAAATGTCATGGGTTTCTATCAGACCCCGTGTCCTTGTCGTGTGGCCACACCTTTTGTAAACTGTGCCTGGAACGTGGGCGGGCCGCCGACCGGCGCTGTGCTCTGTGCGGGGTCAAGCTCTCCGCGTTGATGGTGGCCACTGGGCGGGCGCGTGGAGCCCGGCGGGCTGGGCAGCAGCCGCCGCCACCGCTGCGAGTCAACGTGGTGCTCAGCGGCCTCCTTGGCAAGTTGTTCCCAGGCCCGGCGCGGGCGTCGCAACTCCGGCACGAGGGCAACCGGCTGTACCGGGAGCGCCAGGTGGAGGCGGCACTGCTCAAGTACAACGAGGCAGTTAAGTTGGGTGAGTCCAACGCGCTGCCGGGCCGGGGCTGGGGCTCGGTGGCTACATGAGGGAGCGGGAGAACAAACCCCGCAGGGAGAAGGGATTTGGACCAGGGCAGAAGAGGGGGCGGGGGACCCATGGACTGTGGCCGGGGTGGGGGAGGGGTGATTCTGGGGCCGGGTCTCTGAGTTTGTCCTGTTTTCACTGCTTATCTGTCTCTCACTGTGTTTGTGTTGATCTCGGTTGCTTTTTGTCTTTTCCTGCTACTTCTGTTAGCTTTTGTGTGCCTGTCTCTCAGTCCCCGTTCCTGTCTGTGTCTTCTTGCTTCTGGTTCTTTTTCTCCGTCTCTTCGTATCTTTGTCACTGTTTCTTTCTTTTTCGGTGTCACTGTCTCTGTTCCTCTGACTCTTCTTCTCCTCTGCACTCCTGGCCTCCTCTTACACCTGCTCGCACCTTCCCAGCGAGGAGAGGAACTTCGCGCGCTCCTCGCACTCGCGCCCGGTCCTCCAGGCTGTAGCCAGCAAGAGATGTCCGGTCGACGCCTGCGTCCGCCGCTCGCGCCGCCGGGTGTTGCCCCTTCCGGGGCCGCGGCTCCCTGTGGGGTGGGTCCGGCGTGGAATTAGGTCAGGAGAGCACTGGTTGCATAAGGGCCGCGAGCGGCCCGGGTCGGGCGCCCCTCCCCCGCGCGAGCGGGCGGGATTGTGTAACCGCTGAGGTAACTGAAGTGGGCCACCACGCTCGCTTCGGAAACCATCCCACGAGCGTGTGCGGGGGGAGGGGGAGCGCTTGCGCCCCGCTGCCCTGTGACTCATTGTCACCGCTTCCTATCACACGATCCTCGGCTGAAATAGATGCCCCCCCACGCCCGCCCCGCCAACCCGTAGCCTGTGCCCTCGCCTCCAACCCCTTTAACCTGGCCAGCCCGGCGGGAGGCCGGCCCGTCAACTGCTTGGGGATCCCCGGGGACGGTGGGCTGGCTACGAATGGGTCACACCTCTGTCTCGCTTTCCAGTGCCGCCTGGGAGGGTTAGGTGGGCTTTGCAGCTTCAAGGGTGACGTGGGCAGTCCCCCATCTCCAGCTAGACTAGGGCACCCGAATTTCCCCAGGGAGCCTCTCTCTCCTACCCACCAAGCCTGGACCCAGGAAGTGGCTGCTGAGCCGCCAGCCGGTGTTGCCCAGCTCTGGCAGTCTGCCAGGAGCTCGGCCGCGGGGCGCGGTGTCTGGCGAAGCATGCCGGGGAGGAGGCAGCAGGGCTGGGCAGGCAGGGCCCTGGGATCCGAGGGTGTCCTGGACCTGACTCTGTGGAGTGGAGGAGGGGTGTGGGCCGGAGTCTCCACGTGTTGAATCTCTACTCAAGCTTGCAACAGGTAATGGGGGGAGGAGGAGGAGGAATGAGGACTGACGGGGCAAGGCTGGCAGCCGGAGAAGGGGACCCCTCTAGCTCCTGTCTGTGCACAAGCAAGGCAGACTGTGAGCTGCCACCAGGCTGGAGTGCGCTGCAGAAGAAAAAAGACAGAAAAGACTAAACAATTTGCTAATGTCTTAAGAGCAAGTAATGGGCACCCAAGCAAGCCCTGAGCACACCCCTGGGAAAAAAACCATCAAAGCCTGTTGCCATAGAGGAAGCTAGAGCCCAGATCTTGGGGAAGAGCAGGGCAATATGAATGAGGCAGGTGGAGGTCACTTAACTCCAGATCTCTAAGGCAGATTCCATACCTTTTAGCCATCCCCCAAGGGCCAGGAAAGCCCCTTCCTGCCCTCACCCTCCTCCTCTGTTGCCACCACATTCCCCTGGAGGTTCTTCCTTGCATCTTTGTTAATCCCCTCAGAGAAGTCAGGGTGAAAATGTCAAGGCCAGCTTTACCCTTCTAAGAGGAAAGGAGGCTCTCTGTTCTGCAAGATGGCCATTGTGTCCGTATTATTCCAAGTACTGCATACACCTTCAGAAAAAGGAACCTGCTCCCCACATCCCAGCTTCAAAGCTTCAAAGTCTGACCAGTTATCAGTGACTGCCCAGCTAACTATGTGACCTTGAGAAGATGCCTTCCCTTCTCTGGGCTTGATTTTCCCATCTGAAGAATGGGTTGATTGAGCCAGATAATCTCTAATAGCCTGTCCAGCTCTGACATCTAGTAATTCAGAGTTTTTGGTGAGAGCCGGCCTCATCTTATTCCCAGAAACCTTGTCCAAGTTCATTTACATTTGGCCATTTGAAATGAGAGGATGGGACCATGTAAATGTATTTCCATTTTCTTTAGGAAATCTTCATATGTGCTGGGCTTTGTAGACAAAGATGTTACTAATGTCATCAGTCATTCCCACCTGGAAAAGTAACTTGGATTTGTCATCTTGGTGGTTCAGATAGGGGTCACATCTGCCCACCTCTCTCTCCTTCCTACCTGGCTTGTTTTCTTGTTGGTAATACTGCACTCATAAACCGGGCTGCCAGGCACTAGCTGTGTGTAGCCACATCTCATCTATGTCAAAGTGTCTAATGCATCACTGACACCATGGGGCTTCTAATGAACCGCTTGTGAGCGGGGACAAAAATGACTTTGCAGTTGGGGAACCTCAGGCCCAGAGTGGCTGGGGGTGTAGAAGGCAGGACAATAGTAGGACTAGAAATAGAGCCTAACCCTTTTGATCTCCAGTAGAAAAGTCCTAGAAAACTTATCATTTGCTCAAGATCCATACTCATACAGGACTTAGCACCTGCTTGCGCTGGGGGCCATTAATAAGGGTTTTTCTTTCTTATTTTGGCAGCTCCGAATGACCACTTGCTTTATAGCAATCGGTCTCAGATTTATTTCACCTTGGAGTCTCATGAGAACGCACTGCATGATGCAGAAATAGCATGTAAGCTCCGCCCGATGGGTTTTAAGGTGAGTGTGGGATGGAAGAGGTGGGAAGGGGTTGTACTGCAGACAGGAATTGGCAGGAAGGGCTGCCTCCCTGGAGCGTAGGGGCACTAGAGCTCAAGCAGAACAGGAAGAAGACTTTGCAAAGGAGCCAGGGTAAAGATCCCTGGGCAAAGGGTGACTCAGGTCTGCAAGGGAACTGGATTCTTCCCCAATTCAGTCTTCAACTGATGACCTTCAGAGCAGCCTGGGCATAGTGACTCTCTAGAATATGCACTTGGGGCCAGACTGCCTGGGTTTATGTCCCAACTCTGCTAACTTTTATGACCTTTGTGGCCTTGGGCAAATGACTTAACTTCCCAGTACTTCATCTCCTCATCTGTAAAATGGCGGATATTCAAAGCAGCTACTAAATAGGGCTGTTGTGAGGATTACATAAGCTAATAATGTAAGGTGCTTAGAACAGTGTCTGGCATGTAGCACTATATAAACGTTTTCTTTCTTTCTTTCTTTCTTTCTCTCTTTCTGTTTTCTTTTTTTTTTTTTTGAGACGGAGTTTTCCTCTCGCACCCAGGCTGGAGTGCAGTGGCGCAATCTCAGCTCACTGCAACTTCTGCCTCCTGGGTTCACACCATTCTCCTGCCTCAGCCTCCTGAGTAACTGGGACTACAGGCACCCGCCACCACGCCCGGCTAATTTTTTGTATTTTTTTAGTAGAGACGGGTTTTCACTGTGTTAGCCAGGATGGTCTCGATCTCCTGACCTCATGATCCGCCCGCCTTGGCCTCCCAAAGTGCTGGGATTACAGGCGTGAGCCACCGCGCTGGCTTTTTTTTTTTTTTTTTTTTTTTGAGACGGAGTCTCACTCTGCCACCCACACTGGAGTGCAGTGGCGTGATCTCAGCTCACTGCAACCTCCGTCTCCCAGGTTCAAGTGAGTCTCCCACCTTAGCCTCCCGAGTAGCTGGGATCACAGGCGTGTGCCACCATGCCCGGCTAATTTTTTGTATTTTTAGTAGAAACGGGGTTTTGCCATGTTGGCTGGTCTCAAACTCCTGGCCTCAAGCAATCCACCTGTCTCAGTCTCCCAAAGTGCTGGGATTACAGGTGTAAGCCACCGTGTCCAGCCTATATAAATGTTTTCTATCGCCATTGTTATCATTTTCCAGGGACATTAGAAAGAGGAAGGTGAGAGTGGTGTTGCTGGCCTAGTGCTCCTGAACCTCTACTGATAGCCAGGCTCCTTGGCAGCTTGGCCAGTTTTCTCTGAAGGGATCCTCACACTCACACAATAATGGTTGTGCCATTTCAAGTCCTTAATATAGTCAGTCAGCCTGCCAGTATCCCCAAGGATTTAGGTCACATGGGGGGTGAGAAGAAAAACAGCCTGGATACCTCTCAGGATGCCAGGATGCAAAGTGTCACTTTCTGTATCTTTGCCTGGCTTCAGGACTGGCCCTCAGCCACATGTCAGTACTTTGTTTAGAAGATTAGATTTGAGCCTGTGCTCTACTACTTGCAAACCCCCAAGTATCCTTGTTTGCAAAATGAAGCTATTGATATCTGCCCTGATTGCCTCGCAATGATGCAATGAGGGTCAAAAGTGAACGTGGCCAAGAGGAAATTCTGCAGCTATAAAGCTTCCTGGGTGTAGTGCTCTCTCTCTATACAACCCAAGGATGCCTTCCTCAGAAAACCAATGTATCCAAGTTCAAGTCCATGATCCCTTATCTGAATCTTATAAGACCAGAAGTGTTCAGAATCCAGAATGTTTTATATTTTGCAAGGACCATATATTAGGTCTCAGTGAGCTCTGGACAGCTTCCTGTAATCCAACACAATTCCGTGAAAATTCACACTCAGTGGGACAAATATTTTTAAACACTTTATATCAGTTTAGGTCAGGTTTTGCCATCTAATGAATTATGATGTCAGGCTTATGAAAATAATGGATTATCAGAACTTTTTTGGATCTGGAAACCAGATAAAGCATGTGGACCTGTGTACTCTGCAATGAATGTCAGGTGAATCTTGTATGTTCTTTCCTGAGAAGGTTTTCATGAGTGATGATGGATTCGTATATATTTTTTTTTTCCGGGAAGGTTTTCATGAGTAATGATGGATTAGTACGGGTTTTTTTCCCCAAGGAACACATTTAGTGTTTAATACAAGTCACCAGTGTCTTAACCCAAAGGAGCTTTAGTGGGGGCACTTTTGGCCTCCCAGTAGTGCAAGTCAGGGAGCTGCCTAGGAGTAAGAAGACTTGCAACTCTTTCCACCTCCACCCTAAGCCTAGATCCTAGGGCTAAGGACCTTGATAGTGTGGTGAGAAGCAGAGCTGAGAAGCAGTGAAGCATTTTGGATGAAATGGGAAAAGTGACTTCCCCAGTGAAGGAAGAGTTAATGAAAGTATTAAATAGGAGTTTCATTTCCCCATAGTGATGAAGTGAGAGGTTGGGGCAGTGATTAGGTAATTTATTGTCTTGGGGGTTAAGAGAAGACGAACTGATGCATATAATTCAAAACCACCTCCCACCCTGATTTGCATATTTCCCAACATTTCTATGTAAAATGCCCCAAGTGTAGGGGTTTATCTGGAAGCCCTGTTCTCTATTCCAGCCATCCAGCCAGAGTGTGTGGTACTCAGCACATCCTGCAGGTGACACAGCTCTCAGTGGTGTGAGCTGGTTGCCCTGAGCAGGTAGAATATATGGGTTGGCCAGGCGCGGTGGCTCACGCCTGTAATCCCAGCACTTTGGGAGGCTGAGGCAGGTGGATAACTTGATGTTAGGAGTTTGAGACCAGCCTAGCCAACATGGTGAAACCCCATCTCTGCTGAAAGTACAAAAATTAGCTGGGCATGGTGACGCATGCCTGTAGTCACAGCTACTCAGGAGGCTGAGGCAGGAGAATCGCTTGAAACTCAGGAGGCGGAGGTTGTAGTGAGCCGAGATCCACCACTGCACTCCAGCCTGGGTGACAGAGCAAGATTCTATCTCAAAAAAAAAAAAAAAAAAAAGAGTATATGGATTGCTACTTGATATGATTAGTGGGATCACACAGAGGCCTTTCCAGTCTCCCAACACTTCTCCCCTCTAGCTGCCCTGTGATGTCATGCAAGCATTTCCCAAAGGCCCTTGGTAAACACTGCTGGGAGAAGCAACAAGGGAGGCCATCAACATCCATGTATCAGCCAAGACAAGGCTTCAGAAGGAACTGGGGGAATGCGGAAAGGTCTTCAAGAGGTTTGGAGCAGGGGCCACTGCTCAAGAAGGCAGCTTCAGGGCAGCCTCTGCAGCCAGGCCATAGCCTGAGGGCTCCGGGGCCTGCAAAGAGGCATGTTAGAAAGGGGGGCAGGGAGTATCCAGCAGCCACAACCTGGATCACTTCGTTCATTAAGTGAGGCTTAGTACTGCCAATGGAGGAGGCAAGGGAGCAGGCCACTGGGTGGAGGGACGTCCTAGATGACTCAAGTGAAATGCTCTTCAAGCCAAGTTGCTAGTGTCCACCTGTCTCAAGACACACACAGAGGGCAGCCTTCTCCCCCGCTACTCTTTTTTCTTCCTTCTTCCCCAGGATGTTCCTCTGCCCTCCCTAGAGTGTCTTTCCCAGAGCAGCTGGGCTTGGGCCTTGAGGAGCCATAAACTTCTTTATACTTTTTAAAGTATGTGGTGAGGGAGCAGAAGTGATCCAGGCCCCTAGGAGAGTAAGCATCTGTTCAGCCCCTGGTTAGCCCTCTGAAAGGCAGTCTGCTTTGTGGAGAAGAGCATTCTGGGAGTCCTGAGACTGCAGTTCTAGTTCCAGCTTTGCCACTAGCTACCTTTGAGGTCTTGGAGAGGTCAGATCCCTTCTCCTGGGCCTCTTCTGAAAACTGATCAGTCAGTTTAGGTGCTCTTTCAAGCCACTACTGAGGACTAGTTCTCTGCTTGAGAGACTAGTTCAAACGAAGGCATAGCTGGGCAGGCCCTGAAAGCTGGTTAGCATGTGGTCAAATGGGGGTTCTTCCTACATTTGATGGTCACTCCGTACAATGGTGGGGCAGAGACAAGGTAGTATGGCAGAGTGGTTAAAAATACAGGCTTTGGTATCAGTCAGTCCCAGGTTCAAACCCTGATTCCACAACTTACCAGCTGTGTTACATTGGGCAAGTTAACGTTTTTGGGTTTCAGTTTTGTCTTCTTTATAATGGCATTAGAACAGTTGCCCACATTTTAGGGCTGTAGATAAGAGAGTCCTTTTAAAATGTTTCACACAACAGTGAGTGCTCTGGGTTAGCTATTGTTAGAGCAGTAGTGTTAATAGGCTGAATAAAATGGGATTGAATGCTAATGTTTCCTTCCAGGCACATTTCAGAAAAGCCCAAGCCTTAGCCACCCTAGGCAAGGTGGAGGAGGCACTAAGGGAGTTTCTCTACTGTGTATCCCTTGATGGAAAGAACAAGAGAGCAAGATGTGAAGCCCAAAGAGTGAGTTGAAATGACATCAGGTCCAGCTGCCTACTGGACCCTCCCCTCTCTGTCTTCTCTAGGAAGGGGAGTGAGGGTGCTGTCCTGCCTGGCATTTGGGGTCCTGAGTGGGTGGTTCCCTGGGTTAAGGGGACAAAAGGGAGATGGGAGTGTTAATTGATTGGCCAGAAACACCGTCCTTCTGGTGTGTACGATCAGATTGGGCAGTTCCTACATTTTTGTAGGAGGCTGTGAGGAATGTTCTTGCTTCTTTGACTCAGGGTCTGGATTGTCAGTGGGAGAAAAACCAAAATCAAATACATTAACATGGGGATTGAGGCTCACTGAGGACATTCTGGCTGTTGATGAGAGATCCAGGGCGTGGGGCTACCTGCTGTTACGTAACTTTTTTTTGGCTGAATCACAGTTTTCACCAGCCAAACGTGACAGCCAGCCCCTGGGAAGGGACGTTGGTGGTCCCCACCTCCCCTATCACCATACACAGAACTCCAACCTTCAGCTCCTTTGCTAGAAATAAAACACACTGCCTCACAAATGCTAGTCAGAGACCATTACAATATAATGCAAACAGTCATTCCAACTCTTGGGTCCCAGGAGAATGTGGTAGTTATAAAAGAAAAATGGTGTGAAATACTGAGAGCATTAGTGAAGGCTCAGGCATCTTCAATTCATGGACTTTGTTGTTTATTGTTCTACAATTTACTCTGCTGGAGTCTGGGTAATCGGCCCGTAAGTTGGATTCTGACAGTTGGCGGTTGTCTCTGCTCTCCTTGTGCCCCACCCACTATTCACCGCAGAGCCTTACGGTTTCTGTCCCAGGGTGGTTTGGCAGAGCAGTGGATAAAGAAAGTGAGCAAGAGACAGAACTGGTTTCTGAAGGCTCTAGAAAGGAATAGTTAGCAAAATCAATGAAATAAGGGAACTGGCCCTGGATTTTCTGTCTCTCACAAAAGATCTCCTTTCTGGGAAGTTGCTTTGAATTGGTTTGAGTATGTGAAAAAGGTGTGCTTGAGAGGAGCATGGTTCGGGGAGAATTGCTTCAAGCTGTGGACCCTTCTCCAAATCTTAAGTGTAGTCCATGATGTAATGATAATAATAATAGCTAACATTTGTTGAGAAATTCTTCTGCATTAGACACTGTGCTAGGCATTTTATGTGGAGTATATTATTTAAATCCCACTACATTCCTGAGGCTAGGTTTGGTTATTTATCCTCAGGTTACAGGTGAGACAGATGAAGCTCGGGCTTGCTGACTTTCCCAGGGTCATGCAGCTGGTGATTGGTGGGAAAGTATTCAAACCCAAGTCTATCTGCTTCCAAAGCCTGGCCTCTTAGCTGCTCTGCCATCCTGCTTCCCATGAGGACATGGCCACAGCCTCAGCACTCACTGGTGAAGCTGGATCAATAGTAGCAATGGAACTTTCCAGTTCCAGGATGAACAAAGGCAGTTAGAAGAAACTTGTCTTTGGGGACAGAGCGTGCAAAGGCCAGCAGAGACAGGTCTCAGACCCAAGGAGGAATGGTTTCTTGACTCCTGTTTGTCCATTTCCCAGCTGGGCTGAGATGTTTTTGGTGTCATCAGTTGGGCTGACCTGTCTCTCCAGTCCACTTTTATAGAGAAACTGTGGTCATTTCCACAGCTGCCTAATGGTTTGAGGCAAGGCATTGTGTGAAGCTCTGGAGACCCAAAGATGCATAAGTCACAGTTTTAGTCTTCAAAGAACTTACAATCTTGCATTTGTTAACATAAATGCCAGATGATGCAAGTGAGCGTATGCCCGTGATGAGTGTTACAGAGTTCTGAACTGAGGGCGAGAATTTAGAGGCGAATTTCCACTGAGTGTGATGAGGCCATGGCAGCGATTAAGAACATCAAGAGTCCTCAGTTGTGTTTATTTACTAGATCATTCCAGTTTCAGGGCTAAAGATTTGACAGAGATGATGCAGGTTCAGTTGACATTTATAAGCTGCCTTCGAACTCACAAGCCTGTGTTTCTTTTTAATGTTTGTTTTTACTGTAGATTCTTTTTCCCCCTTCTTGACCTATTTGGGCCTTTTTAAGGCTGAGGCTGAAGTGGAATTGACTTTCATTCATGTGGAATCATCATTCTCACTGAGAATTGACCCCAACTTTTGTTTTCCAATGCCATTGAGAAGGCCTAGAGAGAGATCTCGAGTAGTAAAATGAAGAAGGGAACTGCTGTTGTTATTTCTGCTTTGTTTCCTTTGATTTCTCGCTTGGCCTCCTTTTCCTTCCTACCACCCTCTGCCCTTTCATCCTTGCACCTTGTGATGCTGTGTGGCTGCTACTGAAGAGTATTATGCTCTTTTTGGGAGAATTCCAAGGATACTGCCTCCTCAGAACTGGCTTGGTCCTGTTGAGTCATGCATTAGGGCTTCAGAGGACCAACCTTGGCTCCTGTGGAGGAGGGACCTCTGAAAGCTGGCATTTATGGCCCTGGGTGCTGTGAGTACCTCCCCATTTAACTCCTGTGCCAACTCATAACTGGAAAGTGGGTTTCTCAGAGCTGAAAGGAAACATAAGGATCAATCTGAGGACTTTGGGCCTGAATGCTAGGCCTCTCCCTGGGCCCTGGGGTGGATAAGTGTCTTAATTAAATTCCATCCAGTGTGATGAGTATTTATTGGGTATCTGTTATGTGCCCTCTAGAAGCTGGCCATCTGGCAGGAGAGAAAGGCTTACATCTGTGACACATTTCTAGGATAACATAACGTGGTGTTGTTCAAGATGCTGTATTATGGTGCACTCTCTACTACTGTGTAGGACAGGACTGGAATAGTGAGGGAAGGTAACACTAGAGCTGAGCTTTGAAGGCTGAGTGGGGTTTGGCTTCATGGCAAGTGCTGGCATCTGAAGGAACATCATGAAGAGATTGCTGGGGGCCAGAGAATAAATCAAACTGGAGTTTGGTGTTCTGTCAAATTTTATTGATCAATTAATACCCTAACTATGTACCCTCAGCACGGGACTGGAGCTTCCCTTAGTGGATCTCCAAACACTGCTGGAGCTGCTGGGTGGTAAGCACTGGAGCAGGTTTTAGAAGCAAAGTCACCTGCTCTTCTTGTGTTACATGTTTCAGTATATGGAAACACACACACACACACACACACACACACACACTCCTTGCTAGTACAGGGGAAACTTGGGGCAAGAATGTGGACAGTGAGTGGTGCAAGCTACATTAGAATGCATGTCTACCCTCCCAGCTTATCCAATTGCAAGGGAAACCAGCAAGAGACTGGAACCTCCCTGCGCCTAGTACTTAAACTTAACCTAACATCCTCTGGGAGGCAAAGGCCAGAATAGGGGAGGCGAGGTTGGGAGAAGAGGGAGGAAGCTGGAGTTCTGTTTTTCCTAACAGTTAACTGCTCAGGTTCCCAGCTTTGAAGGGATTAAAGATCCAGGGTTGATGGTGGGGAGAGGAGGAAGCAAAATGGGTAGTGGAGAAAAGAAACAGTGAGGATCCTAGAAGACATTTGTAGACTTCTACCCACTGAGGTATTATGAACTTCAAATTCCCCAACTGAGGTTTCTCTCCTGACTTTACCTCTCTGTCTTTTTCCTCCTAGATGAGTTTTAAAATCCCACTGCAGATATTTCTGTGGAGTGTTAGCACTAGCATGATGGCTCTTAACCTTGGCTAGGCAACAGAGGCATCTGTAGTGCCTTCTCAAAATCCAGATTCCTGGGCCACACTTCAGACCTGGGGGAGATGGGAGTACAAAGTAGAGACCTAGATTTTTCATAAGTTCCCCAGTTGATTCTGATGCCCGCTGAAGCGAGGACCCCTGCCCCGGTGTGGTGTGTTAGGGACACTGGTCCAAGGCTTCCTCCCTGAAGTTCTGCCCTGCAAGCTGGCTCCCTCCCCCCTTCACCCTCCTCCCCTTCACCTGGGCACCTGTAGAAACTTAAGCAGTGAAGTCTTCTGTTTTATGTCACAGCTTCTCCTTAGTTTCTTTTCACCATCAGTCCCGGGGGATTCTCAGGAACATTCTCCCGATATCCTGAAGCTGTTGGCACCTCACCCTAGATTAAAGGAAAACGTAGAGTCAATGACTACTGAAGTTACCAGCCATAATCTGCCAAGGTTGTTACAGGTAAAAACTCACCCAGCTCGCTTGTGACGCTTCATTTAGCTGTTTTGTGGGCAAACGTGGGGAGTGAGCCCTCCCTCTCCTATTTTGGTTCCTGAGAAAGAAGAAATTGAGTCACTGGTGGTTCTGTTCTTTGCAAAGAACCTCTTAAAGATGCAGCTGTGAATTTCAGGCATGGTCCCAGAGTTTATTCATTACATTGAAAAAAAATTATGAGACAGGATCTCTTTCTGTCACCCAGGCTGGAGGGCAGTGATATGATCATGGCTCACTGCAGCCTCAGACTCCTGGCCTCAAGAGATCCTCCTACCTCAGCCTCCCGAGTAGCTGGGACTATAGGCAAGTGCCACCATGCCTGGCTAAGTTTTTTGTTGTTGTTGTTGTTGTTGTTTTTTTTTTTTTTTTTTTTTTTTTTTTTGTAGAGACGGGGTTTCACCATTTTTGCCCAGGCTGGTCTCGAACTCCTGGCCTCAAGTGATCCTCCCACCTTGGCCTTCCAAAGTGCTAAGATACATTTTTTTCCAGTTCTTGGTTAGATCCAGCCAAGAGAGAGATTTTACAGAACTAGAAAGGAATTGTCTCACTGCCCCT
This sequence comes from Pongo abelii, assembly GCF_028885655.2. Taxonomy (NCBI): domain Eukaryota; kingdom Metazoa; phylum Chordata; class Mammalia; order Primates; family Hominidae; genus Pongo; species Pongo abelii. Next base: position 124,742,590 of record NC_072008.2, read on the forward strand.
GGGCCATACCATTTGGGTGGGTTTATAGGCTTTGGGGAGGAGTCTGGGAAGAGAGCCTAACAGTTCCTCCTTTGGAGCTTTTGTTTGTTCAAGCTGCTGGCCTTTGAGTGCCAGCACTTATCCTGTGCAAAGACAACTCTGTCTGATCCTCAAATGGATGTAATTTCATATTCCTACACTATGCCTTATACATAAGTAAGCTCCCAATACGTATTTGTAACAGAGAAGAGGAAAGAGATGTTGGAAAGAAAGTTGAGTTGAAGGACCTGGGAGGAAGACAGGTATTTGTACCTTTCTTTGAAAGCAAGGAAACAGAACACAAGAGAGATGGGTTCCAGGCCCTGGCTTTCCCAGCAGAGGGTAAGTGGTTAGAAGTTGAGGATCAGAAGCGCAGACTCCAAGGCAGAGTTTAGCACTGAATGCCTGGGCACCTTTAGGGGGCACTTTTCCCTCCATTCATGCCCGGTGTTCTCCTGTGTGTAAGCCCTGGGCTCTCATAAAAGGACTGAAATGCAGGTGCCCCCAACTTTTCTTAAAAAACGGCAGAACTTAGAGGATCTCCTGAAATCACAGAACTCCCAGTGATTTCAATAATTAAGATCACTATTACATGATTGAGAATGCTAATACTGAACTGAAATGCCTGGAGTGACTTCTAATTGCAGCTCCATCTGAAAAGAAGAAAAATAGCAACCTTGGCTTTTCAATGTGAACCAGCTGGGGAACAAGGATTGGATTTCCACCCAAACTTTGCTTTGCAAAGCAGTATACTCCTGAGTGGCCAATGCCTTGGGTTCATGGAAAGTCAAGGTTGTAGTATTGCTGTAGTGCTGAAGAAAACCCCAACTCCCAAGTTAGAGACAGAGAAAACCCATTTTATTTTTCTCCTCACCTCATTGTTTTCTCCCAGCTATATGCTCCCCTTTTTTACCTGTCTGCCAGTTTTTTTTTTTTGGTAGGGTTAGAGGGAAACAACATGATGAGTGTCTTGACCTGTGGACTATGGGTTTAGATTAGAGAGGGGTTCTCCATGTAAATCTGCATAAACATGTTGTTATTGCACTTATTTCTAAATCCTTTTTCAAATATCCATCTCCTGGGAAAATATTCTTTAAAAGGCTAGAGACATTGTTGATTTTTTTGCCAGGTGATTTTGTCTTTTTTTTTTTTAATGCTTTTCACCCCAAATCTAGTAAAAGGAATAGTTTGTACCTTGTTCATTTGACCAGTGTAACATACAGCCCTGGAGCATGAGGTAACTTGGCAGGCCTGTGAACAGACCTGTGCCAAAGCCCTACCAAAAGTCCTCTTGGAGCTGGAGTTTGGGGATCGCAGACGGCCGTGAATGGCAGTGAGGGAGAGAGGAACTATTGAGTGACAGGATCTGCCCTCACTGCCTGCCTTGGTTTTGCTAAAGTGGTTACTGGGGAAGGTTTGATAGGAAGGGGAACTGGTGCTATCCCTGGCATTTCCCCTTTTTGCACCTGCCCAAGGAGGCTCTCCTCCTACATACCTTCCTGTCCTTGCCTAGGGAAGTTCCCTAACTCCACCCAAGCTGGGCATGCCTTGGTTGCAGATACTGTGCAGAAAAGAAGTAGGAAATAATGCCTTATGACGGCCCCCCAGTTGAGCTCTGTGTCCACTATGCGATCGGGGTGGGGATCAGGACTCTATAGTTTCCCTTTGTCCCTCTGGGTAGGAACATCAGAGGACAATATTGGTCCTAAGAAGATTCTGATATGTGGCCCTTTCTTCATCCAGGACAATCTGGAGCTCCCACATTGTTCTAGTCAGGAGGAAGCAGCAGCCAGGGGAGATGGCAGCAGTCTGATGGACCCAGCTAAAGTGAAGGCGGATGGTCAGCAGCACCACATGAAAGACCAGGAAGAAGAGGAGGAGAAGCGGGATGCTACCTCTCCAAAAGCTGCTTCCAGCAAGACTGGAAAATGCCAGGAAAAGAAAAGGAAACATTGCCAGATTGAATCCCAAGAAGAAACAGGGATGCCTAATAAAGCCTCCAAGCAAGGTACTGGCTCTACCCAGGGAGAAGGTAGCTTGGAGGAGATCCCCGGGCTCACCAATATATACAAGTTACTTACCTCTGTCTGGGGGCTCCTTAGGCTCTGGGTGTGTGGCCCAGCTCTGGCATTTACTAGCTGTGTGACCTCAGAGATTGCTATGAGGCTTCTATGAGATCATGTACAGTGCCTAGCACACTGTAATAAGTGTTCAATACTAATTATTAATATAATGGAAAGCCAAAGCATCAGGTCAAGCACAGTATCAACTAATGACATCCCATACCCATGGGGATGCCACTTCCTTCTAGGTCAGCCTCTCGCTACCCCCATCCCCATTCTAGGAATGCAGGATGAGGAAAGTGAGGTCAGGCCTCACCCTGCTCATTCCCAGTTGTGTTCCCATAGGTAGGCATGTGAGAAGCAGCAGCTGTGGCTTGCTATCTTTCCACGAGAGGTTGGCAGTGCCAAGATTCAGCTTTAGCTTTGAAGGCCTGGCTCAGTCCATTGAGTTGCTGTAGCTTCTGCTGTTGAGAGAGGTGCCTGTTGCATTTGAATGAAGTCCCCAGGGCTCCTGGACATTCTTTGACTTGCATTTCTCTTTCTGTTGGGGCTGCTGGAAACCTCTGAGAGCCTACTTCTGAGTGTCCCATTCTCAACGGCTCAGGTGTCCACTAAATCAACTCTCTGAGAGGTGGTGGTGAGAGTGGCAAACTGAAAAAAGCATTGGATTATTTTGCCTCAGAAGTACTATCTATGAAACTGGGGTGGCTCCAGCGCTGACTTCTTGCTTTCTAAATCGCAGATCCTCCCACTGATCAGGGGGACAAACCTGCTCTCAGTTTACCACTTGCATCTTTCGACGCATCTGACCTTGAATGCGCTCTATGTATGAGGTATGTCCTGTGTACTATCATTTACTTCCTGATGTTTCTTCATCTCTGGTGTCTGGACCTTTCTGCTAGTGACCTACTGCTGGGTTGGTTAGCATGTAAAAAGCATAGCTCTAATGGAATGGAAATCACAATGTTGATTGTCACATGGGTCAGCTTGTGTCCCCTTCCCACAGACTGCATTCCCTGCATTCCTGGCTCCTGACTTGGAAAAACCTGGAGAGTGGGAAGGGAACAGTCTATTCACAGGTCACAAACTGATGGCCCACTGGGCTGAATATGTCTGAATATGTCTTTTTTTTGGTGTCTTTTTTTTGTAGTCAGAGTCTTGCTCTGTTGCCCAGGCTGGAGTGCAGTGGTGCGATTTCAGCTCACTGCAACCTCTGTCTCCCCAGTTCAAGCGATTCACATGCCTCAGCCTCTTAAGTAGCTGGGATTACAGGCCTGCGCCACCACGCTTGGCTAAGTTTTGTATTTTTAGTAGAGACAGGGTTTCACAATGTTACCCAGGCTGGTCTCAAACTCCTGAGCTCAAGTGATCTGCCTGCCTGGGCCTCCCAAAGTCCTGGGATTACAGGCCACTGCACCCGGTCTGAATATGTCTTTTGTTTGGCCCTCATGGGGTTTGTTTTTCTTAAACTTGAATGTCTTGAGACAGGACATGTACTCTCCAGTTGACCATGCCCCCCGCCACCCAACTGCCTTGTTCCAACCTGTGTGTCACAATTGCATTACATTCTTAGCCCCTAGAGATAATTTAAATTTTGGACCCCAGCACTAATCTCAGTTACATGGTCAAGAGCTCAAAGTTCAAGGACTACTGTCACTGCCACGGGTCTATTCTTGGGAAGCCAAATGGTGGGCCTGACTAGCTTTTGTTTTGTGTTGTGCCATGAATATTAGTGGTGGGCCTGAGATACTTAGCCAAGTATCTCCCCACCAAACAGTGCCACATCATCTCTACTTCCTCAGATCTCCGGAGAGGCAAATTATTCACATGCTCCCCCACCCCAAAAGAAAGAGGCTATGATTATAGTGTGTGTAACCATACACAATTTTTTAAAATTGCTTACATGTCTTTGATTTCACAGCTGTGACTTAGTGGCTTAGAGGAGAGGCTCCCTGGCTCTGTCATTTACTGGCTGTTGACCTGGATGGAGCAAGTTAACATTCTCTGCTACTGTTTTCTTGTCAGTAAAATAAAGAACAGTGTACCTACTCCATGGGGTTGTCATGATTAATTGAGAAAAATCTGTTTAACACCTGGAATAGTGCCTGGCATATAATAGATACTCAGTAAATGCTAACTATTTTTTTTTTCCTTCTAGACCAGAGGTCCAGAAGGAAACTGGGTCTATGGACCCCTGAGGATGTTCTATATATGGATTCTAATAGATGTATGAATGTCTCGAAGTTGTATGTTAAAGTATGTGGGTTTTCCAGGACAAGGTCCACATCCTTTAGCAGATTCACAAATGTGTCTGTTTTCCAAAAGAGCATTAAAAGGAGGCTGAGATGTTTGCACAAAAATTAAGATGGTTGGCAGGCCGCTGTTCGTTGTGCTGGCGGGTCCTGCGGGGAGGGCTGTGGAGCTCCAGATGGACTAAAGAACAAACCAGCAATCCCGAGAGGGCCCACAGTCCCTCTGAAGGAAGCGGGTTGCTTCTGCAGGACCCAGGAGACATCTCAAATACTCTGGGAGGCAAATAGCCTTGGTCAAGTTCTCAAGTCCCTCTCACTCTCCGCCTGGAAACAGACTTGGAGCTGTTGGGGAGGGCACGGTGGAAGTGAGACTGGCTCTTCAGTTTGCATGGGAGCTGGGTGAGGCCTGTGACTGCTGTATTTCCCCAACTTCCCTGGTAACCTGCATGACTCAGCAAAGGCAGCCATAATCCTCCTAGGTACACAACTCCAGTGACCTGGGAATCTCACCCCCATCCCCCACAGCAGCTGCAGCAAGACCCGCCCAAGGAGAGTCTGAGCTTATACATACCTAGCCCTGCCCCTACCCAATGGTCCTTCCCTACCAACCCTGGTAGTGGAAGACAAAGGGCATATAATCTTGGGAGTTCTAAGGCCCTGCCCACCGCTGGTCCCTCTCCACACTACCACAGCTGTTGTTTTCTGGAAAGCACCACCTCCTGGCAGGAGACCAACCAGCACAAAAATAGAACATTAAACCACCAAAGCTAAGAACCTTCATGGAGTCCATTGCACCCTCTGCCATCTCCACCAGAACAGGCACTGGTATCTATCTCTACTGAGAGACCCATAGATGGTTCACATCACAGGACTCTGTAGACAACGCCCAGTACCAGCCTGGAACCGGGTAGACTCTATGGGTGGCTAGACCCAGAAGAGAGACAACAGTCACTGCAGTTCAGCTCACAGGAAGCCACACCCATAGGAAAATGGGGAGAGTACTACATCAAGGGAACACCCCGTGGGGCAAAAGAATCTGAACAACAGCCTTTAGCCCGAGACCTTCCCTCTGACAGAGCCTACCCAAATGAGAAGGAACCAGAAAACCAACCCTGGTAATGTGACAAAACAAGGTTCTTCCAACACCCCCCCAAAAACCACACTAGTTCACCAGCAATGGATCCAAACCAAGAAGAAATCCTTGATTTACCTGAAAAAGAATGAAGAGGTTAGTTATTAAGCTAATCGGGGGGATACCAGAGAAAGGCAAAGCCCAATGCAAGGAAATCCAAAAACTGGCACAAGAAGTGAAGGAAGAAATATTCATGGAAATAGGTAGCTTAAAGAAAAAACAATTAAAAAATTCAGGAAACTTTGGACACTCTTTTAAAAATGCAAAATGCCCTGGAAAGTCTCAGCAATAGAATTGAACAAGTAGAAGAAAGAAATTCAGAGCTTGAAGACAAGGTCTTCAAATTAACCCAATCCAACAAAGACAAAGAAAGAAAAGAATAAGAAAATATGAACAAAACCTCCAAAAAGTCTGGGATTATGTTAAACCACCAAACCTAATAATAATTGGTGTACCTGTGGAAGAAGAAAATTCTAAAAGTCTGGAAAATGTATTTGGGGAAATAATCGAGGAAAACTTCCCTGGCCTTGTGAGAGACCTAGATAGCCAAACACAAGAAGCACAAAGAACACCTGGGAAATTCAGCACAAGCAGATCCTCACCTAGGCACACTGTCATCAGATTATCCAAAGTTAAGATGAAGGAAAGAGTCTTAAGAACTGAGACAGAGCACCAGCTAACCTATAAAGGAAAACCTATCAGATTAAAAGCATATTTCTCAGCAGAAACCCTAAAAGCTAGAAGGGACTGGGGACCTATCTTCAGCCTCCTCAAACAAAACAATTACCAGCCAAGAATTTTGTATCCAGTGAAACTAAGCATCACTTATGAAGGAAAGATAGTCATTTTCAGACAAACAAATGCTGAGAGAATTTGCCATTAGCAAGCTACCACTACAAGAACTGCTAAAAGGAACTCTAAATCTTGAAACAAATCCTGGAAACACATCAAAACAGAACCTCTTTAAGGCATAAATCACATAGGACCTATAAAACAAAAATACAAGTTAAAAAGCAAAAACAAAAACCAAAGTACACACACAACAAAGAGCACGATGAATGCTACGGTACACCACATTTCAATACTAACAATGTAAATGGCCTAAATGCCCCACTTAAAAGATACAGAACCGCAGAATGGATAAGAACTCACCAACCATCTGCTGCCTTCAGGACACTCACCTAACACATAAAGACTCACATAAACTTGAAGTAAAGGGGTGAAAAAAGGTGTTTCATGCAAATGGACACCCAAAATGCGCAGGGGTAGCTATTTTTATATCAGACAAAACAAAATTTTTTTTTTTTTTTTTTTTTTTTTGAGACAGAGTCTCCCTCTGTTGCCCAGGCTGGAGTGCAATGGTGTGATCTCAGCTCACTGCAACATTCGCCACCGGGTTCAAGCGATTCTCCTGCCTCAGCCTCCTGAGTAGCTGAGATTACAGGCACGCGCCACCATACCCGGCTAATTTTTGTATTTTTAGTAGAGACTGGGTTTCACCATGTTTGTCAGGCTGGTCTTGAACTCCTGACATCGTGATCCACCCGCCTCGGCCTCCCAAAGTGCTGGGATTACAGGCATGAGTCACTGCACCCGGCCCAAAACAAACTCTAAAGCAACAGCAGTTAAAAGAGACAAAGAGGGACAGTATATAATGGTAAAAGGCCTTGTCCAACACGAAAATATCACAATCCTAAACATATATGCACCTAACACTGGAAGTCCCAAATTTATAAAACAATTACTAATAGACCTAAGAAATGAGATAGACAGCAACACAGTAATAGTGAGGGACTTCAATACTCCACTGACAGCACTAGACAGGTCATCAAGACAGAAAGTCAACAATGAAACAATGGATTTAAATTATGCCTTGGAACAAATGGACTTAACAGATACATACAGAACATTTTATCCAACAACCGCAGAATACGCATTCCATTCAACAGTGCATGAAACTTTCTCCAAGATAGACCATATGATAGACCATAAAATGAGCCTCACTAAATTTAAGAAAATTGAAATTATATCAAGTACTCTCTGAGACCACAGTGGAATAAAACTGGAAATCAACTGTAAAAGGAACCTTCAAAACCATTCAAATACATGGAAATTAAACAACCTGCTCCTGAATGAGCACTGGGTCAAAAACAAGATCAAGATGGAAATTAAAAAATTCTTCAAACTGAATGACGATAATGACACAACCTATCAAAACCTCTGGGATACAGCAAAGGCAGTGCTAAGAGGATAGTTCACAGCCCTGAGCACCTACATCAAAAAGTCTGAAAGAGCACAAACAGACAATCTAAGGTCACACCTCAAGGAACTAGAGAAACAAGAACAAACCAAACTCAAACCCAGCAGAATAAAGGAAATAACCAAGATCAGAGCAGAACTAAATTAAATTGAAACAACAACAACAATACAAAAGATAAATGAAACAAAAAATGTTCTTTGAAAAGATAAGTAAAATTGATAGACCATTAGCAAGATTCACCAAGGGAAGAAGAGAGAAAATTCAAAAAACCTCACTAAGAAATAAAACAGGAGATACTACAACTGACACCACTGAAATATAAAAGATTAGTCAAGGCTACTATGAACACCTTTATGCACTTAAACTAGAAAACCTAGAAGAGATAGATATATTCCTAGAAAAATACAATCCTCCTAGCTTAAATCAGAAGGATGAGATACCCTGAACAGACCAATAACAAGCAGCAAGATTGAAATGATAACTTAAAAATTGCTGACAACAACAAAAAAAAGTCCAGGACCAGACAGATTAACAGCAGAATTCTACCAGACATTCAAGGAAGAATTGGTGCCAATCATTTTGACGCTATTCCACACAATAAAGAAGGAACCCTCCCTAATTCATTCTATGAAGCCAGCATCACCCTAATATCAAAACCAGGAAAGGACAACCAAAAAAAGAAAACCACATTAAGGTATGTCCCTTGTATGCTGATTTTGCTGAGAGTTTTAATCATAAAGGATGCTGGATTTTGTTTAATGATTTTTCTGCATCTATTGAGATGATCATGTGATTTTTGTTTTGATTTCTGTTCAGTATTATGTTGGTTGTGGGTTTGTCATAATACTGAATGGGGAAAAGTTGAAAGCATTCCCTCTGAGAACTGGAACGAGACAAGGATGCCCACTCTTACCACTCCTTTTCAACACAGTGCTGGATGTCCTAGCCAGAGCAATCAGACAAGAGAAAGAAATAAAGGGCATCCAAATCAGTAAAGAAGAACTCAAACTGTCACTGTTTGCTGATGATATGATCGTTTACCTTGAAAACCCTAAGGACTCCTCTAGAAAGCTCCTGGAACTGATAAAAGAATTCAGTAAAGTTTCTGGATACAAGATTAATGTACACAAATCAGGAGCTCTTCTATACACCAACAGTGACCAAGCAGAGAGTCAAATCAAGAACCCCTTTTACAATAGCTGCAAAAAAAATAAAGTATTTAGGAATATATCTAATCAAGGAGTCAAAAGACCTCTACAAGAAAACTACAAAACACAGGCCAGGCACGGTGGCTCACGCCTGTAATCCCAGCACTTTGGGAGGCCAAGGCAGGCAGATCACGAGGTCAGGAGATCCAGACCATCCTGGCTACCACAGTGAAACCCTGTCTCTACTAAAAACACAAAAAATTAGCCGGGCGTGGTGGCAGGCACCTGTAGTCCCAGCTACTCGGGAGGCTGAGGCAGGAGAATGGTGTGAACCCAGGAGGCAGAGCTTGCAGTGAGCGGAGATCACACCACTGCACTCCAGCCTGGGCGACAGAGCGAGACTCTGTCTCAAAAAAAAAAAAAAAAAAAGAAATAAAAAGAAAGAAAAGAAAACTACAAAACACTGCTGAAAGAAATCGGAGATGACACAAACAAATGGAAGCACATCCCATGCTCATGGATGGGTAGAATCAATACTGTGAAAACGACCATACTGCCAAAAGCAATCTACAAATTCAGTGCAATCCCCATCATTCTTCATAGAATTAGAAAAAAACAATTCTAAAATTCATATGGAACCAAAAAAGAGCCTGCATAGCCAAAGCAAGACTAAGCAAAAAGAACAAATCTGGTGGCATCAAACTATCTGATTTCAAACTATACTACAAGGCCATAGTCACCAAAACAGCATGGTACTGGTATAAAAATAGGCACATAGACCAATGGAACAAAATAGAGAACCCAAAAATAAACCCAAATACTTACAGCCAACTGATCTTCAACAAAGCAAACAAAAACACAAAGTGGGGAAAGGACACCCTTTTCAACAAATGGTGCTGGGATAGTTGGCTAGCCACATGTAGGAAAATGAAACTGAATCCTCATCTCTTATTTTGTACAAAAATCAACTCAAGATGGATTAAGGACTTAAGCCTAAGACCTGAAACCATAAAAACTCTAGAAGATAACATTGGAAAAACCCTTCTAGACATTGGCTTAGGCAAGGATTTCATGACCAAGAACCAAAAAGCAAATGCAATAAAAACAAAGATAAATAGCTGGGACAGCTGGTACCTAACTATACTAAAGAGCTTTTGCATGGCAAAAGGAACAGTCAGCAGAGTAAACAGACAACCCACAGAGTGGGAGAAAATCTTCACAATCTATACGTCTGACAAAGGACTAATATCCAGAATCTACAACAAACTTTAACAAATCAGTAAGAAAAAAACAATCCCATCAAAATATGGGCTAAGGACATGAATAGACAATTCTCAAAAGAAGATACACAAATGGCCAACAAACATAAAAAAATGCTCAGCATCACTAATGATCAGGGAAATGAAAATCAAAACCACATTGAGATACCACCTTACTCCTGCAAGAATGGCCATAATAAAAAACTCAAAAAACAGTAGATGCTGGCATGGATGTGGTGAACAGGGAACACTTCTACACTGCTGGTGGGAATGTAAACTAGTACAACCACTATGGAAAACAGTGTGGAGATTGCTTAAAGAACTAAAAGTAGAACTGCCATTTGATCCAGCAATCCCACTGGGTATCTACCCAGAGGAAAAGAAGCCATTATTCAAGAAAGATACTTGCACATGCATGTTTATGGCAACACAATTCACAATTGCAAAATCGTGGAACCAACCCAAATGCCCATCAACGAGTGGATAAGGAAACTCTGGTATATATATACAATGGAATACTATGCAGCCATAAAAAGGAATAAATTAACAGCATTTGCAGTGACCTGGATGAGATTGGAGACTATTTTAAGTGATGTAACTCAGGAATGGAAAACTAAACATTGTATGTTCTCACTGATATGTGGGAGCTAAGCTATAAGGATGCAAAGGCATAAGAATGATACAATGGACTTGGGGACTTGAGGGGAAAAGTGGGAAGGGGGTGAGGGATAAAAGACTACAAATATGGTGCGTTGTATACTGCTCGGGTGATGGTGCACCAAAATCTCAGAAATCACCACTAAAGAATTTACTCATGTAACCAAATGCCTCCTATACCCCAATAGCTTATGGAAAAATAAAATAAATTAAAAACAGAAATTAAGAAGATTGACCCAAGAGAAAATATAACAAAAGTCTTTTTATTTATTTCATTTTAAAAAATTAAGTTAAATTCATTTTGTTTTTGAGACAGAGTCTCACTTTGTCACCCGGGCTGGAGTGCGGTGGTGTGATTTCATCTCACTGCATCCTCTGCCTCCCAGTTCAGGCAATTCAGCCTCCTGCCTGGAAAATTTTTGTATTTTTAGTAGAGATGAGGTTTCACCATGTTGGTCAGGCTGGTCTTGAACTCCTAACCTCAGGTGATCCACCCGCCTTGGCCTTCCAAGGTGCTGGGATTACAGGCGTGAGCCACTGTGCCTGGCCCTAAAAAAGTATTTTCATACACTACATGGTGGGATCCAGCCAGCAGAAACTGCTCAGATATTTCCTCGCCCTTTATGAGCACATATGCTTCTCATATCGATCATGTGCATTTGTATTCTGAATGATTGTTGTTGGATGACTAAAAACGAGTAACACAGCCGTTACCTGAAATGTGGACCTTCTTTCTCTTAAAAAAAATTTTAGTTTCCAGATTTTCTCATAAGCTTTGGCAGACCTAATAACAAACAGCTCAGCAGGTGGAATGTTGAAGCACTCAAAGCAAGCCTCGCATGCTCTCAGGAGTTGGTGTGGGTGGAGTGGGCTAGGGTGGGAGGGGCTAAATGAGCAGGTTCCTTTCACTACTTCCCTCACCCCCTCACGATAGAATGGCAGGTGGGTTCTGGCAAAGCCAAGGTAGAAGATAGAGAAATCCTGCTTCCAGGCAGAGCAATGGGCTCCTGCAGGTAACACCGTTGTGGCTCTAAGCCCATGATGTGCACTGTGGAGTAGACTTGACTTAGCCTGCTCAGAGACCACGTCTTTGTTGTGCGTATCCTTCTTAACACTCCCCTCAACATCCAGGGAACAAGAAATCAAACATACAGACTCATCCTGTTTGTGTTTTCTCTGAAAACTAAGAATCCTGAGGTGTAAGTTCTTTTGTTCCTCTGCTTTCTCCCTTTCATCTTGTTTGTCCTTGAACTCAACAGGGGGCTTTGAAGGAGGTCTCGAAATTTGGTCCAAGAAATAAACACCAAGAGGATAAGACCCCCTTCTAGTTGGCTCACTCGAAATTTAAAAGCCATCATTTCCCTTATCCTGCCCCTCCGTTCTAAGTGAGACTTCAAAACAAAACAAAACAAAACCCTCTGTGCCTGGAGTAGCCATTGCATACACTGCTAAGTTATAGCTGGCCTCTCACTGCTTGATGGTGATAAGAAACCTACTAAATCTAGAAAGAACTTTGGATCTTGAAGTTCTGAAAACTGCAGCCATCGGTCAGAAGCATGTAGTTCCCTTTCCAACAGGGTTTGTCTATAAGTTAGACATCGGATGTTGACAGAGGCTATTTCATACACATCCTTCAGCTTGAATTATGATAGCCTTGACAAAGCTTTTGATTCCACCTCTCCAGTGTTTTTCTTCTCTTTCTTGTTGTTAGGAATATGATTGGTTCTCTTATTACCCTCATGTGTCCTTGGGGGAGAGTGTCTGAGAGTAAAGATAGTCTGAAACAATCTGTGGAGGTCATGAAATTAGACATTTGTACTACTTGTGCAAGATTTTAGTATGAAATCCAGTTTCATGGTGCTGCATTGGTAGAAAAACAAGTTAGAGTACGAATTTGTATACACGGATTCTAGAGAGAAAATTAGGAGAAGCAGGTTGTAAGTTCCACAGGGAAAAGGGTGGAAAGAGTGAATGGAATAATAATCGGAGGTGTGTAAGTGAGGACCATTCCAATCTCCAGGTCTCCCTTGCTGAACTGGGAGAGCTCTGTTGAGGGAAGTTACCCCCTAACTTCAACCCTTAAGAACTCTGCTCCTCAATCCTTAGTGGTTGCAAATTCTCCTTTGATATTTGCCTAGTGTGGATACCTTAGCCATTGGGGGCCACCTCTGGGGCTGCTGTGGAGCAGAACTTTTGGGTTGACAAAGACATTTTGAGATATGCAGTAAGAATGTTTGATATTTGAACCGGTTATCTAATGGCCCACTGACCTCTTTGTCAATTCTAACAAGAAGCTTCATATTTAACCTAGTTTTAGCTACTCAAGTAGCTTGGTGTTAAGGATCTTGTCAGTTGACTCTCATTTTCTCTCTCTCTCTCACTGTCACTCTCTCTTCCTCCCTCCCTCTCTCTCCCTATTTCTCCCTCTCCTTCTCCCCTCCCTCCTCTCCTCCTCCTTTCCTCTTTGCCCTCATTTGATAGCAAAAGAAAACAATACAAGGATGTAACTGGTGGGAAAAGATAGCTATTTCCAGACAAGCCAAACATTTTATCTGGGCTGACATCAAACTGAAAGCATTTATTATTGCTATTGTTTACTCCATCACTGTAACAATGTAAAATGTTTTTTGTGTGATAATCTGGCCCTGCTCTGATTTATAAATACCTCTTGGATGTGTTTTCTGAAATCATTACCTAAAGTGGTAAATTAAAAAAAATTCTAGTCAAGTTCTCTCTCTCTGTGTCTGTCTCTCTCTTTCTCAGAAGGCGGGAGAGAGGAGAGAGGGAGGGAGGGAAATGTGCATATGAGTGTGTGCGTCTACATGTAGATGGATGATGTCTATTTGGATGCAGAAATACACGCACACATTTGTTGCCGCATCATAGAGTGAAGAAGAAAGATGGGCTTGGGAGTCAGATCTGACCTCACATCCCAAAGCCCTGCTACTTACCAGCTAGCTGTGTGATCTTAGGCAAGTTATTTTAACCTGTCTGGGTTTAAATTTTCTCAATAATATAATGAAGCTAATCATAATTACCACCTCTTAATATACAAAGTTAAGTATTGACACACCAAGAAATACAGCCAGAAAAATATATTCCATCTGTTCCAGTCACTTTACTCAGGCCGTGCAGAGAAGCAGAGTAGCCCTAAATATAGAAGTGAATTGAGTATTGAAAAGTGTAATGTATTCTAAGCATCTGATCCCTGAACTGTTTCGAAGCAATAATTATGCAGCATCTGTGGCCGCATTTATGTTTGCTACCACTCAGTCAGGGGCATTTTAATCACAGCTTTTGCTAAGAGATTGCTGTGTCCTTTTGTGTGTGTTTTATTCATCTGCTCACTAAATGTCAGTATTTATTGCAATTAATTAGCCAGCTATATCTTTGTTATTTTAGATAGATTACATTAGGTTATATTCTTAAATGAACAATAGGCCCAATTGCAAAATTCTCAGGAAAAATGGTTTTGCATATTAGTTGTAGATACAGATTCATCAATCATCTTCATCATTAGTACCATCGAATAATATAAGGCATTCAGATTCACAGGACTAAGTTACCAAGGAAATGAGATATTTTGGTTTGGCTGCTCTGATAATTAGATCACAGCAGTGGTTCCAAATAACACTTTTGAAAAACATTTTAAATTGTGAAATACACACAGTGGAAAAGTGCATAAAATATAAATATGTTCTCTTAACAAAATATTGTAGAGAAGATACTTATGTAACCCCTCTCAGTTCAAGAAGTAAAATATTGCCAGGACCCAAGAAGCTGCCCATATGCCTCTTCCCAATCAGGACTATCCTCCCTACCCCAACCACTATCCTGACTTTTATCTTGTTTCTCTTTATAGCTTTACTACCCGAATATGTGTATCCAGGCGATGCAATCTAGTTTTGCCTATGTAAAAGCTTTATATAAACTGAATTATCCAGAATTTATTATTTCAATCTGGCTTGTTTTACTCAGTATTAGGATTTATCCATATTATTGCATATAGGTGAAGTTTGTTCATTTTCATTATTGTATAATATCCCATTATATGAATCCACCACAGTCTGTTTATCAGTTCTCTTATGGATGGATGTTTGGATTGTATCTAGTTAGCAGATATCATGGACAACATTGCTATAAACATTGTTTACATCTGCTGGTGCTTATAAGTGTTTGTTCATTTTCTGTTGGCTTCCTTCTCTTTTTCTTACTGACTTCTAGGGTCTCTATGTATGCTCTAGATACAAGTTCTTTGCTAGTCGTATGTGTTGCAGATACTTTCTCCTACTCTGGCTTGCCTTTTTGCTCTCTTAATGACATTTTTTATGAACTTAAAAGCACTTCTTCTTCTTTTTTTATTTTTTTTTATTTTGAGGTGGAGTCTCACTCTGTCGCCCAGGCTGGAGTGCAGTGGTGCAATCTCGGCTCACTGCAACCTCCACTTCCTGGGTTCAAGCGATTCTCCTGTCTCAGCCTCCCCAGTAGCTGGGATTACAGGCACACACCACCACAGTCTGCTAATTTTTATGGGGTTTTGCCATGTTGGCCAGGCTGGTCTTGAACTCCTGACCCCAGATGATCCGCCTGCCTCAGCCTCAGAGTGCTGGGGTTACAGGTGTGAGCCTCTGCACCCAGCCAAAAGCTCTTCATTTTAATACAGTCAAAATTATCAATCTTTTCATTTATAGACAGGGTCATAATTCATTTTTTTTACCTTCAGGTCATAAAGATATTCTCCTATTTTGTCTTTATTTTCTTTTATTTGACTAATTGATTTATTTGAGACATGGGGTGTCAAACTCCTGGTCTCAAGCGATCCTCTTGCCTCAGCACCCCCGTCTCAAGTAGCTGGGATTAGAGGTGCCAGCCACTATGCCCGGCTATTTCATCTTATGAACATTTTATTGTTTTGCTTTTCACATTTATTTTTACAGCCCACATGGAATTGATTTTTGAGAATGATATGAGAGATGATCCAATTTCATTTCTCCCTATAGATAGCCAACTCTCCTAATACCATTTATTGAGAATGCTATTTATGTATTGAAAATCTTTCTCCCATCTGCTTTGAAGTGGCACATTTGTCATAAATCAAGAATCCACGTCTGGATCTGTTTCTGGGCTTTCTGTTCTGTTCCCTGAGTCTATTTGTCCTTGTGCTAGTCATATACTGTTTTAATCACTGCAGCTTTATATGTTCTGTTATCTGGTAGAGTGAGTACTCCCACATCGTTGCTCTTCAGATGTATCTTGGCTCTTGGCCCTTTGCTTTTCCTTATAAAGTTTAGAAATCAACTTGTCAAGTTCTACAAAAATAAACAAATGAAATAACCCATTGAGGTTTTTTATTGAGACTTAGTTGTTTAATTTCTTTCAATGAGGTGTTTGTAGCTTTTTCCAATAGAGGTCTCCTACAACTGTTGTTAGATTTCTTCCTGGACACTTGATTTTTAAAAGCAGTTGCAAATGTTATCTTTAAGATGATGACATTTCTAATGTCTATTGCTGGTATATAGAACTATAATTGTGTGTGCACGTGTGTGTATTTATCTAGTAACTTTGTTAATTCTATTCTTATGCTAATAATCATTCGTAGATTCTTTTAGATTTTTCTAAGTTCACCATCATATCATTTATGAATAATGACAGATTTGTTTTTTTCCTTTCCAGTTCTCATATTTTTTTTCTTGCCTTAGTGCACTGAGACCTCCATAGTAAATAGTTTTTTTTTAATAACTTTGCTTTTTGGCCAATTTGATAACTAAAATTTATTAGTTTTAAATTAACTACTTTTTAAACAGAATCATAAAATTCAAAAAGTACCAAAAAGGTGAATACATGAAAAGTCTCTCTCCTCCTCCAGACCTCCATTGGCTTGTTAAAAATATCCTATTTCTGCTGGTCTCCTTGACTTGCTGAATCTGGAACTTTAGCCAGTGGAGCTTCACAATGTATGGTTTTTTTTGCTCCACACGTAACATATTTGAAGACCAATACAGAAAGTTTGCCTATGCAGAGATTAATGGGATTGTGTAACACAGTGATCCTCAACCTTGGCTGTACATTAAAACCACTGGGAGGCTTAAAAAAAATTTCTGTTGCCTGTCCTGTACACTGGGCCTACTGATCTGAATCTCTGTAGGTGCTGTAGTGGGCATCTAGAGTTTTCATAAGCTCCCCAGGTGATTGGGGGAGGCAGGAAGGAGGGCTTACAAAGGGGCATGAGGAAACATTTGGGAGGGATGGGTATGTTTCCTATCTTGATCGTGGCGATGGTTTCATAAGTGTGTACATATGTCAGAACTTATCAAATTGTACACTTTAAGTCTGTTCCATTTATTTTATGTCAATTTTGCATCAATAAAGCTGTTTAAAGATAAAGCTGTTCAGGTGATTCTGATGCACAGCAATGACTGAGAATTATTGTTGTAATAGAAAAGGCACATGACTGGAAGTGGAAGTTGGATAGACTTTCATATGTCAACAGTTGGCTGTGCACACTTAGACAAGTAACTTCAACCCCTGTGGACCTCAGGTTCATTCTAGTTAGTGGGTTCAGTTTCTTCTCAAGTACTTTTCAGCTGGCATGTTGATTCTTCTACTCTGTCTGGCAGTGCTGGCCAGGCCGCTGGTGCACCTCCTGGCCACACGAGGGAGCCGTGCAGCTGGCAGCCTCTGACTCTCCACTGAATACTCTTGTGAGGTGAAAATAGGCTGGTCAGGCAGGGGTCTTTCCCTTCTTCCTGTGCTGCTCCTCTTGGTGAGTGCAAGCCCCACTCCTCAACGGTCATCTTCAGCTACCCTCACTCACTGATCTCGCTGCAGGTGAGCCTTTTTTTAAGCAAAGCAAATCCATGAATTTCTGAAGGTACAGAACAGCTTTATAAAAGGATTCCCACGTTGCTTTGAAAATATCCTGCTCTCCCCAAGCAATTAAAATAGTACCAAATTGAAGTATATGTATGTATATATATGTATGTACACATGTAAATGTATGTATATATGTGTGTATATGCATCAATATAGATCCATATCTAGTCTATATCAGTAAGCACACTAACAATACTATTTTCCTGCCCCTATGAAAATTATCTATATAAAAGGCAGTTAGGTTTGTTAGAGGTACAATTTTGATATCCTTCAGGCATTAACATTGCTTAGACGAAAAGAGGAATCAAGGTTAGCAAACGGTTTTTTTCCATGGTAATATGATGTAAAGTGCTTAAATGGGTAAATGTGTAAGAGAGAGAGAATGTGTGTGTGTGTATGTTTGTGTGTGTGTGTGTTTACATATATTCAGGTGAACAGGTTGGCTAAATATTTTCGGAATGGAATTTATCCAGACACTCTGTGCATTAATCTCTATTTTTCTTGGACCAGACAGGGCAAAAAATCTGAATTCCCCAGAAGAGATAGACTAGAATTGATGTTACAAAATGATCTAGCTATGCCCTAAACTTTAATAAATGTATTTTAATCCAGCTCAAAAATGAAAGGCAAATGTTTGTCTGAAGTACAACAATAGGGACTTTTAAAAAAGAACTCCTCCCCCACCCTAAAATATTCTAAATAATGCTTTAAAACCTTAGCTTTGAGTCGCTCTTTTATTTTTGGTCTTATTGCAGTTTTCTTCCATTTTGATTCCTAAATTTCAGATTATTCTATGAGCCAGTCACAACACCTTGCGGGCATACTTTTTGCTTAAAATGCCTAGAAAGATGCCTAGATCACAACGCAAAGTGTCCATTGTGCAAAGACGGTCTTTCACAGGTAAATCAATATTTCTTTCTTGTTTGGTTTAAATCAGTATTTCTTTCTTGTTTTGTTTAGCTTATTTGGAATTGGGCACTAAGACAGTGTTCAACTGGACCCCAAGCCACTGCACTGTGGTAGGGCACATTACTCCCTCAAACCATCTATTTCTTCTGTCTTTTTTTTTTTTTTTGGACAGAGTCTCCACTCTGTCACCCAGGCTGGAATGCAGTGACGTGATCGCGGGTCACTGCAACCTCCACCTCCTGGGTTCCAGCAATTCTCCTGCCTCAGCCTCCCAAGTAGCTGGGATTACAGGTGCATGTCACCACGCTCAGCTAATTTTTGTTTTGTTTTGTTGAGACGGAGTCTCGCTCTGTTGCCCAGGCTGGAGTGCAGTGGCGTGATCTCAGCTCACTGCAAGCTCCACCTCCTGGGTTCATGCCATTCTCCTGCCTCAGCCTCCCCGAGAAGCTGGGACTACAGGCGCCCGCCACCACGCCCGGCTAATTTTTTGTATTTTTAGTAGAGACGGGGTTTCACCATGTTAACCAGGATGGTCTGGATCTCCTGACCTCGTGATCCACCCTCCTCGGCCTCCCAAAGTACTGGGATTACAGGCGTGAGCCACCGCGCCTGGCCTAATTTTTGTATTTTTAGTAGAAATGGGGTTTCACCATATTGGTCAGGCTGGTCTCGAACTCCTGACCTCAGGTGATCCACCCACCTCAGCCTCCCAAAGTGCTGGGATTACAGGCATGAGCCACCGCGCCCAGCCTATTTCTCCTGTCTTATAGCCACCATCCCCCTCTCCATAAAGTCCTTCAGGAAAATGAGGCAACATGCAGCTTTTTATGCGGTGTAAGTAGGGAAATTAATTTGTGTTGGAAACAAAAGTATTAAATAGATGATAAACTTGGATCCTGGTTCTGATGTCATCGTGGCACCTGATACACTATAATCTTGAGTAAATCTTTTGTCCCCTCTAGGTTTGGACTAGGTAAGCCCTGATGTTCCCTTATCATCCGTGTTTATTCTGTGGCTTGAAGATAACAGCTCCAAAGGCCCCAGAAGAACCTCACAGAACTTCAGTGTGATCCTTGTCCAACCCCTCAGGAGCCACTGTACCTGGAAGCCCTAGAGCTTTTGCAGTAAGCCAATTTAGCAGACTGCAGCCCTCTAGGACTTCCAGGTTCTCTAAAACTAATCACACAGACTCCCACCTTTGTTTTTCAAGTGAACCTGAAGGAATTTCCTATAGATAAAGAAGACCTGAGAATCTATCTTGTTTTCCCTCCCTCAGGGACTTACATGCCACATTTTACAATCGGTGTTAATGTTCCTTGACCCCTGTCATTCCTGAGGAGAGGTTCGAGATGGAAGGCTATCTCTAGGTGACTACAGGTCAAGAGAAGTCACATGTTGAGCTTTGCCATCACCCCAGTATTTAAATTAAGGGAATGGAGTGAAATCATCATCACTGGTAGCCCTGAGGGTATGCGTTGGGATTGGGAGGAGGGTCAATGTCATACCTTTCCCTGGATAAAGTTGTAGGATTTGCAGGCCTGATTGCAGGTGAGAAGTCCATGATCCTTATACTTAAATAATACATCTGTGTTGTAGCACTGGAAAATTCAGATTAAGTGGAAAGAAGAAAAATCTACCCATATGGTCAGTACCTAGAGAAAACCACTGTTAGTTAACATTTTAGTATGTGCCTTTTCTTGCTTTTTGTTTTAGCATCAGCAGAGGAGTCACCTACTTTTTGGACTGACTGCCTCCTCAGTCACTGCTTATCCCCCAAAACTGGGACTGGGAAATGCAGTTGATTTTCCCATAGCCAGGCAATGGCAGTGACAGTGGCAGATAAGGCATTCTGGAGACAGATGCTATAGAGTTCAGGACTTGGGGTCTAGAAGATATTCTCATCTATCTCTGTTTATTCACATAGGGTCACACTTGCACCATTTTACATAGAATTAAATATTCCAATCATGTTCACTGCAGAATAGAGACACAGCCCATACTGAGAAAGGAACAAAATTGTTTGAAGCCAACAGTTTTATACTCGGCGCTCCCCCTGCTGGGACTGTAGGGGTAGTTTCCATAGCAAGCAATTCTCTGCAGATGTTTTAACATCAGTTGTTTGATTCACACCGTTAAATACCCACTACTTAAACATCCCTGGGTATGCATCGGACAGGGGTGTTTGGGAGGAGAGTAACAGTGACAATTGAGCCTGAGTCCAGTTCTTGAAATCATGACTTTTAATCTCAGTGATACCTAGATGGTATACTAGAAAGGCAAATAGACAAATCAATATTTAGCTGTTTGTGTTTTTTTAAACTAAAATTAAAAGAGAAAAAATAGGTAGATTTGGCAATATCCAGAAGCCAAGCATTGGGTTAGGCTGGGAGTGGGACAGGGCAGGAAAGGATCAGTGATTGAAAATTGCTTTTTAGTTCCCTGAACCTTTTGGCCACTAACTTAGAGCATATCCCAGATGGAGACAATTTCTGTGAGCTTGTAAATACAATCATCAGAAAATGGAAAGGGAAGAATTCCCCCCATCCTACTTTTTGGACAAGAACATGATCTTGATTTCAGTGTTTTAGGAAAACTGTGACAGTTTTAAAATTTCAATGCAGCTTTTACCCCCTTGTTAAAATATTTTTTTCTAATTATAAAGATAATCAATTGCGTGTGTGTTTTTTTAAATGACACTAACATCCAGAAAATACATATATTATGATGGTATCAGCTGCTAATTTGTGGGTCCATATTACTCCAATATGTGGGTCATTTGACTTGTTCACTGATTACATCAGAAGTGTTTTGCTGATTGCTGCATATTACCTAATTGCATATTATCTAATTGCCTCCCCCCATATAGTGCTTGGTATCAAGAAAATACAGCAAAAATGTAATAATGGAGGAGCTCATAGCTAAATTCCTTCCAGAAGAACTGAAGGAACGAAGGAAGCTTTATGAAGAGGAAATGGAAGAACTTTCTAAGTATGTATATGCATATTTCTGTTTCGTTTCACTCATACCAGCTCATGAGAGCTGAATGTGCACATTACTTCCCAGCTTCCGACTTAGTGATGTCATGCTAGCTGCTTGAAATTGGCCAAGGTGAGAGTATTTACACCATGGAAATTGGCAAGTGCTACAAACCAGGGTTTCCCCTGCACCCAGAGAGCCAGTTGTTAAACATACTAGCATACCACTGAAGAAGCATAAGCGAAACCAGTGATGAGGGTACGCCCTGCCCCCAGTAACAGGGTATTGTTGGCAAGAGTAAATTGGAGTAGCTTAATCAGGGGAACTTAACGAAATGTCCAAAAGATTGTTTTCAGATACATAAGGAGTTGCTATGAGGTTAAGAACTTTGGTGTCAACCAAAACCAGGCTTAAGACCCAGTTCTACCTCAAAGTGAGTCTACTTCATGACCCTAGGCAGGTCATTTAACCTTTCTGGGCCTTACTTTCCTG
Organism: Pongo abelii; assembly: GCF_028885655.2. Taxonomy (NCBI): domain Eukaryota; kingdom Metazoa; phylum Chordata; class Mammalia; order Primates; family Hominidae; genus Pongo; species Pongo abelii. Next base: position 124,764,629 of record NC_072008.2, read on the forward strand.
ATCTGTAGCTTGAGAATAATTTAATAATTTGAGTTCTTACCTCATGGACTTCTTTTTTTGAGATTGAGTCTCACTCTGTCACCCAGGCTGGAGTGCAGTGGTGTGATCTTGGCTCACTGCAACCTCCGCCTTCTGGGTTCAAGCGATTCTCCTGCCTCAGCCACCTGAGTAGCTGAGATTACAGGCATGCACCACCATGCCCAGCGAATTTTTGTATTTTTTAGTAGAGACAGGGCTTCACCATGTTGGCCAGGCTGGTCTTGAACTCCTGAACTCAAGTGATCCTCCCACCTGGGCCTCCCAAAGTGCTGGGATTACAGGCGTGAGCCACCATGCCTGGCCACCTCATGGACTTCTTATGAAAATCAAATGAGTTTGTGCATAGTAAGCACTTAATTAATGGTAATAATACTAATACTTGTTAAGCGCTTTCTCTGCCGTGCACAGGTAATGTGAGAGGTGAAGGGGAGGGGCAGAGGCGTCATTGAGGCTCTCAGCGCTCTGCCTGGCTGTAAGAACAGCTCCCTTAGCAGAAAAAGCAGGAGGCAATCACTAATTTCTGCCTCTCTTGCTTCTGCCCTCTCCTCCCTCCATCCCCAGTAGAATCCTAACAGCATTCCAGAGGCAAGGTTCCTGACAGCAAAAATGGTTCTGATTTCATGCCCATTGTGTAGAGAACATTCGTAAACTCTGCCAGTGGCTTGTTTGAATGCACTCCTCACTTAGAATAATGCTTTTCTCAGAAATTAGAAATCGGTTTTTTTTTCTCATTAATTTACATTGGAACTACTTGGGGGATCTTTATTTCTGATCTGTAAATTAGCATTCAGCCTCTCTGAGCCCTCATCTCAAATCTCATTTAAGGTCTTATTAACAAATACTGAGATGTACTAGGGCTTTCTATGTAAATGAATCCTAAACTTGATCCTTTTGAGATTTGGGCAGTTGGTCTTATATTTCTTGACAGGTTTAGGTTCAGATGTTCCTGTGTTGGATTTACTAGACAAATAAGACAAGGATCCCAGAGGAGCTGGCTCTGTTTTGGTTCCCCAACGGGTTGTGTGTGTGAATCTCTGGGGGTACTTATTGAAAGGCAAGGCCGGCACGGTGGCTCATGCCTGTAATCCTAGTACTTTGGGAGGCAGAGGCTGGTGGATTGCTTGAGGTCAGGAGTTCAAGACCAGCCTGGCCAACATGGTGAAACTCCGTCTCTAATAAAATTACAAAAATTAGCCAGGCATGGTGGCATGCACCTGTAATCCTAGCTACTTGGGAGGCTGAGGCAAGAGAATTGCTTGAACCCAGGAGGCGGAGGTTGCAGTGAGCCAAGATTGCACCACTGCACTCCAGCCTGGGTGACAGAGTGAGACTCCGCTTAAAAAGAAAAAGAAAAAGAAAGACCCTTGGGTCCCAATTCCAGAGCTAATGCATCAGTATCTCTGGTAATGTGGTGTCCAAGTCATCTTGATTTAAGAGCTCCTGGTGATTCTGATGCAAAGAAGCATTTGAGCATCACTGGGCTGGATTACTCTTGCTTATCTCTTGGTCCTTCCTCCTTTCAGCTGTGCCTCCTTTGCAGATTCTTTTGGGGTCCTTGCAAATTTGAGATGCCCTAGGGACCTTACAGAGAATTTCCCTCCACCCTTCTGGAGAGCTGAGTCCATTTCTATCATCAGCAACCTTCCCCATGCAGCCTGAAAAACACCTGAAGAGATTGTTTTGAGTGGAGAGCATGAAAGAAAGAAAAAATATGAGTTATAGCTATCATCCACAATATTAAGATACTAGAGAACTTCTTCAGCCAAATTAAAATGTGTAGAATGCCAATTTTAATTTCTTAGACCTTAGGCTAACCTCTGCATCAGATCATGGGACTCAGCCCACACTATCAATTGCATTTCAATATTTTTCTATTAGCCATCAAAACTTGATGTATCTTTGGCAAGTGACACTGTCAAAAAACAAACTTGGTGTCTCTGCCTTCCCCCAGGGGTATCACATGCTAACATTTGACCAATATTTTTGTGTTCTGTCCGATTGCTTTGAGATCCCTGTCATTTTCTCTTTCTGACAGCCTTAATAAGAATGTGCCTATTTTCGTGTGTACTATGGCCTATCCCACCGTTCCTTGTCCCCTGCACATCTTTGAGCCTTGTTACCGCCTGATGATTCGTAGATGCATTGAGACAGGCACGAGACAGTTTGGCATGTGCCTTGGAGATCCTGTCAAAGGGTAAGTGAGGAGCCATGCGAGCAAAGGGAGGTTGTGTAACGAGGGATTTCTGTTTTACTTTGGGGTACTCCCAGGAGACAGGGAGGCCTAGCTCATGAGGTTTAACCAAATGAAGAATATGAGCATTTGTAAGGATCAGGGTCCCTTTGGTGGTTAGTTTACCATGTGAGAGGCTGTCTATTAAAGAACCCTAGAATTAATATTTGGTTAAACAGGTGGTATGTGTTATAAAACTTGTAAGAATATGGGCCTTGGAGTCAAACTGCCTGCGTTCATTATCTAGTTGCAGCCTTGGAGCAAGTTTGAGTTTGAGCAAGCTATTTAACCTTTCTGTATCCCAGTTTCCTTATATGTGAAGTGGGTACAATAATAGTACCTACCTCGTTGGGTTTGCTGGGAAGATTGGTGAGTTAATAATGTACATAAAATGCTAAGCACAGTTCCTGGCTTCCTTAGTCCATTTTGTGCTACTATAACAGAATGCCACAGACTAATAATTTATGAACAATCGAAATTTATTTCTCATGGTTCTGGAGGCTGGGAAGTCCAAGGTCAAGGTGCTGGCATCTGGCAAGGGCCTTCGTCCTTTATCATAACATAGTGGAAGGGCATAGCAGAAGGGCAATAGAGAGAGAGAAAGAAGGGGGTCAAACTTGCCCCTTTATATTAATAACAACCCTACTCTACTTTCACCATATCAGCATTAATGCATTCATGAGGGTGGAGGCCTAATCACCTCTTAAATGTCCCACCTCTTAATAATGCCACAATAGCAATTAAATTTCAAAATGGGTTGTAGAGGAGACAAACATTCAAACCATAGCACTGGCACAGCACATAGTATGTGCTCAATAAATGGTAACAGTTACACAAATACATTACGAATTTTTTTTCTTCACACAGGCACTGCCTGTTGTGTAATTGAAGCTGTAACCCAGGGACAGGAAAATAGGCAGAAGTCCTTTGAGCCACAGCATGGGGCTACAGAAATGGCTGGGTGCCAGCCCAGGGAAACAGAACTCATCAAGGATCTATTCTCTCGACTCCATTCTCAATAAACAGGTTTGCAGAATATGGCTGCATCCTAGAGATCAGAAATGTTCAATTCTTTGCCGATGGCCGCTCGGTGGTTGACAGCATAGGCAAGAGGCGCTTCAGGGTGCTCCATCAGAGCCAGCGGGATGGCTACAACACAGCCGACATTGAATACATTGAAGACCAAAAGGTAAGGGTGGCCAGTGCCAAGAATCCCAAAGCCAGGCTATCCTTGTAACTTGATACACAAAGATAGTTGTGGAAGGATTTCTCAGAACCCTTGAGGGCCTTGGGATTTCACACCAAATTGCTGCAGCAACATTGAATGCTGCTGGATTGCTGTCCAATTGCACTATGGCAGTGAGGGCGCCTACTGTCCTGGCTCTGCTTAGCTGCTGAGTTGCATTCATGCATAAGAAATGCTATCCTAGATCAACCCTGGGGCTCATTCAGCTTGGGAGTTAAGTCTCTGCCAAAGATACCAAGGAATAGATAGGGGGTGGGTCTATACATATATATGTCATCTATCGATTTATGTATATTTTAAACTTTTCTTTTGAGACAATTATAGATCCACACATGCATTTGTATTTTAAAGTACATAACCTGGCTAAGAGCCCTTCCCAATAATCCATCATCCCATAAGGCAGAAAGATGACACATCTAGTTAATCCTTGGTTTTCTGAGGTAATGGGTGGAAGAAGAGGTAAATAATCCTATGTTCATTTACATTTACATTTGTTACATAGTAGATTAATAAATATCTGGTGACTGAGTAAATGTGTTTGACCAAGATAGTCACATGCTGAGACTGACATACTCCTGTGTCTTTTCCAGCAAGTAATGAGAAAACAGATGTAAAAATGTAAAGGGCAAAGACATGGACCAGCATAACCTGGTTTAACCACATGCCTCCACTCAGGCCGGTTTGAATCTCTGGTTTTCTGCATGTTTTGCTGTTTCAGCTAATCTACCCAGCTGAACCTTTCTCCTTCCTCCATGGTCAGCAGTATCTACACACTGTCCAGCACTTGACTAAGGGGCATTTCACATCAAGCGAAGGAGAAAGCTGAATGGGTGAGCCTTCCCATAGGAAGGCAGGATGGATGCTCAAAGCGAATCAGGTGTCAAAAGTGACTCCGGGAATGATGGAGAGGGTATAGAATGTTTCACTTCCACTTTGATACTTTCAGGTTCAGGGAGAGGATTGTGCTGAGCTCATGGGATTACATAACTCTGTCTATCAGCAATCGTCATTGTGGTTTCATTCGCTCAAATCATCCCTAAAGAATCGGATACTCAATCACTTTGGTCCCATGCCAGAGAAAGACGCTGATCCTCAGGTATAGAAAAATGTCTATTTTTAAACGGGTTGCCCCACTAGAAGAGAGTGCCTAGTGTTTGTGATTAGATGGGTATGTGGCTGCCATTCAGCACATCGAATGCAGAGAGGAAGATGGATTTAATTTGGTGTTGTTTGGCTGCACAGTGAGTGTCATGAGTAAGACCAAAAAGATCCCAAGTTAGAATTGGGGTAACTAAAGTAAAGCAGTAGGAACTTGGATCCAAGGCAGGTTTTGAGAACTAAGTAAGATAAGAGAAAGGGAACATAGATATCACCAACAGAAGAACCTTCCATGGGAGTCCAGATTCACACCATGGTAATGTTAGGGTGACAAGACACGTGCAAAGGCCAGGACTTAAGAGAAGGGTATCCTGGGAGCTGAGACCAAAAGCTGCTGCTTTCAGGTAACTTCATAACCCTCTCCCTCATTGCTTTGGGAACTAGGGGATAGGGCCAGCTACCCTTATAAGATTACAACTGCAAGACCACAAAAACTTTTTGTGCCTCGGTCTATCTATGCTTCACCCTGCAAGTCTAGACCCTTGCTATTGTCCTCACCAGGGCTGAACAGCTCCTGAGAAAACTGACCCCATCGTTAAACACTGTTGGTTGAGTTATACTAGAAAGTAGTTTGTTAGGTTCTACTAATCAGTGTTCTTCGTGGGGGATAGGCCTATTTGCAAGATCAAGCTGCAGATCAGAAGCTCTCTAGGAGAGTGGAGATGGTTAAGTTTCACTAAGCTTTGCTTGCCTGGAATAAATCAGGGAATACTTTATTTCTAGGATAAGGCTGGAGATATCCTAACCACATATTTCCTCACCACCATCTCTTCCTATGCTCCAAGCTGGCTCTCCTACATAAACACTCCCAGAACTTCCTTGATTCTTTACTTATGCTCATCCCCAACTCTGTCACAAAAGAAAAATCTCAACATGCATATTCTGACCAAAAGTCTGGTCCTGCTTACCTCACTAGCAGTATAACCTTGGGAAGATTCCTTTCCCTTTCTCAACTTTTGTCCCATCTCTGACATGAGGAGGGTTCTAAAGCCCCCTCTTCCTCTTGCATTCTGAGGTTCTAAGACACCAGTCTGTTCCCTAAATGAAATGTCTTGCTTTCCTCAGACCACAAAGGTGGCTTCTTTCCCCCCATGCAAAGGCATCATGAGTATTCAAGGGAGAAAGGCCAGTTAGTGCTTCCTGTGACCCAGCTCCTGGCTCTGGGCCACGATGAGTCAGGACTGCAGCATATACCTCTGAGCAAACTCATGATCAAGCTTAATGTTCCCCTTCACCTTCCGGGAAGCGTTCTCCCTTAGGCAAAAGATACAGATCAGCAGTGGTAACAGGGGAAAACACAGATGCTACAGTGTGATTCATAAAGGCTAATGACAGAGAAAGTTGAAATCTTGGGTTTCACTTCCTTTTTTCTTAGTTCTGTTATTATGTTGCTTTGGCAGCAGCAGCACCAGCAAAAAAGAAAAACCCAAACCCATCCCAGTTTGCTCCAGTCAATGCTGCAGCCCCAGTGGTCCCACAAATAAGAGTGTCCTGTCAGGAGGATGTTTCTTAGAAACTGCCACAAGTGTTAATACCAGCTTAAATATCTTTGTTGGTGATCCTTGGAAAGAAAGTTCAGAACATCAGTCTAATATTCAGAACTGATCATAGGAGGGAGAGCATGTTGCCAGCTTCAGGGAGGGACAAAAAAGAATGCAAATGAAGCTAGAGGCACAAGGAAGCAAAGAAGGCAGTGAGATTTGGTGACGATCAGAGGAACCAATTTGGAGCCAAATAATTTCAGGTGTAGGCACTTTGACCAGAATGGTTCTCTATAGTCCTAAAACCAAACTTGCGAAAGTTGTGGGCAGAAAGCTCATTTTAGGCTTAGAAGGAAATAAGTACCCAATGTCTAAAATATGTGCCAGGGAAGCTGCTTACAAACAGAATTTTGGGGAAGGATTTATGTGGAATCGGAAAGCTCTTTATTAAAAGGAAATCTAGGGGCAGAATATATTTCTTCTTTTTTTTTTTTTTTTTTGAGACGGAGTCTTGCTCTGTCGCCCAGGCTGGAGTGCAGTGGCGTATCTCAGCTCACTGCAAGCTCCGCCTCCCAGGTTCACGCCACTCTCCTGCCTCAGCCTCCGGAGTAGCTGGGACTATAGAAGCCCGCCACCACGCCCGGCTAATTTTTTGTATTTTTAGTAGAGATGGGGTTTCATCGTGTTAGCCAGGATGATCTCGATCTCCTGACCTCGTGATCCACCCGCCGACCTCCCAAAGTGCTGGGATTACAGGCGTGAGCCACCGTGCCCGGCCCTGGGGCAGAATATATTTCTACTGTGAATGTTTTCTAATTTGAATTTTTACAAAGTGAGGTTGTGATTCTTTGGGACTGTAAATCATAGCCTTTGGTTTCAGGGGAGAAGAGAGCTGTGGCCCTGTATAGCGACATGGTATACCTGGACTATTGCCTTCAGTCACATCAAGGAAATGAGGGGACTTAAAAGACATGCAAAGGACAAGGGGTCATGGGAATTGAAGGCCTGAATGTTAAATGCATCAGTCCAAAGGACCTCAACAGAATATTAGAAGTGGAAGAGACTACACAGTAGATACCAGCTTGTAAAATCACATTGGCTAGGAGGCATGGTGTATCTGTTAGGATACTGGTTGGTTTGCTTTAACAAGAACCAAAAATGACTGGAGCTTAAACAAGGTGGAGGGGCTAAGTCCTGGACAGTTAGGGCAACTCTATTACACGAGAGCATTCAGGGACCCAGGCTCCTTCATCACAAAACTCTACCATCCTTAGAATGTCGCCCTCATCCTCTTGATTGAGAAAGGCTGATCCTCACCACGTCCGTGTTCTAGCTAGGGGAAAGGGAGAGAAAGAAGAAGGCAGAGGGCATATGCTGCTTTCCCAGAGCATGACCAAGAGGTTACACATATCACTTCCCTTTACATCTCATTAGCCAGAACTTTGTCTCATGGCCTCACCTAGCTGCAAGGGGAGCTGAGAAATGCAGTCTTTTTTCTGGGTGGCTATATGCCCTGCTAAAATAAGGGGGAAAATAGATATAGGGACAATTAGCAATCTGCCACGTGGAGTTGTTCTACCTGGGGGTCTTTACTTTGAGCATTTGGAACTCTGCAGACTGATGTTCTTGGATGGGAATAGGATTACTCCATTGTGTTTCTCTGTTGCAGATGAACCCGAATGGCCCAGCCTGGTGCTGGTGGATGTTAGCGGTTCTTCCCTTGGAAAGCCGAGCTCAGCTCCCCTTCCTAGCAATGAGGTCCTTAAAGGACAGACTGAATGGTATTCGACGAGTCCTGGCCTTCATATCCCGAAACCAAAACTAGTGAGTGGATTGTCGAAGAGGAGCTCCCACCTTCACCACTGCCGTCGGGGGGAGTCTTCTTGTAAATATATCTAATTGCAATAATATCTTAACAGAAGGGGGTGTCAAACAGAGGCATCAGCCTGCTGTTGATCACAGAGAAAAATTGAGTAGAAAGACCAAAAGAATGTGACCTATTTGAAACTTTCTGTCTTAAGATGCTTCTTGACATGCTGCATAACTACATAAACAGCAGAGGTGTTTAAGAGCCCAGAAAAAACATAATTTGATTTTAACATTAAAATTTCCAAAAGTTTAAAGTGGTTTTGCTTTAATATTCCTTCTTTCATAGGTCAGTGACTGTGTGGTTGAAATGTGAAAACAAAGATACTAATAATGTTGCTGTATAATTTCACTGACTTGAGGTCTCATTCCAAATGGTTCAGGTTTTATAGAGCATTGTGTAAAATAATGTTCATACTTCTTTCTGTTTTAATAATTTATTTTTTGCACTACTGTATCCTTTTTTCTAAATGTATGTTTGTAACTATTTAAGCGTACATTGCTGAAAAGTCCGTTGCTTTATTTATTGATGTGGTTTACCATGTACCTAGGGGGAAATAACAATACTAGGAGTGTGCAGTTTTTGCTTTAATCTTTTTTTTACTACAATGACACTAGTTCTTAGACCATTTCTGTATCTATCCAAATGGATGCTCAAAAGAAGTTCAGAATGATGCTAAGATCATCTGTCTTTAGAGTCCACTTTTTTTTTTCAGTTTGAACTAAACAATATAAAATACTTAAGGGATTTGGCCTAGATTATGGTATATGCCAAGGTAAAGTAAAATAATTCATTTTCTGTGTGTAATACAGAACAAAGCTGAAAGAATTATTTTTATTATAGGCATTTATTTCAGCAATCTAGTTGTACGTGTATCTAATTTTTCCCCAGTGCAGTTAGGAATCGGATTTTAGGCAGGATCATAATTAACTCTTCAGAGGAAATGGTGTTCAGTTGAGCACATCACAGTCATGCCCAACTAGCCTCCATAACCCACCTCTCCCCAGGGTTGTGAGGATCAAGACCTGGACAGAAACACTTGATAAGGTCTTTTTCTTATTAAAAATGTAAATAAGCCAAATAGAGTAGAACCCTATAAAAATCTTTTTAAAGGAACCAGACGGCCGGGCACGGTGGCTCACGCCTGTAATCCCAGCACTTTGGGAGGCCGAGGCAGGCGGATCACTTGAGGTCAGGAGTTCGAGACCAGCCTAACTAACATGATGAAACCCTGTCTCTACTAAAAATGGATACAAAATTAGCCAGGCGTGGTGGTATATGCCTGTAATCCCAGCTACTTGGGAGGCTGAGGCAGGAGAATCACATGAACCTGGGAGATGGAGGTTGCAGTGAGCCGAGATTGCACCATTGCACTCCAGCCTGGGCAACGAGCAAACCTGCGTCTCAAACAAAAAAAAAAAAAAAGGAACCAGATAGTCTATTATTTTACCTAAGTACTGCCTTTGCTTCTAGTTGCATGGGTGAAATATTTCAATGTATGGGGAGAATACAGGGTGAGGAGTAAGAGTAAGCCCTGATTTAGCTTGCTTAGTGCTAGTTTGAGTCCTTCAGTGGCAGGACAGCCTGTAAAGTACCACGAGTACAGGAGTGTTATAATGGCAGAGTGAAACGATTAGAGCAGGGAGGAAGTGAATTGTGCCATTAGTACCTTCATGCAAATTATACTATGTGATTTTGGACAATGAATGATTTTTGCATCATTCACTCACAGCCCATCGCTCTGTTAAGGTGAGAGGGTAATTCTTACTTCTCCCATCACCACCTGTAGCTAGAAACAGGAAAGGGAGAATGAGATGATCCAGACAACATAAAAAAGATGCATGTAAGCAGAAACCAGATAGTCTTTTCTGCACTCACTTAATGGACATTATGTTGCCATAGCGTTGTGTTTATCAGATTTGATGTTTGGAGCTAGTCTGGGCAGGTGAAGAACAGAAATAGGCAGAAGTATAGGCATTATTTCTGCGCAAGCAAACTCCACAAAACTCAGGGAGCAGAAAAGACTCCCCCTCCCACCTGGTTCCCAGACCATGTGGTCATAACACAATCCTAATAGTTTCTTGTTAGCTAGTGTAAATGCAACAAAGAAAAGGGCCCTAAGCTTCTCTACTTATTAGATATATTACTTTTGGCAATTGATTTAACTTTTGCCAAGCCCCAGTTTTCTAATCTGTGAAATGATAGTGATAAGTTCTGCATATAGGGTTGTTATGAAAATTAAATGAGATAACGTGTAAATCAATTAACACAGTGTCTCACACCTAGAATGCATTCAAGAAATAATAGCTACTATTAGATTAGTCATAGTTATAGAATATCATCAAGGGCCTACATTTGTATAAAACACTGTCTTTACACACAATATCCACTTGAAACCCCTTTAAACTTAGTTGGGGGAATACATACCACTGACTTTTGGACCCATAATTTGATGATTTACAGATAATTCTTTTGGGAATTAAATCTGTGTGAAAGTGAAATGACTGGAGAACAAATGAGGGTCAGAGATAGAGATCAATCCTATACCAGAAATTTTTTTCCTGCTTCAATAAGGGCTAGAAGGTAGTGCCCTATGTAGGTCTAGGATTTCTTTCTTCCTTCCTTTCTTTCTTTCTCTTTCTTTCTTTCTTTCTTTCTTTTCCTTCCTTCCTTCCTTTCTTTCTTTCTTTCCCTCCCTCCCTCCCTCCTTCCCTCCCTTTCTTTCTTTTTCTTTCTTTCTTTCTTTCCCTTCCTTCCTTTCTTTCTTTCTTTTTTTTTTTTTGTGTGTGTGTGCGAGTCTGAGTCTCACTCTGTCACCCAGGCTGGAGTGCAGTGGCTCGATCTCAGCTCACTGCAACCTCCGCCTCCCAGGTTCAAGTGATTCCCCTGCCTCAGCCCCCCAAGTAGCTGTGATTACAGGCACGCACCACCACGCCTGGCTAATTTTTGTAGTTTTAGTAGAGATGGGGTTTCACCACGTTGGTCAGGCTAGTCTCGAACTCCTGACCTTAGGTGATCCACCTGCCTGGGCCTCCCAAAGTGCTGGGATTATGGGCGTGGGTGTGAGCCACCGCACCCAGCCTAGGATTTCTGATAGAATGGAAGCCTTAAGTTCTAGCTCCATTAGAATAACCAACTTATCACTCCCTGTTCTCCAAAATGTATTGAGAACCTTACCCATCCCAGATGATGAGAGTTTACAATCTGTGACTTCTGTGCTTAGTTGATAGTATTTCTTTATGTTGCCCAAAGTAACAGATTCAACAAAAATGTACTGAGATCCCCATATATCAGGTACTGAGCCAAATGATCTCACATACCTGAGTTCATTAAATCATTTATTTCTCATACCAACCCTGCGAGAACAGTTATTATCCCCATATTATGAATGAGAAAACTGAGCCCCCACTATGTTAAATATTTTGTCTAGTTGCAAGGCAGGATGCAAGGCTAAGCTTTGACTTTCTTTGGGATGTACCTTAACGAGGTAATCAATTGGTCTTGACCATTTTTACACTGGGAAATTGGTTTTGCTGCACAGCTTGGGAATGCAGGGTATACAGAAGAAAGACATAAAGCTAAATCTAGGCCAGAAAAATAAGACGTCCCCCATGGTAGATAGTGCCACTGATTTAGTTAGTTTTTCTGTCTATCATGACTGACCCAGTCTTTGCCTAGTAGGTTATATTTTGTATGTGTGTGTGTATGTATGTCTTTGTGTGTGTATGTGTGTGTGTGTGTATATATATATATACTAGGTAGCAAGCAGACATCATATCTTTCTGCTTTGTACTGTACTACTGCTGCTAGCAAATAACCAGCAAAATGTAGAAAATGAAAAACCAATTTTCTGTAGACAACTTGGAGAAACGAGTGCCTGCCCCTGACTTAGTGGGGCAGAGAATGACGATTTTTAAAGTTTGCCTTTTCTGAAGGCCAGCTGCTTCTAGCCCAGTGCTGCCTCAGCAGCAAGGGGCAAGCTGAGTCATTGCGCATGTGGCGCTTCCAGCTCTACCTGTGGAGCTGGCCTGGGCTCAGATAATCCCCTGTGACTGGCCATTGGAGTGGTGGAGCTCCTGAGGCTGGTTCACAGCACCCAGAGGTCTCTTACAGTCAACAGATTGCATACTGTTGACAGACTGCAATCTGTCTGTGTTCCCCACACCAACTCCATTTCCAAGATGGGAATTTTATTCAGGAACTTATTTCTTGAGTTCCCAACATGTTGACTTTGCATCCATTTCTGCTCACCAAGGCAGAAATATAGCAGTGGTGTGTGACAAAGATGCAAATGGAGGGCAGCCCAAACACTAGAAAAGAGATTTTCAGCCCATTCTTGGGGCTGAGAAGTGAGGTTTTGATTTATGGTGGAAGACAGTTCTAAAAAGCAGCTGGCAGCATGGGCTTCAATTTGTGCCCCTTCTGAGTTCAAAGAGAAGGAAGGAAAAGGAGCCACATAAAATGTACACATTCAATTCATCTTAGAATGATAGCTCCCACCTTATTACACTGTACAACTATTTAATAATCTGGGTTACACACATCCAGAGGTGAAATGAAGAAATTTTCACTTACAAATGTGGATTTCCAAACATGCTAAGTTAACCTCCAGAGAGAAGTGCCTGTAATCTCTGTTCCTGGTGTCACTTTAAAGCTTTTGCTTCATGACTGTAGCTGTTGTTTAAAATGTTTTTGCAGCAAACGTGATTTAACAGAAGTTTACAAAGCAACACTGTAGCTAATGCATAATTTTAAAAGTTGACTAACATTTATCTATTGTTAAAGCAACACTAATAATGGAATAAAAGGAAAGCAAATAGGTCAATGTGGCACCATAGGCTTATTTTAGATAAATTAGTTCCATCATCTTATGCAGTTGTAAGTAATACCAGGATTAAAATATCAAGCAAGCCACGTAAACAGTGGCAAATGTGTGTGTGTGTTTTCCATTTGTTTGGTAAGCAGCCATTTTACTCTTGCACTGTAACAAACTGAAGGGAAATATAAGATAATGCTTTTTCCCCCCATATTGCTATTCAACTACCTCTATATGCTTGATTTCTTTTTAGGATTCCCATCCTCCAAATCTGTACAAAAATGTTTCAGCTCATCTGTGTTGTAATAACAATGTGATACAGACAGTTTGTGTGAAAGTTGTTTGTTCATTAAAAAATGTTTCCTATTGCCTCACTTTGTGTCCAACAAAACTGTATTCCTACCTTAGGAAAAGAATTATCCAACTAGCTTCAGTATCACTTCGAAGGGTGGAAGCTGAATAGAAAGGAATGCTTCAGGAACATCTATTTCGTTCTTGTTCCTATTGGTTGTAATAGCTTTGATCAGAAGATCTTTTAAGGAAATATACTTGCATTCAGACAGCAAACTCCCATGTATGTGACAGCGAGGCAGGTGTGAACTGATTAATGTGACTGATGTGTTCTGAAAAACTGGCCATAAAGTGTTTCAAAATGCACCAGAAAAGCTTGTTACATAAAGAATTATGTTGAAGCATTTTGTCAATATCTGCCCCTACTTTACATGTAAATCCAAGCATTCACATATTGGGTTTGCTTAAAGCAGAACACACTGCCTACTATTTTCTTTGGCATCATAAAATGTTCAAGAAAACAAATAATACGTTTTTATTTTAAACAAGCAGTTTATTAATAATAGGCTAAAAGCTAAGGCCCAAAACATTAACCTTTTAACAGGAAAATTGGTAACATTTGTGACAATAAGTGATACTGACCAAGCTGACCCCAGCAGAAGAGCTTCAGCAACATCCCATCTTCTCTACAGTACTGATTTTAGTCTTATGCCATTGATAACTTTTAAATGAGTTCTTACCGTTGAGGGAAGAAGGACACAAGAATGGCACAATTAAAAATGAAATGATAGAAAATTCCACTTGAGCTTGATCTTATTCTGTGTAACAGGACCTTGGGGGATATTGAAAAAAATCAGAACTCTTGCCCATCTAGGCCCCAGAGGAAAGACCTGGCTGTTAGACTTCGTCCTTCTGTGCCCAGTCTGCCACTCGCTGGTTCTTAAGAGATAGAGTACACTTAAAGGCACAAGCCAGTCCTTCCAAGACAGTCCTGCCCAGAATCCCTGCATAATTTTTCTCTGGAGAACTGAATTGAGCTATCTTAAAAGAAGGTTCTGTTTGCAGTTGTACGTTGTACCCCAGGCCTTTGTTAGAACCAAAGCCAACACTTACTGCATCCTCTCTTCTGGGATCCACTCTGGCTCTTTTTTTTTTTTTTTTTTGAGACGGAGTCTCACTCTGTCGCCCAGGCTGAAGTACAGTGACGCGATCGGCTCACTGCAAGCTCCGCCTCCCAGGTTCACGCCATTCTCCTGCCTCGGCCTCCCGAGTAGCTGGGGCTACAGGCGCCCGCCACCACGCCCGGCTAATTTTTTTGTATTTTTAGTAGAGACGGGGTTTCACCATGTTAGCCAGGATGGTCTCCATCTCCTGACCTCGTGATCCACCCACCTCGGCCTCCCAAAGTGCTGGGATTACAGGTGTGAGCCACCACGCCTGGTCCACTCTGGCTCTTTTGAGTTCTCCAGGGCCAAAGATGCCTCCGTAGAAGATAACGCCAGTTGAAAAACGAGATATGAACGAAAGGAGGGAAAAATGCCCTAGACTCCCAGAAGCCTAAACTTTTCCTTGTTCTCTTATGTTTTATGATTTCTTCATTCCCAGGAGGGCCTGAGGTGGGATGGGAAGAGGCTGGTGTCAGTACTCCCCATATTGACTTCTTCAGGTAATGTAGATTTCCTAGTCAGACTTGTCTGTGGTCAGCTCAATGCAGAGGTATGTTCTGGTCAAGGTAGAGAAGTGTAAGTTCTGAGGAGCCCTGCCTCTGTATCTCTGAGGCCCCTTCTCCCACCCTTTCCAGTTTTTGGTTACTGATTTTCCCATTTCAACCAATACTCACATTGACTGGTCATACACGTTTCCTGTCCACTTACACACATATATTATCAAATGTCATCGTTGCATTACAAAGACCTGAAAAAATTCTACTCCATTTATTGAAGTATGGCCTCCCAAATTGCACCCCTTTGCAGAATACTTCCTACCTTCTAGTAAGTCAATATCAACAATTTCTGGACACTACAAATGCTGCAAAGGGCTGAAATAGCCCACTTGCCCTAAATCCAGTTTTGCTACAGAAATCTTGCTTCTCTTGGATTTTAGAAGGGCATTATGGGGATATTCGATACAGTCATGGGAACAGGGGAGATCATTGCACCTTTGGCCTATCAGGATGTCTGTTGCCACTGGTAGAAGGCAACTCTACAGTCTCAGGACCGTGTGTTTCTTCTGTGAGCTGAAATGAACACTTTCATAAGAAGATAGTGGTTATTAGGGAAGGGGGAGCATTATGTCCACAAATGGAGTTAAGCCCTTCTGCTTAGGCAGTCTACAGTGATGAGTTCCCATTGGACAGAGAAAAGGATGGGGGGAGGAAAAGAAGGAAAAGAGAGGAATGAAGGCAGAGAAGGGTCATGGAAATGGCTAATTATGAGAGCCAAAGTGGTTAGCTTTTCATCTCCTGGCCGGAACATCATGTATCCTCTTCCCATAACTGTGGACTTGATCTTCCATCCTGATTTGGGAAGTCATTTATGGCCAAACTAAAACTGCAGTCATGTCTTCAGGAAATATGAGCCATGTTCTTGCACCTGTAGGCTGATCCCACAAAGGACACACAGTGTATCAGCAGCTCCTCATTGAGCTGGTCACTGATCCAAAGGCCAAGCCAGTGTCCATTGAGTGTTCATTACGTGCCATGTTTTTTTCCAGAATTTTTAACATTCTTAGAAATAATAATCTGTGGCCAGGCGCGGTGGCTCATGCCTATAATCCCAGCACTTTGGGAGGCCGAGGCGGGTGGATCACCTGAGGTCAGGAGTTTGAGACCAGCTTGGTCAACGTGGTGAAACCCCTTCTCTACTAAAAAAAAAAAAAAAAAAAAAAAAATTGCCTGGCGTACTAGCATGCACCTGTAATCCCAGCTACTCAGGAGGCTGAGCCAGGAGAATCGCTGGAACCCAGAAGGCAGAGGTTGCAGTGAGCTGAGATTGTGCCACTGCACTCCAGCCTGGGTGACAGAGCGAGACTACATCTCAAAAAGAAAAAGGAATAATAATCTGTGAAGTAGAGTTCTTCACAATAATCTGAAGTAGAACTCACTATAATATGTGAAGTGGACATCTTGTTATATACTTGTTATAGGCAAGTAAACTATGGCACGGGGTGGTTTTGTTACTTACCAATGGTCATGCTGATTAAGATCTGGGCCAGAGCCCACATGGATTCCAAAGCCCACATTCTTACCCACTATTATGGGCCGCCCATTGTGTAGTGCCACAGACCCAAGAGAACAACTCAGTTCATAAATGCAAATCAAAACTACGATGAGATACCATCTCACACCAGTCAGAATGGCAATTATTAAAAAATCAAGAAACAACAGATGCTGGTGAGGCTGTGGAGAAATAGGAATACTTTTACACTGTTGGTGGGAATGTAAGTTAGTTCAACCATCGCATAAAACAGTGTGGTGATATCTCAAAGATCTAGAACCAGAAATACCATTTGGCCCAGCAATCCCATTACTGGGTATATATCCAAAGCAATATAAATCATTTATTACAAAGACACATGCATGCATATGTTCACTGCAGCACTATTCACAGTAGCAAAGACACAGAATCAACCCAAATGGATATCAGTGATGGACTGGATAAACAAAATGTGGTACATACACATCATGGAATACTATACAGCCATAAAAAGGAACATCATCATGTCCTTTGCAGGGACATGCGTGGAGCTGGAAGCCATTATCCTTGGCAAACTAACACAGGAACAGAAAAGCAAACACTGCATCTTCTCACTCTTAAGTGGAAGCTGAACAATGAGAACAATGAGACACAGGGAGGGGAACACCACACACTGGGGCCTGTCAGAGAGGTGGTGGGAGGGAGAGCATCAGGATAAATAGCTAATGCATGTGGGGCTTAATACCTAGGTGATGGCTTGACAGGTGCAGCAAACCACCATAGCACGTTTACCTATGTAACAAACCTGCACATCCTGCATATGTATCCCAGAACTTAAAATTAACTTTACAAAAAATGTCTGGTGGAGAACTTCCAGTAATGATGACAGCAAAACAACAGCAACCATTTATTGAATGTGAACTATGTGCTGTGCACTGTGCTAAGCATTACCTTATTTAGTTCTGAAGTCGGTGCTATTATTACCCAGCTTTTACACGGCAGCTCAGAAAAATAAAGTGACTTGTTCAAGGTCATGTGGTTATGAAGCAGGGAGGCTGGGCTTGGCATCCAGGCTGTCTGCTCCACAGCTGTTGTTCTTACTCACTCTGTGAGTTAGGGTGCCTCTCATAAAGCCCACCACTCTTCTCACTTTTCAGGCCTTCTCTAGTCCCTCCAAACCTGCCTCCTCTTCTGTCTTTGGGGTCCTCCTCCATGAAGGCCTCTCTCCCTAATGACTACAAGCTCTGGGGCCCCTTGATTATCAACACAGCTTGCGCAACTTGTTCTTCTCCCTGCTCACCTCTGTGGCCAATTTGATTTATTTTTGCATCAAAGAAAAAATAGTATAGATTTGGAGATTCAAAAGGCAAAATAAAAAATAAACGTTGAAACCTACATACACACAGATGTATGTTCTAGAGTCATACATCCCAGTGTGTCCAGAGTTGGTGCGTTCTTGGTCTCACTGACTTCAAGAATGAAGCCATGGACCCTCGCGGTGAGTATTACAGTTCTTAAAGGTGGTGTGTCTGGAGTTTGTTCCTTCAGATATTCAGATGTGTCCAGAGTTTCTTCCTTCTGGTGGGTTCGTGGTCTCGCTGACTTCAGGAGAGAAGCTGCAGACCTTGGAGGTGAGTGTTACAACTGATAAACACCGCAGGGACCCAAAGAGTGAGCAGCAGCAAGATTTATTGCCAAGAGCAAAAGAACAAAGCCTTCACAGCATGGAAAGAGACCCCAGCGGGCTGCCCCTGCTGGCTCAGGCAGCCTGCTTTTATTCCCTTATCTGACCCCACCCACATCCTGCTGATTGGTGCATTTTACAGAGAGCTGATTGGTCCGTTTTGACAGGGTGCTGATTGGTGTGTTTACGAACCTTGGGGTAGACACAGAGTGCTGATTGGTGGATTTACAATCCTTCAGCTAGACACAAAAGTTCTCCGAGTCCCCACTAGATTATCTAGACACAGAGCACTGATTGGTGCATTTACAAACCTTGAGCTAGACACAGAGTGCTGATTGGTGCATTTACAAACCTTGAGCTAGACACAAAGTGCTGATTGGTGCATTTACAAGCCTTTAGCTAGACAGAGAGTGCCGATTGGTGTGTTTACTATCCTTTAGCTAGACACAAAAGTTCTCCAAGTCCCCACCAGATTAGCTAGACACAGAGCGCTGATTGGTGCATTTATAAACCTTTAGCTAGACACAGAGTGCTGATTGGTGCGTTTACAAACCTCTAGCTAGACACAGAGTGCTGATTGGTGCATTTACCATCCTTTAGCTAGACAGAAAAGTTCTCCAAGTCCCCACCTGTCGCAGAAGCCCAGCTAGCTTCACCTTTCAGTGGCCTTCGCTGCGGGACTTTGCAGCACCTAGCCTGGGCAGTCTGGCAGCCCAGAGGGAGCTCATCCCCGATCAAGCCCAGCAGGCGCCGGCCAGCCGTGCCTGCATACACCGGGAACCCGCACCGGCCCGCGAGCTTGAGCACTGCACGCAGCCTGCTCCTGCCACACGCCTCTCCCTCCACACCTCCCCGCAAGCAGAGGGAGCCGGCTCTGGCGTCGGCCAGCCCCAGAGAGGGACCCCCACAGCGCAGCGGAGGGCTGAAGGGCTCCTCAAACGCCGTCGAGGCCGAGGAGGCGCCTGAGAGCGAGTGAGGGCTGCTAGCACGTTGTCACCTCTCACCAGTGCTGAAGGAGGCCTTAGGAAATCATTCAGCCCAGCTAAATCTCCTGCTTTCAGCCACTATTATTTTTCCAATTTTGCAGATAAGAGAACTATGATTGCACAACAGTGTTCAAGATCACTCCATGAGTTAGTGGCCAAATGAGACAAGAGCCTAAAATGTAATGCACACTCAACACACTAGAAGAAGCTCACAGCTGGCCCTCCCCACCCCATGAATGTTCTGATGTGTGGCTTCTTGGAGATGGAACTTTCATTGCGAAGAACAAATAATTTTTTAAAGAGCTACAGCCTATTTGGAAAGGCCCCTTTGGGGATTGTTCTCTCTCTGACCCTCCCCGACCCAAACTTCTCTTTAGATTGCTTCTCTGTTCTAGGAGCCTTTCTCTCACACAATCTGTTACTTGGGAGAAACCTTTGACTCCATTCACAGAAGTTTGGGTTTCATGCAACTGAGGAAGACTGCTTTTGGCTGAAAAAGAGGAACCTCATGCCTGTCAACTCACACACCCTGTGCCCCCAGTCATTCAGGTGATCACGGAAGGAGTTGGAATGGCTATCACAGTTAGGACTAAAATCAGATTTTGGGATCCTGATCCAGCACAGACAGCCCTTCAAGCCACAGTGCTTTCCACTGCATTTATTAATTCATTAATCCATCCATCAAATATTACTACAGTGCAGTGGTTGAGGTCACAGACCCTAGAGTTGGACTGTTCACGTTAGAATCTTGCCCCCACCACTTACCACCTATGTGATAAAGAAACTGTGTCTCCGTTTTCACATCTGCAAAACAATTGTATCTACTTCATGGTGAGAGGTGGCAGCGTGCTGGCAGTCCTCACAGCTCTCACTCGCTCTCGGCGCCTCCTCTGCCTGGGCTACCATTTTGGTGGCACTTGAAGAGCCCTTCAGCCCACCGCTGCACTGTGGGAGCCCCTTTCTGGGCTGGCCAAGGCTGGAGCCCACTCCCTCAGCTTGCAGGGAGGTGTGGAGGAAGAGGCACGAGCGGGAACCGGGGTTGCGTGCGTTTGCTTGCGGGCCAGCTGGAGTTCTGGGTGGGTGTGAGCTTGGCAGGCCCCGCACTCGGAGCAGCTGGCTGGCCCTGCCGGCCCCGGGCAATGAGGGACTTAGCACCCAGGCCAGCAGCTGTGGAGGGTATACTGGGTCCCCCAGCAGTGCCAGCCCACCAGTGCTGTGCTACATTTCTCGCCGGGCCTTAGCTGCCTTCCCGCAGGGCAGGCCTCAGGACTGCAGCCTGCCATGCCTGAGACTTCCCCTGCCTCCGTGGGTTCCTGTGCAGCCCAAGCCTCCCCGACGAGCGCCACCCCCTGCTCCATGGTGCCCAGTCCCATCGGCCACCCAAGGGCTGAGGAGTGCGAGTGCAGGGCGCGGGGACTGGCAGGCAGCTCCACCTGCAGCCCCGGTGCGGGATCCACTAGGTGAAGCCAGCTGGGCTCCTGAGTCTGGTGAGGACGTGGAGAGTCTTTATATCTAGCTCAGGGATTGTAAACACACCAATCGGCACTCTGTATCTAGCTCAAGGTTTGTAAACACACCAATCAACACCCTGTATTTAGCTCAGGGTTCGTGAATGCACCAATCGACACTCTGTAGCTAGCTGCTCTGGTGGGGCCTTGGAGAACCTTTATGTCTAGCTCAGGGATTGTAAATACACCAATCGGCACTCTGTATCTAGCTCAAGGTTTGTAAACACACCAATCAGCACCCTGTGTCTAGCTCAGGGTTTGTGAATGCACCAATCGACACTCTGTAGCTAGCTGCTCTGGTGGGGCCTTGGAGAACCTTTATGTCTAGCTCAGGGATTGTAAACACACCAATCGGCACTCTGTATCTAGCTCAAGGTTTGTAAACACACCAATCAGCACCCTGTGTCTAGCTCAGGGTTTGTGAATGCACCAATCGACACTCTGTAGCTAGCTGCTCTGGTGGGGCCTTGGAGAACCTTTATGTCTAGCTCAGGGATTGTAAACACACCAATCGGCACTCTGTATCTAGCTCAAGGATTGTAAACACACCAATCAGCACTCTGTTTCTAGCTCAAGGTTTGTAAACTCACCAATCAGCACCCTGTGTTTAGCTCAAGGTTTGTGAATGCACCACTCGACACTCTGTATCTAGCTGCTCTGGTGGGGCCTTGGAGAACCTGTGTGTCGAAACTCTGTATCTAACTAATCTGATGGGGAGGTAGAGAACCTTTGTATCTAGCTCAGGGATTGTAAACGCACCAATCAGCGCCCTGTCAAAACAGGCCACTCAGCTCTACCAATCAGCAGGATGTGGGTGGGGCCAGATAAGAGAATAAAAGCAGGCTGCCCGAGCCAGCAGTGGCAACCCGCTCGGGTCCTTTTCCATACTGTGGAGGCTTTGTTGTTTCACTTTTTGCAATAAATCTTGCTACTGCTGACTCTTTGGGTCCACATTTCTTTTATGAGCTGTAACACTCACTGCGAAGATCTGCAGCTTCACTCCTGAACCCAGCAAGACCACGAGCCCACCAGGAGGAACGAACAACTCCAGAAGTGCTGCCTTAAGAGCTGTAACACTCACCGCAAAGGTCTGCAGCTTCACTCTTGAGTCAGCAAGACTACGAACCCACCAGAAGGAAGAAACTCCGAACACATCCGAACATCAGAAGGAACAAACTGCAGATGCGCCACCTTAAGAGCTGTAACACTCACTGGGAGGGTCTGCGGCTTCATGCTTGAAGTCAGTGAAACCAAGAACCCACCAATTCCAGACACAATAGGACAGGTCATCAAAATATTTCCTATAATTTTCCCACCCAAAATAGACATACATTATCTTTTTAAATAGGAAGACAAGAAGCAAGAGATTTCAGGGCTGGGGTCACAGGTTCAACAATCCCATCCAAGTGCCTGGTCTATCTTTCCTGAATGTTTTTAAAGCCCCATAGTGAAGTAGATTCACAAAGAAAAGCAGCAAGTCAATCCAGTCCTTTCTGCTGGGGACCAGATGCCTTAAAGGGAGGGTTTTTTGTTGGCTAACAGGTCTAAAGGGCTACAAATCCACAGATGAAGGAATTTTTAAAGTGAGAAAGGGGGATTTCTAGTGTTCACGCCTACCTCAAGGTTCAAATGTGAGGATGTTCACCTATAGAAACTGCCAGGAAAATAGAGGCTCAGCTATCATGGTAATTCTTAGTCCAGGCCCTAAAAGGGCATTAACATCTCTAAGTTATTCATTTATTAATGGAACAAACATTTGCAGGACACATGTCATATGCTAGGCATTGGGTTATAGAGAGGAATACAACACTATCCCTGCCGTTGAGAAGTTCGCAGCCTAAGGAAGAAAACACGGACTTATTCATTACACAGGGCATGGTGGTGGTACCTCATAGGAAAGGCACCTAATCTTGCCTGGGGAGGTGTTCAGGGAGGGCTTTGGGAGGAGGTGATGCAGGAGCTGAACTCAGAAGAACAAGATGCTTTCTACATAAGGGAGTAGAGAAGGGTCGAAGCAGATGAGAGAGTAGAGAAGGGCTGAAGAGCACTCCAGGCAGACGCAACAACTCATGAAAAACATCTGGTGATCCATAGAATTGACCAGTAGTGTGGAATGTTATGAGCCGTTCAGCCTGGTAACGAACAGGGCTTAAGGTATGCAAGTTCCTTACAGGGGAGCAGGGCCTGGTTTCTCACCATTTTGTTTCATTCCAATTAAAATCTGGTCTCCAAGGGGGTCTCCAAGGAGGTCTCTGCAGCAGGCTTTTGAGTGAGGAGGAGAGGGTTGGCCTATGAGAGCCCAGCTTGCTGGCCAAGTCGGTTTAATGGGTAGCCACCAAGGGAGTCCCCTTGGCACAGCCTGATGCTGGGTGCTGGGCTCAGGAAGCCCCTTAGGGTTTGGACAAGAGGAAGAGAAGTGGGAGTTGGTGATACAGATAATTTTTGAGGAGTGATTGGAGTGTTCAGAAGTGGGGGCCGGGCACAGTGGCTCACACCTGCAATCCCAGCACTTTGGGAGGCTGAGGCGGGCAGATCACTTGAGGTCAGGAGTTCGAAACCAGCCTGGCCAACGTGGCGAAACCCCGTCTCTACTAAAAATACAAAAATTAGCTGGGCATGGTGGCATGTGCCTGTGATCCCAACTACTTGGGAGGCTGAGGCAGGAGAAGTGCTTGAACCCTGGAGGCAGAGGTTGCAGTGAGCCGAGATTGTGCCATTGTACTCCAGCCTGGGAAACAAGAGCAAAACTCCGTGTCAAAAAAAAAAAAAAAAAAAAAAAATAGAAGTGGGGAGACTGGCTGGGAAGGGAGGAGGAAAGCAAGCAGTTGGCATGACCAGAATCGAGGATTATGATTTATATGACCTGGAGGCTTTGTGATAACGGACCCAGATGAATCTCTTCACCTTGATCAACCAGACACAAACCAGGGCTCTGGCTGTGGCGTACTAGAACTGGCTCATACTAGCTCATGAGAGCTGATCATTAAGACTTCAAAAATTTTAAAAGCCAGCTGTTAAGCACAGCCATTATTTTAAAAAAAAATTATCTAAACTTACAATTAAGTAACATTAAAAACAAAGTAATAAATACTCAAAACCTATTGCTTCCTAATTATTTTACTACTTTTGATGTTATCTGTGCTCTTGAAGGTATTTAGGTCTACTGCAACTGTGTGGTGGCAGTGCTACTATAGAATGGCGTGCTGCTAAGCAGCTCTTCCCAACTCCATGTTCAGTGATGGTATCTGAAATCGGCAAGGTGGGAGTATTTACATCACACTAGAAATGAAGGCACGCCTCACAGAGAACTGGTTGTTACATTTTTCCAGCACACCACTACCTCTGGGCGTGCTTCCTTTCTCTGTCTTTATGCTTACTTCCAATGCCAATAGGGCTGTTTTCAGGAAAAAGAAACCCCCGCAACTAATTCACATGGATATGTAAAGTGCTAAGAGTCCAGATTTCTGGTCTTGGTTCTTAGGTAATTTATTTGCACTTTAACAGAGATCTGCCAGAGACACCATCCATAATGGTGTGATTGGGAGATATGCTATTGAAATGTGCATAATAAACAACAATCTCCTACATTTTTGCTTACGGCCATCCCTCCAGCTCACCCCCTTCAAACCACAAGATAGAAATTATTTCCCCTGCCTAGGATTTCAGTGGAATAAAGCACTTGAATCCCTCATCATTCATCCCACTAAGGCCACGACAAGATGGACTGAGAGGTCCCCAGCCCAGGAACTCCCAGCTAGAGAAGTTTCTGTGCACCACCACGACACAGGGGTAAATAACAACAACAACAACAGCAGCAGCAGCAGCAGCAGCAGCTAATATATATTTACGGCTTCCTACATAACAGGCAAAGTATTTTTTAACACAACAGTCCAATAGATCAAGTACTACTATCACCCCCATTTTATAGAAGAGGAAACCAAGGCTCAGAGAGGTTAAGGAACTTGTTTGAAAGCACACAGCAATCGAGCGGTGGAGAGGGATCTGAATGTGGGCAGGCTGCTTCCAGAGCACTCCTTCTTCGTGTTAGAAAACTTTCTCCCATTAAAGTTGTCCTCGTGGCTCTTCCCATGTTGGGAGAAAAGCTGAGTGTTGGGAGAGAAGCTGAGGCAGGGCTTGCATGTCTGCTAGACTTGCTGGCTCCTTGCTTCTAGCACTGCCATTATCTCAAGTAGCCATATATTTCTCATTCACTTGATACACTGTTTCCTTTCAACCCCCACATCCTCACCAACTGTTTCTTTGATCACCAATAAATAGGGTGGGCTCCCAGAGCTTGGGGCCTTTGCAGCCTCCACACTCATGATGGCTCCCTGGTCCCACTTTCAATCTCAAACTTTTTCTCATTCCTTTGACTCCACCAGACTTTGTTGCCCCCACGACCTGGTGTTGGGTCTGATCACCCCAACATTCCCATAGCTCAGCCCAGACTCATTGCTGCTTTCTCTGACCAGCCCATTTCCTCTCCCTGTCCATTGTGGGCCAGCACACCTGGAAACTTTGATGGGTTGCTGAACTTGACTGTTATAAATGAGAAAATTACAGAAGCTGAGAAAGTCCCAGGCCATTTTCATTTTACGATCTTTCTAATGTATTAAAGCAGACAGATGAACAAACAAAAAATGAGGAAGTGTCAAAGAAAAAGTTAGAAAATGTGTGGAAATATCATGCCTGTAATCCCAGCACTTTGAGAGGTTGAGGTGGGTGGATCACCTGAGCTCAGGAGTTCGAGACTAGCCTGGGCAACATGATGAAACACTGTCTCTATAAAAAATATGGCAACAAAAAAAATTGGCCAGGCATTGTGGCAAGTGCCTGTGGTCCCAGCTACTCAGGAGGCTGAGGTGGGAGGATAGCTTGAGCCCAGGAAGTGGAGGTTGCTATGAGCTGAGATTGCACCACTGCACTACAGTCTGCGTGACAGAGTGAGATCTTGCCTCAAAAACAAATAATAATAAAGATAATAAAAGAAAATTTGTGAAAATACATTCACACATTTAATACACAGCAACTTAATGCAATATAAATTTGCTATTTATAAGATAAATGGAGAGTTGTTCAATAGGGATACTTTTGGTTTTGCAAGATAAAAATGTTCTAGAGATCTGTTGCATAACAATGTGAATATAGTTAATGCAACTGAACTGTACATTTAAAGATGGCTAAGATGGCAAATTTAATGTTAAATGGTTTTTACCATAATTAAAAAAAAATCTTTTTGTGAGTATTAAAAAAAATGAGGAAATGCCAAAGATAAGGCTGCAAATATTGTGGTAACACATTTGCACATTTAATCACAGAGCAGTTTAATACAGTATAACTTTGCTCTTTGCAAGATAAATCCAGGATTTATATAAAAATTAATTTGTCCTGCATTATATGCAGTGTGGTCTGGAAAGGAAACACAAGCTTAAATTTGTTTGTTTTGTTTTGTTTTTTTTAGACAGGATCTCACTCTGTCACCTGGGCTGGGGTGCAGTGGTGTCATCTCGGCTCACTGCAACCTCCTCTGTGCGTGCTCAAGCAATCCTCCAGCTTCAGCCTCCCAAGTAGCTGAGACTACAGGTGTGTGCCACCACACCCAGCTAATTTTTGTATTTTTCATAGAGATAGGGTCTTGCCATGTTGCCTAGCCTGGTCTCAAACTCCTGAACTCAAGCGATTCACCCACCTCAGCCTCCCAAAGTGCTGGAATTATGGGCGTGAGCCACCACACCTGGCCACAAGGTTAAATTTGTATGATGAATGTTGTCTTTGTTCAGTCCTGTCCATAAATCTCTGAATGTATGAAAGATAGCCTTTTTTTGTGAGATAACCTCATATAGGCCCTTCAAGAATGTAAGGCCAGCTCGGTGTGCTGGCTCACGCCTGTAATCCCAGAACTTTGGGAGGCTGAGTAGGGCAGATCATGAGGTCAGGGGTTCAAGACCAGCCTGACCAGTATGGTGAAACTTTGTCTCTACTAAAAATACAAAAATTAGCCAGGCATGGTGGCACACGCCTGTAGTCCCAGCTACTCGGGAGGCTGAAGTAGGAGAATGGCTTGAATCCAGGAGGTGGAGGTTGCAGTGGGCCAAGATCACACCACTGCACTCCAGCCTGGGCGACAGAGGGAGACGCCATCTCAAAAAAAAAAAAAAAGAATGTAAGGCCTTTATCAAATGGCTTTTCCAGCTGCCCTCTACACATTTCACCCAACACAGGGCTTGTTGCAGCAAAAGGCCTGCCACGAGTACTGTCTGCTCCACTTGGCCTCACAGTGCCAGCTCTCACTGTAGCTCGTAGAGGGGCAGCACAAGCATGAAAGTATGGCTGTATCTCAGTGATTATCACCACACACATGTGGAACACTATCTGCTCTCCAGAAAAAGGCATGCACACACACACACACACACACAATTTTTGCATGCACTTTGCATACAGTCTACAGACCTCCCCTGAATCAATGTGTACTCTGTGTATAAGGCTTTCTACACACTAAAGTCCACAATCCTTAATAGGAAGTTCTAAGCCATAATTGTTTGAGACTACCAAGGTTGCATTAACATGAAAGCCCCATAATATTTCAATATTTATTGGTGGCTAAGTATATTAGGACAACATGCTAAATTTGGACTTATCCCAAACTCCCACTTTCCCAGTCTGACAAGTCTGGGGACTGCCCTCTCCAACCCCTTCTGACTTAGTCTCCCAGGCATGCTGGCTATCTAGCTATAGCCTAGAATTGACTCAGCAAACAAGCAAATGTAAATACTCACTGAATCTTTCTGGGGCCTTTCCGTGGAAACAGAAATATATTTAAGTTTTTCTGCCTTTGAGAAAACACTGTAGGGCACATCCCTGGGCAGATATATTTGGTGGCTCTTAGACCCCCTGACATACACCCACGGACCATCCTGATCTATTTGCTTTCTGGCTTCTGATCTGGGCCCTTCCTGGGAATAGTTTTTCTCTGACCCTAGAGTCTAGACTAAAGCCAATTGGACATTCACTTCCTGGTGTGTTTTTTTTTTCTTTTTTTTTTTTTCACATTTGTCTGGTAGTTTCTGTCCTGGCTTCCCCATACTTGGGTTCTCCTATCTTGGATTCATAATTATATTTCTAGCCACTTTTTCTTTCTGACTCTTTTAGCTCTTCTCTTCTTTCTTTTTCTTTTTTACAATTATATTTGTATAAATTTAAGGAGGACAAATGCAGTTTCATTATGTGGCTACATTGCATAGTGTTGATGTTTAGGCTTTCAGTGTATCCATCACCCATATAGTATACATTCTACCTATTAAGTAATTTTTTTTTTTTTGAGATTGAGTCTCGCTCTGTCGCCCAGGCTGGAGTGCAGTGGCACCATCTCCGCTCACTGCAAGCTCCGCCTCCCAGGTTCACACCATTCTCATGCCTCAGCCTCCCGAGTAGCTGGGACTACAGGCGCCCACCACCAGGCCCAGCTAATTTTTTGTATTTTTAGTAGAGACAGGGTTTCACCGTGTTAGCCAGGATGGTCTCAATCTCCTGACCTCGTGATCCGCCCACCTCGCCCTCCCAAAGTGCTGGGATTACAGGCGTGAGCCACTGCGCCCAGCCCCCATTAAGTAATTTCTTATCCCTCACCCCTCTTCCACCCTCCCACCCTTCTGCCTCTCCAGTGATTATTCCACATTCTATGTCCATGTGAATGCATTATTTAGCTCCCACTTATAAGTGAGAACATGCAGTATTTGACTATTTGTTTCTGAGTTGTTTCACTTAATGGCCTCCAGGTCCATTCATTTTGCTGCAAAATTCATAATTCCATTCTTTTTATGGCTGAATAATATTCCATTGTGTATATATATATATATATATATATATATATATATATCACATTTCCTTTATCCAATCATTCATTGATGGACACTTAGTTTGATTCCGTAGCGTAACTATTATGAGTAGTGCTGTGATAAACGTGAGTATAGGTGTCTTTTTGATATAATTATTTATTTTCCTTTGGGTAGTTTCCCAGTGAGATTGCTGGACTAAATGTAGCTTTATTTTTAATTCTTTGAGGCCTTTCATTACGGCGGGGTTTTTTTTGTTCTCCCTTTCCCCACAAGTAGCCTCTGAACATTACGTGCCTAATCATCCTCTGCCTGGCTCAGCTGATGGTCCTAGCATCTCCCACTGATGGGCTTTTTCTTATTCTCCTGAAGAGTTTCATATGGCTTCATGAGATACAACTGCATTTTGATTATGATTCTCATAGATTTCTGCTTTGCAAAAAAACAAACAGACAAAAACCCCACAACTCAGGAAACTACGTTGATATGTTTTTTAAAAGTCTAGTTCTATTTTTCTATTCTCCATTGGCTTTTACTATTCAAAACCCCTTGCTTACCAGCAGTAGCATTACACTTATCCCCACCTCTCTTAGCTGTGGGGCTAAAGGATAGGACATTCTATTTGGCTAAAGAAAAAAGTAATCAGACTGAGCCCAGAGATATACACGTAGGGGCTCATAAACAAAACAACCTCATTTCACTCTTTTACAGCAGAATTTTAGCTAGGTCACTTCTACTAACAGCCATCTATTGGGGGAAAATTAATGACTATCAATTTACAAAACAGGATTATGGAAAATTTTTAAATGAGAGCTAGATAGAGTAACTATTGGGTTAACGCTCCTCAGTGACCTAGAAGTATATTGAAAAAACAAAATAGTGCATTTCTGATAATGAAACATGACAACTGTACCTAACCTTTTTAAGTTAACAGTGGTGCATATATACTGTGATCTTTTCAAGGGCAGCAGGACCACATTTGAATCATTTTCTCCATAGGTTATCTTGAGGAACATGATAGTCAAATGTCCCTAGGCATCTCCACCCATTTGGGCTTTGGGTCATGAATTGATACTTATACAGGAACTAGCTGCCATTAGGTGGAGCAATTTGAAGTCCAAAGGTCATCTAGAAGGATATCAGATCAGGAGGTTTAAGAACTCCAGATGTTTTAATTTAGGTGAGTGCAGCCACAAGGCTGCTAGGACATTGACAAAGAACTGATTGATAGAGAAGAAAAAGTAGCTGGTATTAGATAATAGTATTAGATAAAAGTAGCTGGTATTAGATAAGATGATGGGAGGGGCCTGATGTCTGGTTGCCAAGGCACCTAACTCTTCACTCAATAGTCCCCCAAGCACAGGATTCATGGCTTTTGTGGCCCCATCCCTTGGGTGTAGAGCGTAATCCTTAGCTGACCTTTGAAAAATGCAACCTCAGGCTTGCCCGGCTTCTGGTACTTCCAACTCTTCTTTGCCATTATTATAAACACAATTATCAGTCTTTGAGGGGAGGCTGATCTTTTAGTTCAGATTTCCAGAGTTCAGATTGGCAGGTGTCATCTCATAAAGGAATTAAAGTGACCTGAGAAAATGTCCTCTGGGTAAGATCAATGCCACCTGTACTCTGTCCTTGCCCGAACTCTTTCATCAGAGCTCTTATGTGCATCAGCCCTTCCCTACTCCTTTCAAGCCTGTACAGCCTGGGCATGACAACAAATTTGGTCCTTTAGCAATAGCATGTACAACTCCCAGGTTATTGTCTATCCTTTTTGAGAACTCAATAGGATTATTATTATTTGAGACGGAGTGTTACTCTTGTTGTCCAGTGGGAGTGCAATGGTGCGATCTCGGCTCACTGCAACCTCTGCCTCTGGGGTTCAAGTGATTCTCCTGCCTCCTGAGTAGCTGGGATTACAGGTGACCATCACCACGCCCAGCTAATTTTTGTATTTTTAGTAGAGACGGGGTTTCACCATGTTGGCCAGGCTGGTCTCGAACTCCTGACCTCAGGTGATCCACCTGCTTTGGCCTCCCAAAGTGCTGGGATTACAGGTGTGAGCCACCATGCCTGGCCAGGATTATTTGATCAGAAATGTGAAAATAAGAAACAAAACAAAAATACCCCAGGAGACAAATTATATTTGTCTAAGGTAGAAGGCTTTGAAGTATTCCCCACTGTGAAAGAAAACATTATACTTAAAATATACCCAATTCTTCATTGAATAGTTGATTTAACTTTTTTTTAATTTAACTTTTTATTGGGGGAAAAAAGGTCAGTAGAGCAAAGGTTTCTATAGCAACCTGGCAGCCGCACCTCTTGTAACCTATGAAATCATTAAGTTGAGAGGTGCAACTAGGTCAGAGAAGAGCTTTATGGGAATCAGCTGACCAATGATCATATAATTGGAATAAGTGAAGGTCACAGCCCACTCACCCAGGAGGAAGCAAGTAGGTCTTTATAAAGGCCCGAGGCTGCATCACTCTTCCCTATTATCAGGAGGGCCTTCACCTGGGGTGAGAGACAAGGCGTGTGCATGTTGTGCCTGTTTTCAGGATGGGAGGTGGTGGGGAAGTGCATTAAAGAATGAAAAAAACAAAACCTAAGAAAACAGAAAGCTTAACAGAAACATGTTGTTCCTATGTTTTCAGGATGGGAGGTGGTGGGGGAATGCATTAAAGAAGGAAAAAAAAAACACAAAACCTGAGAAAACAGAAAGCTTAAAGTTTGAGTTAGAAGTCTGGCACTACCCAGACTAGATGATCCCTGCTGCTCCTGCTAATCTGGTAAGAGTGGGCAGGCCTCTTTTTGATGGGGGAGAAGGGTCAGCGGGGAGGCCTATTGTTATTCCCCTATAACCAGCTGGACTTGGGAGTAAAGCGATATGTGGACAAGAAAACAGGAAGACCAGGATGGGCATGCTGGCATTTACAAGGATGGGCATGCTGGTAGGCTTGGGAACCTGAGGGTTTGCCAACATTAGGAAGGCTGAGCTATCCGAGAGACACGTTCCTTTCAGTCCTCATTCTTCCCTATCCCACAACCTATTCCAACCGCTGTAAGTTCCCATTATGCCTACAGTGGTAGATAAAAAACTGGTGCTTAATACAGAGACTGCTGGAAATGAATATCCACCATTAGGCTCTTTTATCACAGCAACACCTCTGCAAACTGGATGCAAATAGATTAATCAACCCAGTTTCATTTAATGTGGGAATTGCAGAGCATCATACAAGGCAACTGTTTTCTTTTGCATCTGCTGAAGAGAACGAGGGTTGGTTTAGAAAAAAATTGTTTCCAGCCTGGGTCACACATTGAAGGAGAGAGAGATGGATTCTCTTTTCTCAGCATCCTGTGGGAGGAAAGCCTGTCGCCTGATCCACATCAGTCCTATCATAGGGGTCAGGGTCCCCATTCTCACCAATCATGCAAATGCCAAAAGACCAGTCTAGGATGCTGCCCAATTCCTTGACCCTGAAAATTGCTTTCTTGTCAACATCATTGCTGTCTCAGAACCCACCTCTGACCTCCCCATTCCCCAAACAGCCCACGCAGGTGGCTTATTCGTTACCTTTGATCACGTTTGTCTGAGAGAAGGTAGGAGTGCAGGACTGAAGAATGTATAACTCTGGAGGAGTAGTGGTGAGAGAGGTCAGTTGGGGATAACAACCAGAGCTACAGCACTCATGCGTTGGCTCTAATACTGACGTCCAGGGTCATTTCCAGCTTGCTGAGTGACCTTCAGTCCTCTATGAGTCACAGCTGCAGCTGAGTCATAGGCAGTGGGAGACAAGCTATGTTTTCCGCTTATAGGCCTCCTTCCTCATCCCCTCCCATACTCTTCCCAGTTGATTGAGGAAGGAGCTGTGTCTTCTATTATTATTATGACATTTTATGGCTTCAGAGTCATACAGATTTGTCATTTACCACCTGTAGATCACTTCCTCTGTCTGAGGCTTAATTTCCTCATCTACAATGAGGAGATAAAATGGTGCTTTATAATATGTCACAGGATTATCATGAAGTTTAAATAAGATAAATCATGTAAAAAATGTCTCAAAGTCCCTGTCACACAGTAAGTGCTTGAAGAGTGTGAATCATTGTTAAATTACTCCCCCAAATCATTTTGGAAGTTAAATTAGTTGATGAAATCTAATCTTGGAGTCACTGCTGTATAGAGGTAAATAGAAGGTTATCTCCGCTGTAAATCACTAAATTGGCCATGTGTCTTTAAAATCCATTTATTATGAGTTTGATTAGTGAGAATTATCTCCCCAGAACCTCATCACCCTGGAAGAGGAGGCAGTGATCTAATCTAATTTCTGCATCCTAAAAGCTGAGGATCAACCCTCAGCACATGTTGACCCAATCGAAGGCCACATATCCCAAAAAGCTAGGCATGAAACAACACATGGGCTTCTCTCTGAGCTTCCCTAATGCTTGGTAAGGAGTGTATAAATGCATTAACTACCTTCTACCATGAATGTAGTGACTATCTTCTATTAACTACCTTGTTAGACTTCTACTAGGGTCTATCCCAGGGTTCTCTGTGTTCATACTAACAGCTCTCAATGGAACTGACCAGCTCAGGGTGGAGTGCAGTGGCACAATCTTGGCACACTCCAACCTCTGCCTCCCAGGTTGAAGCGATTCTCCTGCCTCAGCCTCTGGAGTAGCTGGGACTACCGGCGCATACCACCATGACTGGCTAATTTTTGTATTTTTAGGAGAGACGGGGTTTCACCATATTGGTCAGGCTGGTCTTGAACTCCTGACCTCATGATCCACCTGCCTCGGCGTCCCAAAGTGCTGGGATTACAGGCGTGAGCCACTGCGCCTGGCCTAATCAAGATGTTTTCTAACAAATTTCTTTATGTTTAATTTGTTTTTTTGTTTTTCCCTCAAAAGAAAGGAAACTCTGGAAGTGAGCTTCTATGAAGTGTTACTAAGTCTTTTCCATGACAGATACAGAGATCTAATTTCAGGGCAGTGAGTGCTTTTAATATCCCCCCCCAAATCAGTGAAGACCAATTCACCACATAACTTTTCAATCTCAGATTGTAGTCATAGGAAATAGAAAGGCTTCCAGCCTCCAGAGGAAACTTTTTTTTCCCCCAGAAACAAAGCTTCACTAATGGCACACACACACACAAAACCAAAGGCAAGATCTGTGCAGATATTTTAATTGTTCTAGACACAGTCATCAAAGAACTATCATGTGGGCACCCCTGAAGCACTCCCATGTGTTCCAAATGCAAAGAGTAGAGTCACTTAAATGTTGACGATAAGGTGTGGCCTTGACAGCCTCATTGGGCATACTAATGACATACAGCCTGTGCCAACCTTCTCCAACAGGTTATTCCAGGGCTCCTGTTGTACTTCACCCCTCACAACAGACTACTGCAATGGGGAGAAATGTGCTGCACTGCTGGTGAGGAGCCTATATTTTCCTCTGATAACCTCATAGACATTTAATCCAATAATTTATGGGAAAACATTTCTGTTTCCTGACATTTGGAGTAGTAGAAGTCAGACAGAGTGGACTTTTCAGCAATAAGGGGGCTATGAAATTGTTGTGGAATGATATTTAACTTTGGAAGGGCTCATATGTCCACATTTTTAACAAGTGAATAAACTAAGTTCTAGAGAGGTTTTGTCATTTACCCAAGGCCATTATGTTTATTTAGTGACAGAATCGGGACTAGAATCCAGGACCCCCGATACCCAATTCAGTGCCCTTTCCAGGACAGCATGTAACTTTCCACTGTAATATCATTTGTTTTACCTTAAATAATAATAGCTAATACTTATTGATTACTCCCTATTTGCCAGAATGGCGCTAAGCACAAAACAAATGCTAGGAGGTAGGAACTTCTATTTTCTCCACTTTATAGATGAAGAGATGGAGGTTTAGAGAGGCCAAGTAACTGGACCAAAATTACACATCACACTGCACAACTCTTTTAATGTTTAACTTACTAAGCTAACCAATCCAATCCAAGAAGACTACTCAGACTAGAGAAGATACTTACATTGACCAGAATCTATAAGGCAGAATGTCAGAATTCTGTGTACATTTTTTAAAATTTTTATCCTGAAAAGATAACTTCCTGTGTTAACACTTACAAGTCTATTTCTGGGAGATTCTTCCCCCTTGTGAATGCTCTCATTGACATTCACCACTATGTTTAGGATTGGGAACAGGATGAGCCTTTACAAATGTGCACAAATTAGAATTAAGAGTGGGCAGGTAGAGATTTGAGAATTGAAATATACATATGTTTTTAGACAGTCTTACTCTGTCGCCCAGGCTGGAGTGCAGTGGCATGATCTTGACTCACTGCAACCTCCACTTTCCAGGTTCAAGTGACTCTCATGCCTCAGCATCCTGAGAAACTGGGATTACAGGAGCGTGCCACCACGCCTGAATAATTCTTTTTTGTATTTTTCGTAGAGATGGGGTTTCACCATGTTGACCAGGCTGGTCTCAAACTCCTGGCCTCAAGCAATCCTCCCACCTTGGCCTCCCAGAGTGCTAGGATTACAGGTGTGAGCCACCAAACCTGGCCGAGAATTAAAATATTGATCAAACAGATTGAGTATTCTGAGCTGCTCAGAAAAGATACATTTATTTATTCCATTTGTCATTTCCAACTATTCATGAATCTTCTTCTGTTGATTTTTGGTAGAATAAAGCCACTTAAATAAAAGCTACTCGAGGTAATAAAGATATCTTCTGTTTTATTCTCTTGTTTCCCCCACAAGATTTCTTCATATGCATTTCCCACTCTGCTCCTCTGCAATTGAGCACCAGGTGTCCTTTATATCACTCAGGTAACCATAAAACAACACTTTGAAGCCACTCATTTATTCCCACAAATGGACAGAAAAACACAAGAGAAACTATGCTAGAATGTACAGGTTATAAGAACCTATGTGGTTATTTAGCAAATGTCTTCTTCAGTTTCCATTCAAATCACTTGGGTCTCTATGATTTCCACAAGACTATGTCTTAGTCTGTTTTCTGTTGCTATAACAGAATGCCATAGACTGGGTAATTTATAAAGAAATTTATTTAGCTCACAGTTCTGAAGGCTGGGAAGTCTAAGATGCCAAAGCCTTACTGGCATCTGGTGAGAGCCTTCTTGCTGCATCGTAACATGGTGGAGGGTATCACATGGTGAGAGGTCAAAAGAGTCAGAGAGACTTTGCTTTTATAACAAAGCCACTCCTGAGATAATGAACCCACTTCCATGATAACAACATTAATTCATTCATGAGGCCAGAGCTGACATTAATCCATTCATGAAGGTAGAGAAATTAAGTTTCCAACACATGAACTTTAGGGGGTACATTCAAACAATAGCACTGTCCAAACATTCCACTCTTCATTGGAAGTAGAGTTTGAACTAATAGAGTTAGTAATTTGGAGAGTTGGATTATAGTGTCAGCCATCCTCTCAGAAACTCAGTTTCCCCAAGGTTTAATACCCACTTTTTCAACATACACAGTGATTATAAAGACATCATAAGAAAATATGCGAATGTTCTTTGAAAAGTTACAAGTTATACAAATGCAAATTATCATTTGTGGTGGCTAATGTGTGTCAACCAGACTAGGCCCAGATATTTGGTCAAACATTATTCTGGGTGTGTCTATGAGGGTGTTTCTGGATGAGATTAACATTTGAGGAGCTGCGTGGTGGCTCACACCTGTAATCCCAGTACTTTGGGAGGCTGAGGTGGGAGGATTGCTTGAGCTCAAGAGTTCAAGCCCAGCCTGGGCAAAACAGTGAGACCCCGTCTCTACAGATAATAATAATAATAATAATAATAATAATAATAATAAAATAGCCAGGCATGGTGGTGCATTCCTGTAATCTGAAATGAGAGGATCACTTGAGCCCAGGAAGCAGAGGCTGCGGTGAGCCATGATTGTGCCACTGCACTCCAGTCTGGGTGACAGAGTGAGAACCTGTCTCAAAAAAGAAAACAACACACAAAAAAACAAAACTCCATTATAATCAATATACTGAGTAAAGCAGATTGTTCTCTCTAATGTGGGTGGGGATGGGCCTCATGAATTAGTTGAAGGCCTGAATAGAACAAAAAAAGCTGACCCTCCTTCTAGTAACTGGGAACTTCTCCTGCCTGACACTCTTCAAACTGGCTCTTCTTTGAGTCACGAGCCTGCCAGCCTTTGGACTGGAACTACACTATTGGTTCTTCTGGGTTTCAGTCGTTCTGACTCAGACTGGAACTACACCATCATCTCCTCTGGGCCTTCACCATGCCAACTCATCCTGTAGATCTTGGGATGTTTCTGTCTCCATAATCATGTGGGCCAATTTCTTATAATTTCTCTCTCTCTCTCTCTCTCCTCTCTCTCTTTTCTTTCTTTTTTTTTTTTGAGACGGAGTCTCGCTCTGTCGCCCAGGCTGGAGTGCAGTGGAGCCATCTCTGCTCACTGTAAGCTCCGCCTCCCGGGTTCAAGCGATTCTCCTGCCTCAGCCTCCCGAGTAGCTGGGACTACAGGCGCCCACCACCAGGCCCAGCTAATTTTTTGTATTTTTAGTAGAGACGGGGTTTCACCGTGTTAGCCAGGATGATCTCAATCTCCTGACCTCGTGATCCACTCGCCTCGGCCTCCCAAAGTGCGGATTATAGGCGTGAGCCACTGCGCCCGGCCTCTCTCTTTTCTTGCTCTTTAGCTCTAACCTCTCACTTTTGCTCCAAACTTAGAGTTCATTTATGCAATAAATGTTTATTGAATGTTTGTTTTAGGTGCTGTAGATGAGGTGCTAAATAAGATAAACAAAGTCTCTGTTCTCATAGAGCTTACATTCTAATGGAGAAGAAAGAGAAAATAAACAAAACAGTAAAAACAGAAGAAAATATCCAGCAATGATAAATTATTTGATGAAAATCAAGCAGAGATATGTGATAGTGATTGAATTGAGTAAACAGGCTAATTTAGATTAAGTGATCAGGCCTTCCTGAGGTGATGACTTTTAAAGGAAGTACTGAATGACAGAAAAGAGCCAACCATGGGAAGATATGGGGGGAAAGAGAAAAGAGCTGCAGCAAGACTCTATGGTTGTGTTGAACTTGGTGTGTTCAAGAAATAGAAACAGAGATAGAGAGGCTAGAGCATAGTGAATAAGAAATTAGTACAACATGATGTCACAGTCATAGGCAGAAACCATATCATATAAAGCATGTAGGGCATGATAGACTTATGTGCCAGAAGAAACCATTGATAAATTTTAGGTAAAAGAGTACCATGATCTGCTTTATGTCTTTAAAAGATCACTTGAGCTGGGCGTGGTGGTGCTCACCTGTAGTCCCAGCTACTCAGGAGGCTGAGGTGGGAGGATCACTTGAGTTTAAGACTGGCCTGGACAGCACAGCAAGACCTTTAAAGAAAGAAAGAAAGAAAGGAAGGAAGAAAGGGAAGGAAGGGAAGGAAGGGAAGGAAAGGAAGGAAGGGAAGGAAGGGAAGGAAGGGGAAAGAAAGAAAGAAAGGAGGGAGGGAGGGAAGCAGGCAGGCCGGGCGTGGGGGCTCATGCCTGTAATGCCAGCACTTTGGGAGGCCGAAATGGGCAGGTCACCTGAGGTCAGGAGTTTGAGACCAGCCTGACCAATATGGTGAAACCCTGTCTCTACTAAAAATACAAAAATTAGCTGGGCGTGATGGTGCACACCTGTAGTTCCAGCTATTTGGGAGGCTGAGGCAGTAGAATCAATTGAACCCAGGAAGTGAAGGTTGCAGTGAGCAGAGATCAGACCACTGCATTCCAGCCTGGGCAACAAAGTGAGACTTTGTCTCGAAAGAAAGAAAGGAAGGAAGGAAGGAAGGAAGAGGGAGGGAGGGAGGGAAAGGAAAGGAAGGAAGGAAGGGAAAGGAAAGGAAGGAAGGAAGAAAAGAAAAGAAAAGAAAGGAAGGAAGGAAGAAAAGAAAAGAAAAGAAAGGAAGGAAGGAAGGAAGAAAAGATCACTCTGGTCACTGTATAGAGAATAAAGTGTGTGTGTGTATATGTTTGTATTCATCTGGCAAAGAAATAATAGAATACATTTTAATAATAGAATAACCTTAGGCTTGGCCTAAGGTGGTGGTGATTGAGATGGATGGATTTGGGATATGTTTTGGAGCTACAGGAAATACTACTTCTTAAGATATTGCAGGTGAGTGGTAAAAGAATAAAAACAATTAAACATGAACTTTAGGTTTTTGGCTTGAGCAACTAAGAACTGAGGTGGGAAACACTGTAATTGGAGGTGGGAAAGAATCAAGAGTACCATTTGGGATATATTAAATTTAAGATGCCATACAAGTGAAAAGCTGGATATATGTCTGGAGTTCTTGGAAAAAGTCAGGCCTGGAGATGAAAATAAGGGTGTCAACATCATTGACAATATTTAAAGCCATGGGACTGGATAGGATTGCTAGAGAGAGAGGGGATGGAGAGCAAGAGTCCCCAGGCAGAGCCTTGGTCATTCTAAGACTTAAAGATTAAGCAGAGGGGTAGGATGCAGCAAAGGAAACTTAGAAGAGATTGGTGAAATAGGAAGAAAAATCCATCGAGTGGTTCCCCAGAAGTCTAGAGAGGAAAGTGTTTCATGAAGGAGAGTGTGGTAAAGCATCTTGAATGTTGCTAAAAAGCAAAGGAAACACATAGAGAAATGGACACTAGATTTTGCAACATATCAGATCTGTGTTCAAAAGATCACTCTAATAACAGCATGGAGAAAGGGTTTGGGTGGGCAGGAGGTGGTGGCAAGAATGGTAACAAGCTGATAACAGTTAAATGATCATTGTTAATGCAACTACAAGAGAAATATCACAAGGGCCTTGAATGAGGCAGTGATAGTGATGGTGGAGAGGAGGACATACACACAGAAAATCTCTAAAAAATAAAACCAAAGTTCTCTCATAAACACTTCTTCCTCTACATTTCAATTGTTCCTATTTCAGGACCTCATCATCTCTAAAAGCACAGAGCTTGGAAAAAAAGCTAGAGATTACCCAGACTAAGCTCTAATATAACGATTCCTGAATTAAATATTAAGCAAGTCACGCCCCTAGTGGAAAGCCTTCCATGGCAGAAATAAGATTAATACACTAAAAGCAGTTGTATTTATCTCTACTAGCAATGAATATTCCAAAAATGAAATTTAGAAAACAATTCTATTTATAATAGCATAACAAATAATAAAATACTTAGGGGTAAATTTAGCCAAGGAAGGTCGTGACTTATACACTGAAAATTACAAAAAAAAAAAAAAAATGCTGAAAGAAATTAAAGAAGATCTAACTAAATGGACAGACATATCATGTTTACAGATTAGAAGACTTAATGTTGTTTGATGGCATACTCCTTAAGTTGATCTACAGATTCACCATGATCCCTATCAAAATGCCAGCTGGAATTTTTGAAGAAACAGACAATTTGATCCTAAAATTCATAGGGAAGGACAAGGAAACCTGAATAGCCAAGATAAATTTTTAAAAGAACATAGTTGGAAGACTCAAACTCCCTGATTTTAAAGCTTACTAAAAAGCTACCATAATCTTGACAGTGTGGTACTGGGCATAAAGATAGACATATAGGCCAACAGAACAATCTAGGGTCCTGATACAGGCCCATGCATCTATAGTCCATTGATTCTCAACAAGGGTGTCGAGATGATTCAACGGGAAAAGAATATTCTCTTCAAGAAATGATGCTGGGACAACTGCACCCATATGCAAAAGAATTAAGTTGGACTTTTACCTCCCTCACACCATATATAAAAATAAACTCA
The DNA here is from genome assembly GCF_028885655.2 of Pongo abelii. Classification (NCBI taxonomy): domain Eukaryota; kingdom Metazoa; phylum Chordata; class Mammalia; order Primates; family Hominidae; genus Pongo; species Pongo abelii. Next base: position 124,804,765 of record NC_072008.2, read on the forward strand.
AAATGAACTCAAGACCTAAATGTTAGAGCTAAAAGTCTAACAGTCTTAAAATAAAATATAGGCTTAAATTTTTGTGATCTTAGCTAGGCAATGGTTTCTTAGACATGACCAAATACACAAGCAACCAAAGAAAAATTAGATAAATTGTACATTATCACAATTAAAATATTTTGTGCTTTAAAGAACACCATCAAGAAAGTGAAAAGACAATCCATAGAACAGGAGAAAATATTTGAAAATCATATACCTGTTAAGGTACTTGTGTACAGAACATATGAAGCACAATTAGAACTCAGCAATAAAAAGAGAAATAACCCAATTAAAAATTAGCAAAGGATGTGAGTTGATATTTTTCTAAAAAAGATACGTAAATGAGCAATAAGCACACAAAAAATGCTCAACATCATTAGCCATAAGGGAAATGAAAATCAAAACTACCATGAGATATCACTTCACACTCACTAGATGGCTATAATAAAAAAGACAATCATAAGTGTTGACAAGGATGTGGAAAAATTGGAGCCCTCATACATTGGTGATGGAAAGGTAAAATGGTACAGCTGCCTTGGAAAACAGTTTGGTAGTTCTTCAAAAGGTTAAACAAAGGCTGGGCATGGTGTATCACACCCATAATCCCAGCACTTTGGGAGGCTGAATCAAGTGGATCACTTGAGCCCAGGAGTTTGAGACCAGCCTGGGCAACATGGTGAAACATTGTCTCCACAAAATGTACAAAAATTACTTAGGCATGGAGGTACACACCTGTAGTCCCAGCTGCTTGGGAAGCTGAGGTGGGAGGATCACTTGAACCCAGGAGATTGAGGCTGCAGTGAACCATGATCACATCACTGCACTCTAGCCTGGGCAACAGAGCAAGACCCTGTCTCAAAAAAAAATTAAACTTAGAATTACTATATGACCCAGCAATTCCACTCCTAGGTATATATCCCAAATAAACTGAGAACATATTTCCACACAAAATCTTGCACATAAATATTCATAGCAGCATTATTCATAATGACCAAACACATTTGGGTATTCATAAAACCCAAATGTCCATGAACTGATGAATGAATAAAGTGCAGCATATCCATACGGTATATCCCAAAAGAAATGAAGTACTGAGACATGTTACAACATGAAGAATCTTGAAAGTATTCTGCTAAAGAAAGAAGCCAGTCACAAAATGCCACATTTTATATGATTCCACTTATATGAAATGTCCAGAATAGGTTAATCCTTAGAAATAGAAAGTAGATTGGCAGGGCACAGTGGCTCACACCTGTAATCCCAGCACTTTGGGAGGCCGAGGTGGGCAGATCACCAGGTCAGGAGTTTGAGACCAGCCTGGCCAAACTCCGTGAAACCCCGTCTCTACTAAAAATACAAAAAAAATAGCTGGGCGTGGTGGCGGGTGCCTGTAATCCCAGCTACTTGGGAGGCTGAGGCAGGAGAATAGCTTGAACCTGGGAGGCGGAGGTTGCAGTGATCCAAATTCGCACCACTGCACTCCAGCCCGGGGGGCAGTGCGAGGCTCTGTCTCAAACAAACAAACAAACAAAAACCAAGAAAGTAGATTAGCATTGGCATGTACGTGTGTGTGTGTGTGGACCTTAACACTGCTGCCCTGCTGCCACTGGCGTGCACACAGGCCCGCTGTGCTGCTGCCCTGCTGCTGCTAGCACGTGTGTGCAAGTGCAGACCCTGCTGCCACTGCCCCAATGAGGTACTTTTGCTGGCATCCCCCATTGGAGTGTTGTTGCCAGTGGACCAGAGACACTTCAGCCCCTCCAGCACAGCAAGGGCTCAACCTTGAGGGGCCGGAGAACAAAGCTGTGGGCCTAGTCCCAACCGGCAATGTATGACCGTGCAGCCCAGGAGTGCTGAGCTGAGCCTTGGCCTCCTGAAATCATCCAGAAACAAAGCCAGTCAACTAAATTCAACTTATACCACAGTCAAACCTTAGAAGACATCAAATAACATAAAAGCAAAAAGCCTCATCCAAAGGACAGCAACTTCAAAAATTAAAGGAACATTATCCCACACAGATAAGAAAGAACCAGTGCAAGAAATCTGGCAACTCAAAAAGCCAGAGTGTCTTCTTAACTCCAAACAATGCAACAGCTTTCCAGCAATGGTTGTTAACCAGATTGAAATGGCTGGAATGACAGAAATAAAATTCAGAATGTGTATGGCGTTGAAGATCATTGAGATTCAGGAGAAAGTTGAAACCCAGTCCAAGGAAACTAAGGAATTCAGTAAAATGATACAAGAGCTGAAAGTTGAAATCACCTCTTTAAGAAAGAACTAAACTGATCTGATAGAGTTGAAAAACTCACTATAAGAATTTCATAATACAATCAGAACTATTAACAGCAAAATAGACTAAGCTGAGGAAAGAATCTCAGAGCTTGAATACAGGTTCTTCAAATCAACTAGTCAGACAAAAATAAAAAAGAATAAAAAAGAATGAATAAAACTTTTGAGAAATGTGGGATTACGTAGAGACCAAACCTGTAGCTCATTGGCATCCCTGAAAGAGGGAGAGAGAGTAAGCAACTTGGGAAACATATTTGAGGATATTGTCCAAGAAAAATTTCCCAACCTCCCTAGAGAGGATTTTTGCCTGAACAAAACTGATACCAAAACCTGGCAGAGACATAATGAAAAAAGACAACTTCAGGACATTTGCTCATGTAACAAACCTGCACATGTACCCCCTGAACATAAAATAAAAGCTGAAAAAAAAACAAACAAATAATGTGGTAACAGAGCAAAGATAGACAAATAGTGCAATGAAACAATAGAGAATCCAAGAAATAACCACACATATATGAAACTTGATAAATGAAATAAAAGGAATGGCAAATGTTAAAAAAGAAAGAAAGCAGATTCTTAGTTTCCTAGAGCTGGGGGTAGGGGGAGATGGTGGTAGGGCGGGTAAAGGATAATGGGTATTGATGGCTGATGCCTGTAGTTTTCTTTAAGGGGAACAAAAATGAAAAATTAGGCCGGGCGCAGTGGCTCATGCCTGTAATCCCAGCATTTTGGGAGGCCGAGGTGGGCGGATCACTTGAGGTCAGGAGTTCGAGACCAGCCTGGCCAACATGGTGAAACTCTGTCTGTATTAAAATACAAAAATTAGCTGGATATGGTGGTGTGCACCTCTAATCCCAGCTACTCAGGAGGCTGAGGCAGGAGAATCACTTGAACCTGGGAGGCGGAGGTTGTAGTGAGCTGAGATCACACCACTGCACTCCAGCCTGGGTGACAGAGCGAGACTCCCTCTCAAAAAAAAGAAAAAAGAAAAAGAAAAATTAGATTTTGCACTTTTTTTTTTTTTTTTTTGAGTTGGAGTCTCACTCTGTCACCCAGGCTGGAGTGCAGTGGCACGATCTCGGCTCACTGCAAACTACGCCTCCCAGGTTCACACTATTCTCCTGCCTCAGCCTCCTAAGTAGCTGGGACTACAGGTGCCCGCCACCACACCCGGCTAATTTTTTGTATTATTTAGTAGAGACGGGGTTTCACTGTGTTAGCCAGGATGGTCTTGATCTCCTGACCTCGAGATCCACCCGCCTCAGCCTCCCAAAGTGCTGGGATTACAGGCATGAGCCTCCGCGCCCGGCCAGATTTTACACTTCTTAAAAAATGTATTGAGGTCTTTAATTTCTCTCAACAATGTTTTGTAGTTTCAGTATAAAATTAGATTGTGGTGAAGAATGTACAACTCTGTGACTATACTATAAAACATTGACTTGTCCACTTAAAATAGGTGAATTGTATGATATGTGAATTATATGTCAATAAAGATGTCAAAAAATAAAAAAGGCCTCCATACCTCCTCCTGCTTGCCTTGTCTCTCACCGCTGTTCTACCTATATTGTGGCCTTCAGCCAAATCTCAGTAAACTCCATTCCCCAATTAGCATCCATACTTTTCTGCCTCTGTGCATTTGTTTGACCTCAACTAATTCCCTCTCATTTCTTCCTGTGGAAATCTCATCCATCCTCCAAGACTCATTTCCATTCCTTTGTCACTGACCAGATATTCTAACTTGTATTGTAGTTATTGGTTGTTGTCTTATGCCCATAATTAAGCTAGAATCCCTTGAGGTCACAGTTCATGTCTGTTTTGCTACATTCCTGCAGAACCTAGTTCAGCAATAATTAGGAACTGAAATGAATTCACCTTGAGCTAAGAGTGCTCCACAATAAGATTTTCCTTTAGCTCTTTTAAAACTTTGAAATACTATGATTTTTAGTTATTCAGCCTCAACAGTTTTTATAGCCATCTCTGAATTCCTGCTGAGTTTTTAGCCTTTTGTTAGCCATATGGTTATGGAATGCTGAGACTTCTGATCCTTCACTACTCTTTAATTCGATGTATGTATGACATGAAATATATGTATACATGCACATATGGTACATATATACATAAATATATAAAGATAAATATAAACACATAGATATTGAGAGAGAGAGAATATATTATATGCCACATACTGGGAAGATATCAAGACATAAAAGTCATAAAGAGTTAAGAGTTCATAGTCTTTGCAGGTGGAAATGAAGGTGGACATATACAGACATAATAAAACTTCTAGATTTAGAAGTGCACAGAGGAAATAGCACTATTTTGCAGTGAGAGACTACTGAGTGCCAGTGCTGTTCTCCTCAACCTACCTCCCCTCAACTCTGCAAAGTATCTAAGTCTTTTTAACTGCCCGAGTGTCATTTGAGGCCATGTCTAATTTACAGATTGACTTGCTTAATTTTCAACCATATTGCTTTTCAAGTGTCTTATTTTTTTTCTTATTATGTATTAACTTGTCCTTAAACAGATTTTGTTTATTGACCTATTTTAGAATTTTTGTTGTCCCTTTTCTAAAATTTGAAAACTAATATGTTGAAGCCTGTAATTTCTCAATGTAAAAGATATCTAGCCATTTAATCAAGTTTTACCACATTTCATCAATAACTCAAAGAAATAGACAATATCCATTTTATTATCACTGGCTTCCTCTAATCAGGCTTAAGAATGCTTTCACCAATGGGTGAATATGGGCCACAGATGCTCTTAGGAGTAAAGTGAACCAAAACACTGATTTCCTAACTCAACAGTTATCCAACACTTTTAATAGTCACATTTAATTACTTTCTTAAAGCTACAACAAATAAAAATTTTAAAAAATAATAAAATAGTTTGAAGTAACCACAGCTTTCCTTATATTCCTGCAATTCTTCTTCTTCTTCTTCTTCTTCTTCTTCTTCTTTTTTGGTTTACTTGGTGTCAACATAAGTGTCTGGGAAAGGAACTCAAGTGAAGAACCTTAGTCAAAAGACATACAACCCATCCTTGTGCCAGGTGGAAAGCCAACCACTGAAACACCAAAGGGATCGGTCTTCTGATTAATGGAGGGTTTGATAGAATGTATAGTTTATTACGTTTTTGGCCCTTAAAATTTTTATCCAAAATGGGTGAATCCACTTTCATGCCTGAGTCCTAACACTAATGCTCTGAGAAGAGGAGGTCCTCAGGGTCATCATTCTGAACATGGGCCGTCTTCATCCGGAACTGAAAATGGCTCCTGAGATTGGATTTACTGTCTCCTGAGTCCAAATAGTCCTAGATTTGCTTTCAAAACATCCCATCAGCCTCTTCATATTCTCCCAGCCTGTGGCTTGCCTTTTCATTCACTTAATAGACTCTTTTGAAGAGCAGTTTTTAATAGTAATAAAGTCAAACATATCAATTTTTTCTTTCACGGATTAGCCTTTTGGTGTTACATCTAAAAATACATTGCCAAACTCCAAATCATAAAGTTTTCTCCTATGTTTTCTTCTAGACCTTTTGTAGTTTTGCATTTTCCATTTAGCTCTATGATTCATTTTGGGTTAATTTTGTGTAAGGTGCAAAGTGTGTGTTGAGATTCTCTTTTTGTATATGGGTACCCAATTGTTTCAGCACCATTTATTAAAACACCCAATTAATTTTTGTAGAGTGACTGGATTAATTTTGAAATCGCTTGTCTTGGTTATACATTGTGCTCCTGTTTTCTTTACATGAACGGTAAAAATTTTGAAGCTCTTACTCATTACAAGATGGCCTCAGTGGGTTTCTTGGGTGATGAGCCAGTACATTGTGATCCATAAAATCTTTTTGGAATATAAATACTGATATTTGTTGGATATTCAGCTTGCTGAAATAAGAGAAAATTAGGTGACATTTTAAGAAGAATTTAAGACCTAGTGATTGGAAGACTTGGAAGCTTGTGTCAATCCAGGAAATATCACTTATTTTAAGAAACCTGAGTGTCCCTTACACCTAAATGAATTCCAAATAGGTCAAGGATTTTACAACCAAAATCATGAAGAAATAGAAGAAAACACAGGATAAGTTTTATATATAATTTTGCAGTTGAGAAGGCCTTTTTAAGTATGACAGAAATCCAGAAGCCATAAAAGGAAACATTGATAAATTTGACCTCATATAAGTAAAACAACTTCTGCATTTCGAAATACACTATAAACCAAGAACAATGTAAAAAATAAAAATGACAGACTGGGAATAATACTTGTTACGTGTATCACAGACAAAAGGATAATTTTCTTATTGTACATAAAGAACTCCTACAAATTGACACAACAACAACAAAAGCCATCAATTCAATTCAAGTTTGCAAAAGAATAAATAAAAAGTTCATAGGAAATATAAGAGCTGCATCAGCTCATGAAAAGATGCCCATCAATAGTAGTAACATAAGAAATGCAAAATAAAACCACATCCAAATACCATTTTTACCTGTTACGTTGGCAAAAACACAAAGTTTAATTACACCTTGTGTGATCCAAGGTGTGGGAAAATAAGTACCCTCATGCATTGCTGGCAAGAGTGTAAACTGACAATACTATCAAGCTGGAGAGTGATTTGGCAATGTCTATTAAAACAAAAAATGCACTTACCCTTCTCACACACACACACATCCATCAATATTCACTCATTGCATCATTATTCATAATGGCAAAAAATTGAAAACTATGTCCTTCAATTAAGACTGATTCTACAAAATACGATACATACATACAATAGAATACTATGCAGCCTTTAAAAAATGAGGCAGCTCTCTGTAGTTTGATACTGAAGGATCTCCAAGATGTAGTGTTAAGGGAAAAACAAACACACAACAGTGTCTAGTATGCAACATTGCTAAGAAAAACATGTTATAGACTGTGTAAGTGTGGAACATCTCTTAATGTACACAAGGAAATCAGTAACCTTGTTTGTCTCAGGAGGATGGTTTAAGGGAGAGGCAGGAGGAAGTCTTGCTTTTCACTGATTGTCTTTCTGTGCATGTATTAATATTTTAAAAATAAGATAATTTTTAAAACTCAAGTGATAGTTTTCAATGTCGTTTTAGAAGCCCCTTAGGCTCTTAACCTCAGGATGCCAATGCCAAAGATCTGGCTCCTCAAATAGTGCCCCACAGGCCGGTTAATATCTCCACAGAGGGAGATTTTAGAACTTGGTGCTCTTTTCTATATACATATCCAGCCTGTGATGGACTCTTAAATAAGAAAGGTCTAACAGTGCACATTGTTGTTTCTGTGGTTAGCTCATATTTAGCATGACACTGGAAAAACATCCATGGGAATAGGAGTGGAAGCTTCAAATGCACTTTTCAGATCTATGTGAGAAATTTCTGAGTATGAATACCTCTCTCAAATTAATAGGTTAAGTGTTTCATGTGTTCATATGTTTATATACATATAAAAATAAACCTACAAAAAACACACAAAAGGATTAACAACAACAATTTCTGGATGATGGGATCATAAGCTATTTTTCTTTTTTTTTTTTTAATTTTTTTAATTTTTTTTTTTTTTTTTTTTTTTTTTTTTTTTTTTTGAGACAGGGTCTTACTCTGTCACCCAGGTTGGAGTGCAGTGGCACGATCTCGGCTCACCACAGTCTCAACCTCCCAGGCACAAGTGTTCCTCCCATCTCAGCCTCCCAAGTAGCTGGGGTTACAAGCACGTGCCACCACATCCGGCTAATTTTTGTATTTTTTTAGAGATACGGTCTCCCCATGTTGTCCAGGCTCGTCTCAAACTCCTGTGCTGAAGTGATCTGCCCACCTCGGCCTCTCAAAATGCTGGGATTACAGACATGAGCCACTGTGGCTGGCCATACACTAATTTTCTTTGTATTATTTAATCATGTGCAGTTTTAAATTTTCTACATTGAACATGGATTGATTGTGTAATTAAAGAAAATCTCTCTTCCTTTGAGCATTCTTGTCCATAAAATATTACCTTGTCTAATTTATGCTCTACATCATTAAAAATGAACAATCAAGAAATCCCCATTGTGTTAATGTACTAAGAAAAAGATGAGTGTGACAGAAGAATGGTACAAGACCCTTCTGTTCAGGCATAACTCTTATTCTAAGGTCATCTACTTTCTGTTCATGGAAGAAGGAGCATGGCCTGCTCACTGGTTAAAGGTGACCCTGGAATATTAAGATGAGAAAAACTGGCGAGCAAGCCAGGAAAAGCAAGTGCACATCTCAGAAGAGTCAGGGCCAGGCCTGAGAAAACTATGAAGTAGGCCCACAAGTGACCCCAGCTCTGTATGATTCCATTTTGCTCTTCTATAGCATCCCCATTTGTAGCCCCCTTCAAGAGGGTGGAAGTGAGAAGATGGAAAAAGTGAAGGTGTTACTGGGAAGTGCAGGAATCCTTGGTTCTTGTCTAATTTGGGAGAAAGAATTTGGCCAAGGGACAATTAGTAATGCAAGCCAAAGGTTTATTAAAGAGATAAAGAGTACAACCCAAGAGAGGAGCCAGTTAACTTGGCTGCAAAACAGCTCTGGGCTGGTCTGGCTGGAAAGCAGCAGCAGGAGCAAGGTTTATTTAAACAGACAGTACACTTTGAAGCACCAGTCAGAGCAGGCTGCTCAAAAGAATGGGCTAGCAGCAGCTGGTTCTGGGGGACTCTAAGAGAATCTTACATGATTATTCATGAAGGGGCATAACAGGGTGTCACTTGCAATCATGTTTTAGGTGGTCCCCTTGGGCACATATGCTGGATGATTGTACATGTTAGTATGCATGACACATGTCTCATTAGTATTTAAAATCCCCACTCAAGGGTCTGTTTTTTACTATTATAATGAGCAAAAGGGTACTCTAGGGCAAGCTATTGGAGGAGTGTGCATGCACATCTGCCTGGGAAGTCCCTATCATGGTTATCTCCGGCTAGGGCCTGATAAGTCTCCTTCAGGGCTGGAGGAGCCCAACCACAAGGCCAGAAGTAGCCGGTGTAACCCATCTTTTTTGCTGTCAGTGGGCAGCATCTTCCCAGGGGCTCCTTTGCCTGCTCGTTCCTGGCTATCTGCCTACTCTAACAAAGGGACTTTGTGGGAGGGTTAGGAATGGAGGTAAAGTGACAGAAGACTCTCTTGCCTGGCATGAATAAGGGGTTTGCCGCAGCTTTATCTCTCACATGTAGAAGTGGCTTCTAAGGGTAAGCATGAGACACAGGAGCCAAACAGGGAGGACAATGGAGAGAAATTCCAAATCCATTGCTCAAATAAGCTTTGTTAGAGGCAGGCAGATGGAAATCCTGCGACTCTGTATTCCATGACATGAGTAGTTTGTTGTAAAGATTAAAATATTCTAAAAAAGAGCCCGCATCGCCAAGTCAATCCTAAGCCAAAAGAACAAAGCTGGAGGCATCACGCTACCTGACTTCAAACTATACTACAAGGCTACAGTAACCAAAACAGCATGGTACTGGTACCAAAACAGAGATATAGATCAATGGAACAGAACAGAGCCCTCAGAAATAATGCCACATATCTACAACTATCTGATCTTTGACAAACCTGACAAAAACAAGAAATGGGGAAAGGATTCCCTATTTAATAAATGGTGCTGGGAAAACTGGCTAGCCATATGTAGAAAGCTGAAACTGGATCCCTTCCTTACACCTTATACAAAAATCAATTCAAGATGGATTAAAGACTTAAATGTTAGACCTAAAACCATAAAAACCCTAGAAGAAAACCTAGGCAATACCATTCAGGACATAGGCATGGGCAAGGACTTCATGTCTAAAACACCAAAAGCAATGGCAACAAAAGCCAAAATTGACAAATGGGATCTAATTAAACTCAAGAGCTTCTGCACAGCAAAGGAAACTACCATCAGAGTGAACAGGCAACCTACAAAATGGGAGAAAATTTTCACGACCTACTCATCTGACAAAGGGCTAATATCCAGAATCTAAAATGAACTCCAACAAATTTACAAGAAAAAAACAAACAACCCCATCAAAAAGTGGGCAAAGGACATGAACAGACACTTCTCAAAAGAAGACATTTATGCAGCCAAAAAACACATGAAAAAATGCTCACCATCACTGGCCATCAGAGAAATGCAAATCAAAACCACAATGAGATACCATCTCACACCAGTTAGAATGGCAATCATTAAAAAGACAGGAAACAACAGGTGCTGGAGAGGATGTGGAGAAATAGGAACACTTTTACACTGTTGGTGGGACTGTAAACTAGTTCAACCCTTGTGGAAGTCAGTGTGGCGATTCCTCAGGGATCTAGAACTAGAAATTCCATTTGACCCAGCCATCCCATTACTGGGTATATACCCAAAGGACTATAAATCATGCTGCTATAAAGACACATGCACACGTATGTTTATTGCCGCATTATTCACAATAGCAAAGACTTGGAACCAACCCAAATGTCCAACAATGATAGACTGGATTAAGAAAATGTGGCACATATACACCAAGGAATACTATGCAGCCATAAAAAATGATGAGTTCATGTCCTTTGTAGGGACATGGATGAAATTGGAAATCATCATTCTCAGTAAACTATCACAAGAACAAAAAACCAAACACCGCATATTCTCACTCATAGGTGGGAATTGAACAATGAGAACACATGGACACAGGAAGGGGAACGTCACACTTCGGGGACTGTTGTGGGGTTGGGGGAGGGGGGAGGGATAGCATTGGGAGATATACCTAATGCTAGATGACGAGTTGGTGGGTGCAGTGCACCAGCATGGCACATGTATACATATGTAACTTACCTGCACGTTGCACACATGTACCATAGAGCCTAAAGTATAACAATAATAATAATAATAATAATAAAAAGAAAAAAAATAAAATAAAAATCAAACTTTGTGATTAAGAAAATAATAATAATAAAAAAATACAGATTGCATATTCAAAAAAAAAAGATTAAAATATTCTAATGACTGAGGCAAAATGCCAATTGGATGTGTCAAGTTGTGTGACAAGCTTGCTTCTGTTTCTGAAAAAAAAAATTGTCACAAAATCTGACTGAGCTGTGGCCAAAAAGAGATAAAGTGTAATAATTTACCCCTCAGCCATTACTTCTTGTTTTAAAACTTTCTTGGTAGGAAAAAATTCATTATGTCCGCTATGAAGAAGAGAACAATCCTGGAGGGCTTCTATTTTTCAAAAGGCTTGAGAATTCTTCAAATGAAACTGCAGCACCTATACCTTCATGAACTTCAAGTAGTTTTAACATAACATTGTCTTTGTTACCATGTCTATCTTAGCTCACCAAATCTAGAAGCACTTGCTGTGTAACCCTTCCGTGTTAATGATTCTAACAGGTTTTTCAGTACTTCTAAGGCTATTAGGTCTCTACTGCTCAGCGCTTCACTTGGGAAGAAAGTATGGATTTGATGGAGTAGGAAAGATACACGTTGCCAAGTTACAGCTTCCCATCTAGATTGTGTCACCCAGAGCAACTCATCAAGGGACAAGATTATGGGAGAAAAAGAAAACATGGGAAACAATGTTAAGTAATTGAAAAAGTTCCATAGCCAGAGATTGGAGTCCTTCAGTACTGGTTTCCATTATTAACTCGTTCGATGAGATGAAGATAATGGGACTGAACATTTTACTAAGAACACTGTAAGTATTTCAAAAGCATCTAAAATCATGGCACACAGTCTCCATATTGTTATTCTCTATGTTAGTGAGTGGGTTGCTCCTGTGCAAGTAGAAATTTAAATTTAAAGTTTCTGAGATAATTGGCACAGGAGTATGAATTTGAGTTTGTTATTGTGGGTCTGTGATTCATTCATAATTAAAGAAATATGATCATCTGTAAAATGTGGCTAAAAAAAGAAAAAAGAAATATTTTATTAAATTTTAGAAAAAATGTTGCCAGCATGTTTTTCATTAAAAAGATAACATAACAAAAAGCTAAAAACATTTTCTAAAAGAAAATATGGCCGGGTGGCGTGGCTCACGCCTGTAATCCCAACACTTTGGGAGGTCGAGGTGGGTGGATCACCTGAGGTCAGGAGTTTGAGACCAGCCTGGCCAGCATGATGAAACCCCATCTCTACTAAAAATACAAAAATTAGCTGGGCGTGGTGGCAGTAGCCTGTAATCCCAGCTACTCGGGAGACTGAGGCAGGAGAATTGCTTGAAACCGGGAGGTGGAGGTTGCAGTGAGTTGAGATCATGCTACTGCACTCCAGCCTGGGTGACAGAGCAAGACTTTGTCTCAAAAAAAAAAAAAAAAAAGCAAAATATGTCTAATAGTTGTAATCAGAGTCAACTTGCTTTAAAATTTTAAAATGTAATACAGTTCAAATTGAGTATTTTTGGTTATTAAACACAGAAATGCCAATTCACATACAGAATTGTTCTTTTAGTTTTACTGTTTGTTTATTTACTTATTTATTTTATTTGAATCAGGGTTTCACTCTGTTGCCCAGGCTGGAGTGCAGTGGCCCGATCGTAGCTCACTGCAACCTTGAACTCCTGGGCTCAAGTGATCCTCCTGCCTCAGCCTCCCGAGTAGCTGGGACTACAGACATGCACCACCCTGCCCAGCTAACTTTTGTTTTTTTTTTTTTTTGGCAGAGATGAGGTCTTGCTATGTTACCCAGGCTGGTCTTGAACTCCTGGCCTCAAGCTGTCCTTTCACGTTGACCTCCCAAAGTGTGGGGATTATAAGTTTGAGCCACCACACCCAGCCTCAGTTTCACAGTTTAATTATTTCTGAAACTGTGGTTCAAATATTTAAAATTATTATTTTTAAAAGATTGGGTAAGAGTTTAGCTTTTGTTTTACAAGGGATATATATGTATATACACATATTTGGTTTTGAGACAGGGTCTCACTCTGTCACCCAGGCTTGAATACAGTGGCATGATCACAGCTCACTGCAGCTTTAACCTCCCAGGCTCAGATGACCCTCCCGTCTCAGCCTCCTGAGTAACTGGGAACACAGGCATGCGCCACAATGCCTGGTTAATTAAATATATATGTATTTGTAGAGACAGGGTCTCACTATGTTGCCCAGGCTGCTCTCAAACTTCTGGCCTCAAGTGATCCTCCAGCCTCAGCCTCCCAAAATGTTGGGATTACAAGGATGAGCTACCGTGCCTGGCCTACAAGGGATATTTTAATAGGTATATTTGAGAAAAAGACTTGAACATTTAGTATGTAAGCATTATCCTTCAATGTAGAGTAGTTATAAAAATAAAACTAAAATATTTCTATGCAGGAACACCTTGTCAACAGTCATTTCATACCTACTTTTTATTTTCTGCAGCACATATTATTTTGGTGCTAGTAACATTGATGAGATGTGACTGTGATAAGCATGAAGAAAAAACAAATGGGACAATATTAGAAACTGAAAACCAAACGAAAACACTACTGCTGGTATTGTATTGAAAACAAATCACATGAAATAAAATAAACTGAATAGCCAATCTTAAGATCTACATGCATAAAAAGAGAAATAAATTAACATTATTTTTATAGCAAAAGAAATGAAATCTATAAAATATGCAAATAGCTTTATCTTTTAGGTTCAATAAACACATTTATAATTCCTATATGATATGCTTTTCCACACACATTATACTGTGTTTCCTTGATAACATTTTTGCTGATTTTAAACAGTAGACTGGGCACAGTGGCTCGTGCTGGCACTTTGGGAGGCTGAGGCAGGAGGATTGCCTGAGGCCAGGAGTTCAAGACCAGCCTGGGAAACATAGTGAGACCCTCATCTCCACAAAAAATTAAAAAATCAGTTAAGTGTAGTGGCGTGCCTCTGTAGTCCTAGCTATTCACGAGGCTGAAATGGGAGGATCACTTGAGCCCAGGAGGTGGAGGTTGCAGTGATCTGAGATGGTGCCACTGCACTCCAGCCTGGGCAACAGAGCAAGACCCTGTCTTTAAAAAAAGCAATGTATGTGCATGCATGGAGGCAAGATATATATGGGAACTCTCTGTACTTTCTGCTCAATTTTTCGGTGAACCTAAAACTTCTCTAAAAAATAAACTCTATTAAAAAAGGCAATATATACTTATTGTAGAAAATTAAATTTACAAAGGTATAAAGAAGAAACTTAACATAACCCACAATCTCACCACCCAGAGACCACTATTGCCTTTTCTCTTTTAGTTTTTTCTGTGCATATCTATTTATAACCATTTAAAAAATAAAATAATAATCATGCTGCAGATGTAAAGTAATTTAACCATCCTATACCTACAGGAATAGCAAAATGTTAACACCAGAAATTAATGTGCCTTTCAGCAATAAAAAAAGAATATATTTTGTTAACTGTTTGGTCAAATAGAAATTTACTTTCACAATTGGTGGACACACAAAGCAGTTGAAATATTCTGAAAAAAAACTTAGACATATATAATTAAAGTGACAAACACATCTCTTTTTTCTCTCTCTCATCAGGACCTAAGCCAAGAAACTAAAAATAAAAACATGAATCAAGAATGATCCCAACAACCATGCTGGAAACTAAATATTTCATTTTTGTTTCACTAAAGATGTGTCATTAGTGTAACTAAAGAAAATTATACTCTAATTGGAAACACAACATGAAAAATTATACTGTATTGAATCCCGCACACAATAAATTGAAAAATGAAACCATGAAAAAACGCACAGAAAAAAGCAAATGAGACATTATACATAAAAAATAAGAATACGACACACTGAAAACTATAAAATATTGATGAAATTGAAGAAGACATAAATAAATAAAAAGATATCCTGTGTTCATAGGTTGGAAGAATTAATATTATTAAAATGTCGAGACTACCCAAAGAAATATACAGTTTTAATGCAATCCTTGTCAAAATTCAAATGACAAGGGTTTTTCACAGAAATGGAAAAAAAATCCTAACAAAAAATTTGTATGGAACCTCAAAAGACCCCAAATAGCCAAAGCAATCTTGACCAAAAGCAACAAAGCTGGAAGCATCACACTACTTGATTTCAAAATATACTACAAACTACAGTAATCAAAACAGCATAGTACTGGCATAAAAATAGACATTTAGACAAACGGAACAGAATAGGTAGCCCCCAAATAAGTCAACACATTTATAGTCAATTGATCTTTGAAAAAGTGCCAAGAGCACACAATGAGGAAAGGACAGTTTCTTCAATAAAGTGCACTGGAAAACTGGATATCCACATATCTCCTTTGAAAAAGAATGAAATTAGACCCTTTTCTCACACCATATACAAAAATAAAAGAGATTAAAGACTGAAATGTAAGACCTGAAATTTAAAACTAGTAGAAGAAAACATAGGGGAAATAACTTCTTGACATCAGTCAGGGCAGTGATTTTTGGACTATGACTTCCAAATCATAGGCAACAAAAGCAAAAATAGATGATTGGGATTGCATCAAACTAAAAAGCTTCTGCACAGCCGAGGAAACAATCAACAGAGTGAAAAGACAACCTACAGAATGGAAAAAAAAAATTGCAAGCCATGTATCTGATAAGGGGTTAATATCCAAAATATATAAGGAACTCAAACACTCAATGGCAAGAAAACAAATAACTCAATAAAAAATGAGCAAGGGACCTAATAGACATTTCTGAAAAGAAGGCATCAATATGGCCAACAAGTATATAAAAAAAATGCTCAACAGGCTTAATCATCAGGGAAATACAAATTAACACTGCAATGAGATCACGTCACACTTGTTAGAATGGCTATTATCAGAAATATGAAAGAAAAGTGCTGGTGAGGATCTGAAGAGAAAGGAACCCTTGTATATTGTTTGTGGGAATGTAAATTGGTACAGCCATTGGGGAAAACAGTGTAGAGTTTGCTAAAAAAATTAAAAATAGAACTACCATATGATCTAGTAATCTCACTTTTGGGTATATATTCAAAAGAAATGAAATCAGTATGTCAAAGAGATATCTACAATCCCGTGTTCATCACAGTATTATTCACAATAGCTAAGATGTGAAATTAACCTGTGTCCATTGATGAATGAATGGATAAAGCAAATGTGGTATATATACACAATGGAATACTATTCAGCCTTAAGAAAGAATGACATCCTGACATTTGTGATAATGTGGATGAACCTGGAGGACATTATGCTAAATGAAAGAAGCCAGACAGGTACGGAAAGACCAATACTGCATGGTCTCACTTATATGTGAAATCCAAAAAAGTTGAACTCATAGAGGCAGAGAGTAGAATGATGGTGGCCAGGGGCTGGGAGTGAGGGCAGTGGAAATATGTTGGTAAAAAGGAACAAAGTTTCAGTTATGTAGGATGAATAAATTCTGGAAATCTACTGCACAGCATGGTGACTACAGTTACAGTATTGTATACGTGAAAATGCTGAGACTAAATCTTAAGTATTCTTACCACGACAAAATAATGAGTTGATGGGTACTTTAGTTAGCTTGATTTAATCATTTCACAATATGTGTATATATATATTACAACATCATGTTGTATACTGTAAATATATACAATTATTTTATTTGTCAATTATACCTTAATAAAGCTGGAGAATAAGTGAGTATATAACTATGCATCTATCAGAATGGCTAAAATAAGAAATAATGATAACAGTGCATGCTGGTGAGGATGAATATTTGGCACTTGTGAAAGGTGGGGGTTTGCTAATGGTGATAGTTCAGGAATTTTCCCTGGAGACTCTTCAAATCAGAAGTAGCAGGCCTTTATACACATGTAATTCTATGATTTTCCCATATGTGGGAAAATTTATATTTGGCTAAATGTGCAGCCAGCTGCTTGGCAACATTTCCCAGGAGAGCTGGGATTGCAGTAAAAAATGACCATTTCTGGCACTGTTTTTGGAACACCCTAGATTGGCTTCAATGGTTTCAAAGGAACATTTTTGCACAATTTCCTCAAAATTAATTATCCCAATTCATTTTATACCAAAGATAATTTAAGGCAGGAAATGCCCCCTGAAAATCCTTCTATCTAAATTGTATTTTATCCCCAATTCTTCCTCCACAAAGCCGTCCTAGACTCACTTGGCCCACAGTGAGCTCTTCCTGTGAGAATTCCTCCTGTATTTATGATACAAGTTCAGGTGGCCTTTCAGAGGCCATGTAATTTAGCACATTCTTCTGGGTCTATGTTCTTGCTCTGTTTGTCAGCGATTGGCTCTCTCCCCTATCAGGCTGTCTACTCCTTGAGAATAAGGTTGGTGTCAGATACCTTAGTCATACTGCCTCCCCCAGCCCTCTCAGTGGGTTAGCACAGTTTATAGCCAAACATGTGTTCAAAAACATGCAATTGAGAATGGGCGTGGGGATGACATAAAGTCTATGTCCCTGTAAAGCACTTAAAAAATAGCTTCAAGAGAGCTCCTTGCACAAACACCAATTGCAATTTTCTCCTGGATGCTAAAACCATGTGTACATTATGTTGGGCTCTGTATTTAACCAGCCTGAAGTCTAGACTTATCTTCCCTGGGCCCTCAGCCAGAGATTACAGAGAAAAAGCAGCCTTGGGTTGCTTGGAATGTCTTGTTTGGAAGTGGAAAGACCTTGTTCAAGTGTTGATGTAGGAACAGCAGCATACAGGAGCTGAGCTACCTCCCTACCACCCCTCACTGGGGGGTGATCAGTAAAAAAGGAAATTTCTATGCACAGTAGATTGTGAGATTGTGCTCTATTGGCAGCTGCTGAGTGGCAGTGCTGAGATAGAAACCAAGGCAGGTTGGATCCACAAGCTGTGCTCTCAACCACTAGGTTACACTGCGTCTAACGATGGTCCCCTGTTAATGAACATACTTGCTGTTTCTGGTTTTTAAACATTTGCAGTACTCTTCCTTCGTTCACTGAGCAGGGACTCTCTCTTCTTATCTGTCCTATCTATCTTTTATCTGTCTATCTATCTATCTATCTTTTTTTTTTTTTTTTTGAGATGTAGTCTTGCTCTGTTGCCCAGGCTGGAGTGCAATGGCGCGATCTCTACTCACTGCAAACTCCACCTCCCAGGTTCAAGAAATTCTCCTGCCACAGCCTCTTGAGTAGCTGGTATCACAGGCGCACATCACCACACCTGGCTAATTTTGTATTTTTCAGTAGAGACAGGGTTTTACCATGTTGGCCAGGCTGGTCTCGAACTCCTGACCTCGGGTGATCCACCTGCTTCGGCCTCCCAAAGTGCTGGGATTACAGGCATGAATCACTGCTCCCAGCCTTTTTCTTTCTTTCATCTGTCTATCATGTTCCCTGTTGTATCCCCGGTGCCTGACAATGGTTGTTAAGGAAAAGTTGCTGAAAGAAGTCCCTCTTCTATCCCTACAGTGCTCTGTGATTGCCTCTGTCATTTTACTTACCATGCTGTGTTGTATGAGGTGGAGCTGCACTTATTTCAGACATTTCTTTGTTTCTTGGAATTTTTTAAATGAACCCTAGTAAGAGGGATGCATCCATATCCCTCAATCATTTTAGTGATATTGTCAATGTCCTTTGGCCAAAGATCACTAGGCACACACATGTTGATCAACCTGGGTTTATTACTTGTTGAAGTGAGGGGGCATGTACACCGTGAAGAACTGTGAGGCATCTCAAGAACAGTATGTTAGAAAATATTTGTTATAGGATTTGGGCATTGGCTAGATGACTTGGGGGAAGGTCAAAAAAAGCTATGGTTTGCCCTAAATTGGATGCTGTCAGACAGTAGAACAATTCTGTGATCAAGTATTTCAATAAGTTTTAGCTAGAGGGAGGGTAGAGTAGAGGGAAGCTACAGCTCTAGTTAGTAAAGAGTAGCAGTCATTCATTTTAGCTGGGAGAGGGATGTTTGGTCATTTCTGTGGTTTGGACAGTGTTCACATTTTGTCTGGGTTCAGCCATTACAGAGTTATCTTGCTTCTGCCTTGATCCATCATAGTCACAGAGTTGCCTTGTCTGATATTGGCATTCTGTGGATTTATGTTCAACAGAACAACAAGACCTAGTTTGGTTTTGCTACTAGTGCTAGGCCAGCTCCTAGCAACAGCAAGGCCTAGCTGATGGTACTAGTCCAACTCCCGGATGTTAGGAGATGCTTTTCTCTTTCTCATATCAGTATTTTACCAGAAGGGCATGCGCAGGGAGCTACCTTAAGTGCATTTCAAATAGGCTCCTGAATACCTCCATCCATCCCACAGGTGTTCTACCTTCAAAGCCCTGTTCTCTGACCCCACTGCATTGCTCTGTTTCCATCTATCCAACCCCTGCTCTCTTTCTGGGCCAAGTCCTACCTCTTCTACGAAGACATCTCTGATCACTCCACAACAAAATACTTTCTCACTACTCTGATCTCGGTGCCTTTATTGTTTGCTCTGTTTCTTTGACATTTTCTGGTTATATCAAGACTCTCCGGCTCACTACCATATCCTAAGGCCTAACACTACATATGGTTTAGTGAAGCGGTAGCATGTACTGTTATTTAACCTTTAATGCATGGGTTTTGTCCCCTCAGCTGAACTCTAAGCTACTCGAGGGCAGGAATTATATGCTGAGACCCATATGTTGCTTATGTGCCGGGCTTTGTTCTAAGATTTTACATATATTAGTTCATTTAACACTCACAACAAGCCTATGTGATAAGTGCTCTTATTATCTACATTTTTCATATTTTAAAAAACCCACTGAAGTTCAGGGAGGCTAAATAACTACCCAAGATCACGCAGGTACTAAGTGGCAGAGCTTGAGTTAAAATCCAGGCAGTTCAGCCCCCGAGTTTGACAAATTCTTTTTTTATATTCACAGCAGGGACATCTGGAATTAAAAAGTACCATCCTCTGGAGAAAGGCATCCTTATTCATTTTTTCCCTGGACCTGAGGTGGCTCTCAAGGAGTTGGAGAAATCAGAATCTCCCTAATAGAGATGAGCTCAAGGGTTAAAAAAAAAATGTGATGGATAAGATCTAAGCTTACTACGCAGATAAATGACTGCATATTACCCGCATACCAAAGCACTTTTTCCTTTACAAAACCCTTGTCTGCAAATTCCTTCA
This sequence comes from Pongo abelii, assembly GCF_028885655.2. Lineage (NCBI taxonomy): Eukaryota > Metazoa > Chordata > Mammalia > Primates > Hominidae > Pongo > Pongo abelii. The sequence continues at coordinate 124,825,131 of NC_072008.2, forward strand.
AAGAGAAAGCACCCTAATGCATTTCAAATAAGCTCTCTGTCTGCAACATTTCCCTTTTCAGCCCTCCGCCATCTCTCCTCACCCGCTCCAACTGTCAGTGGAGTGGCTTGAGTGGGAACTGCTATAGGTTTTTAGAACTTATGGTAGTGAATGTGTGTCCTTTTAACTTCCAGAAGACTCTGGAGGTCAGTGGGCTGGTGAGGCAACCTGTTGCCAAACAGTGCCAAACGGTCATTTGAAGCTAAACCAGCCCAGAAGATGAGCTGTGGGCTGTACTGCAAAGGGAGTTGTTTGGTTGTTGGCATGGGGCTTCCTGAACTAGACCTGTCAAACAGCCCATGGAGCTGTCTTGAAATGTTCTTTAGTTACAGTCATTTACAGTAGCTCCTTCAATTGCCCCATCGATAGCCATTTGGAATATAGAGGAAGGGGAAATCATTATCTATCATCTATCTATCTATCTATCTATCTATCTATCTATCTATCTATCTATCTATCTGTCTGTCTATCTATCTGGCCAAGAGCAACCTGATTTTTGTTCTCATTTCTTTGAACTGAGGTCCACTCGGTTATAACCTTGCTTTGTTCTTTCCAAGTCCTAGACTGCCATAGATAGTGGGCTTGTAGCTTTGTATGGAGGCATTCATTGGGCACCAGTGCACTGACAGTCTCTGAAGAATTATTAGGTCAGCTGGTTCCAAAGCATTTCAGGCTGATTAAGGCCCTGGAAGAATCTTTTTCCTAGCCCCTTCTGTTACCTCTTCTGTGCCTTCCCCTCCAGTTCACTCAGAGGCTGGTTCATGACCGATTGCAAAAAGCAGGGTAGTAGCGCATACTAATCTTCTCTCTAAATACTCTTCGGATGTATTTCACTTTGTATAATACGTGTTCTTGAAAATATGCATTAATAAAATTGTGTTTGCTTGAATAGAGAAGCTACCATCACTGTGTGGATTAGAATGGCATTGGTGTAAAAATCTATGAAGATAATACATGCCAAGTTAGATCAATGCAGTTTGGTATGTGGTATCTCCTTAGATCCTCACAATGCCACCCTTATCCTCCTGTTACAAGTAAGAAAAATGAGGAAGAGTGATTCCCAGAAAAAGCAGAGGAAGACAAGATAGAGAGGTAAGAGATAAGAGAAAAAAAGTACAGGAAGTTTTGGGCAGAAGGTAAGAGGATATTGGTAGAGCTTCGTGGGGGTGGGTTAGGAGAGGTGAGGGGAAGCTTTTAGGTAAGGACAGATATCCTTATTGTGAATCTGGAAGGGCACAGAAAAGAAACCAAAACTTAAACATTTCTGGAGGCACTCACTGCCTGGGCCACCCTCCTGGAATGAGAAGATCTGAGGTTAGAGTAGCTAAAAAAAAAAAAAAAAAAAAAAAAAAAAAAATCCTTCTATAACTTATGCCTTCTCTTGGAGCGAAGTGGAACCTCTACTCTGAAACAGAGTCATACAGCTCCACTCAGTGGCAGTCTCTAGGTAGTGCACTGAGAGTGTCTGCAGCAGTCACCCAGACTGTTGAAATCAGAACTTTGAAAGACAGAGGAGAGGTGGTTATGTTATTTTATTTAATCCCCACGAGGTTTTGATGTGATGCCACATTTGAGAATTTCAGGCCAAACTTGTGCTTTCTCTATGACATGAAGACTTTTTAATTTAATCCCCACGAGATTCTGATGTGCTGCCACATTTGAGAATTTCTGGCCACACTTGTGGTTTCTCTATGACATGAAGGCTTTTTCTGATGCCAATCAGTGTGGCAGGAGGCATCTGGGCAAAGCAGAACCTAGACCCTCTCTTTGCTCTTTGCATTCTCTTCTTAGGAGTTTCCTTCTTTCTCATCAACTATCACTTCTCAGTGCGTGATTATGTATTAGGTGCTGTGGTGATATAGCATGGCACAAGACAAACAAGATGTCTGTTCTCGTGGAGCTTACAGGGAGAAAGACAGCAAATCTATACTTACAGATGGTGATAGGTTCTATGAAGGTAGTAGACAGATATGGCAGTGAGACAGAAAATAACTGAGGTCAGAGAAGGCCTCTTTGAGGAGTTGACATTGAAGCCGAGACTTGAAGGTTGAGAAGAAGCCAGCCATGGGAAGAGTAGAAGCAAGGTCTTGCACACCAAGGAGCACAGCTTGGCAAGAGGACTGCAGGCTAGATTTCGGCCCACCCTACACCTCAGCTGGATACCTTTGTGTAGAGAACAGTCTGCACGATCTTACATGAGAGTAGGGGGTAAGGGGATTGTTCCAGCAGATGGAATTTCATGTGTAGGAAAGAACATGTATTCTAGAAATTATGAGAACAGTGCCAGGAAAAGACTGATCACAAAGGGTCTTATGGAGTAAGATAAGGAGTTTGTATCTTATTTAATTCACAAGAAGCCAGTGAAGGTTTTTAAACAGGACGACTGAAAGGGTATGAATTATATTCTTTAAAAAACTCTCTAGTTGTGCAGAGAATCCACTGGAAGGGGAAAAACCAGTTAGGAGGCTATTGAGTAGTCGAATCAGAAATGCTAAAGGTTTGCATTACAATGAGAGTATTAATAGCTGAAGAGATGAGAAAGGGACAGATTTGAGAGACGTTTAGGAGGTAAGCCAGCAGATGGAATGGATGTAGAAAAGAATTAAAGAGGGCAACCAGGTTTCCGATGAAAGCATCTTGGTGGGTAGAAGTGCCATTTCCTAAGAGGAAAGAACAAGCAGAGAGGAGGAGCAAATCCAGAATGACATTTTAGTTACTTCAAGTTGGAGAGATCTGTGAGATACTCAAGTGGAGATGCCAAGTCAAATTTGTTATAAACTTGGAAGAGGGGTTTGAGACACAGGTATCAATTTGGAAATTATAATCATTGGGTTATCTTCAAGGCCTTGAAACAAAGATTAGATCACTAAGGGAAGGGAGTATAGAAAGGCGAAGTCCCAGAACAGAGCCCAGAGAAACTCTAGTTTGGGGGAATGAGGTAAAGAGTGGCCAAAGAGGAGAAAACTCAGAAAACTGTAATGCCACAGAAATCCTGAAAGGGGCTGTTTAAGGAAGAATAATGTGGGTAGCTGCTGCTGAAGGATCAAGAAAACCAAGAATAGAAAGAGACTGATGGCTTTGACCACGTGGTGGTCATTGCGGACCATAATCGGAGCAAGGGCACCAAACTGGAAAAATAAGAAGTGGTGGTCAGAGTGTGGAATTCTTAAGATTTTTTAATCTTGAGATTTTGGGAGTGATGTATATTTTCATTAAGAAAGGTCTAGGATCCTTGGCATGGTCCTGAGAGTAAGTGGACAAGGTAGGGTAGATGGCAAATCATTGGAAATGTAGAAGCTAAGAAACAGAAACGTTTGTGTGTTCAACGGCAAAATTGTCAAAGATTTGGGGTGGAGAGAAAGTGTAGTGAAACTGTGGTTGCCAAGCAGTCTTGAGCATGCTCATGACCACAAATTTTTAGTGAATTTAGTCAACCAATTTTCAATATTTTTATCTGCTTCATTTAGTGGCAAGGAAAAAGTAATATAGTGCAATTGAACTAGAGTTTGGGGTTTTGCCTAGTAGATATGATAGACAGCTAAGAGGAGAAAGGGAATGGAGTGAGTGAGTAGGTATCAGTTTCCTATTGCTGCTGTAACAAATCACCACAAACTTTGTGGCTTAAAATACAGACTTAAAATATTAGAGTTGCAGAGGTCAGAAGTGTCATTGAGCTGAAATCAAGGTGTGGGCAGAGCTGGAGTCTCCTTCTGGAGACTCTAGAGGAGAATCTGTTTCTTTGACTTTTCCAGCTTCTATAGCCTGCCCACATTCACTGGCTTATAGTTCCCTTCCTCCATCTTTAAAGCCAGCAACATCAGGCCAAGTCTTTCTCAGGCTGCCATCTCTTTGGTTCTCTCTTCTAATTCCCTCTCCCACTTTTAAGGATGCTTGTGATTGCATTGGGCCTATCTGACTGATCCAGAATAATCTCCCTATCCTAAAGTCAACTGATTAGTAACACTAACTCCATCTGCAACCTTAATTCCCCTCTGCCAGGTAACCTAACAGACCCACAGTGTTCTGGGGATTAGGACACGGGCATCTTTGGGGAGGCCAGCATTCTGCCTGTGATAATAACAACACATAATGGATGGAATTTAAACTGGGTAAGTAGGCAAATGAAGAAGATGGTAGGAAGGTAGAGTGAAAAAGTGGCTAGGTCAGCAGATTGGGGAAATAATCTGATGGGATTGAAACATTGCAGCAGTAGAGAAGAAATTTTCTAAATGGTGCCATTTCTGGTAATGGAAAAGGCTAGTGTAGGACCATGGGGATAAGTATCTGATGTAAGGTTGTAGAAAAGATCAGATGAGGAGGTCACGGAAGTGGAATTCCAGGTTGTGGGATAAGTCATCCCTGTGGATGTTAAAGTCACGAAGAATGATGAACAAACTTCAGTGTAGGAAGGAAGACTGATGATGCAAGGAAAGGCATAAACCCCACAAGCTGGATGAGCCTGTAAGTGAAAAGGAGCCTGTGGTGGTGCAGACTTGCCCAGAATCAGAAGGATGGAGCCCTGACATGCAACTCCATTCCCAGGGGCTGAGCTCAAAGTCACAGAGTCTGTGCAATGACCCCCTTGGGATGTGGGAGCCAAGGTCAAATCCCAAGAGAGACCAGCATTCCAGACTGTCCCCTGCCCCTCCCGTGGCTTCCATGAGCAGCAGGAAGTGCTGGGCTTGAGGACCGTGGGCTCTACCTGGCCTGGAAGGAGATGGCACTCCTGTGCCAGAGTAGGCACAGAGTAGGCACCCACAGCCTACTCTGGCTGTGACACAGTAGACTAGGAGGCAAGCAAGGGACCAAGTCACTCCCTGTATGTCGGGGGTGGGGGAAGGGTCTCCCATGAGGGGTGAGATCCGTCATTGTCCCCAGCCTCACAGCAGAATCACACTAGGTTGCAAGAGCAGAAATCTCACACGAGGCCAGGGAGACGATCCCAAGAGAGAATGGAAGAGGAGATAGCAAGGCCCTTTGTAGACAGTCAAGCCCTAGGCAGATAGAAGAGAAAAACACCATTTATGGTGATAGTGATTCCAAAGCAGTTTGATTAATTTAGCAAACATTTATCAAACATCAACCTGGTGCAGAGCCCTGTGGCAGGCACCGTGGGTGTTACAAACTTCAGGCAGGCCTAGACATTCACCCTAAAGGGCCTGTGCTTTCTTAGAGGAGCTAAACCATGTCCACACATACCACTGTCATTCAGGATAGTGTCTGGTGAGGGTGGTGGGGGACAGATATAGAAAAGTAGGCTGCCTGGAGGCCCTGAGTTTTGAGCCAGGCTGTAAAGGAGATCTTTGGGCTGGTCTTCCAGGGGTGTTCCCTGTCATCCCAACATTAAGTGGAAACCTCTGAGGGTTGTTGTGGCTTTAGGTCTCTCCCACTGGCCCATCTTGACCTTTATGGTGGGTCTGCAAATGGAAAGGACTTGGCCACTTCTGTTGACTGACAGAAGGAGGTGGGGTGGGGAAAGAGAGCACCTTTCCCTAAGAAAATCTGAAATCCTGGGTTGTGCCAACTACCTGGCTTGGCAAAGATCAGATGTCATGGGTGGGATAGCTGGAGATAAAGGAAAGGTAGCAACTACACACCAGAGATAAGGGAATGTGACATCCTGGATGGGTCTGCATCTGCAGGCAGCAGGCTCAGGCAGATAACCAAGGCTATGGAGATTGTTCCACGGACTTCTGGCTCACGTACTTGCCATGAAGAGAGCCCCAATGCAGGAGCTAGGAGGACACTCTCCCTCAGTTTCACTTCAGGTAGTTTCACTTCACTTATTGAAAGCACATCTGCTCAGCTTTTTCCTTCCTCTTCTGTTTGCTGGTGCTAACTCGTTTCCCCTCCCAGGGACTTGAAAACAACTGGTAAGATAGCTTACTGCCACTGCAACAGAACCATCTCCTCCAGGATCTGCCTCACTCCTTCACAACAACTTGCTCCATAACAAGCCCAGTGCCCAGTCCTATCTCCCTGCAGAAAGAAGCAGCTACTGCTGTGTACTTTTTGCCCTAGAGACTTCAAGATTGACAGCAGTCATCACATTGTGTTTCACACTCACTGATAAGTGGACAAGGCAACTGAAGAGGAAATGATTTAGTATAAACTGGAGTCTCGGCAAGTATATTGGAACGTTGACACTCTATGCAGCTAGGAAAGCTCAGCTTCCAGAGGTCTTAGCTAACCTCCACCCCAAAGAGGGGCACAGGAATGATGGGGGAAGAGGCACTAGGATGTAAAGCATGAGCAGTCTGTCATCTTTGGATTTCATCAGTCAAACAAGCAAGAGGTACAAATGACAGTTGTAAGGAGGCATGGCATTGGTACATGTAAGGCACTCAATAAATTTGGTAAATGAATAAATAAATGGTTTAATGAATAAAGTTGATCACTTTAGGTAGGAGATGAAGAAGATCAGAGGGCACTGACCAGGCAAATACAGAAAATAATGGTGGTACAGGCCGGGCACGGTGGCTCATGCCTGTAATTCCAACACTTTGGGAGGCCGAGGCGGGCGGATCACGAGGTCAGGAGATTGAGACCATCCTGGCTAACACAGTGAAACCCCATCTCTACTAAAAACACAAAAAAATTAGTTGGGCATGGTGTCGGGCGCCTGTAGTCCCAGCTACTCGAGAGGCTGAGGCAGGAGAATGGTGTGAACCCGGGAGGTGGAGCTTGCAGTGAGCCAAGATCACACCACTGCACTCCAGACTGGGTGACAAAGTGAGACTCTGTCTCAAAAAAAAAAAAAAAAAAAAAAAATGGTGGTACAAATAGGAGTATGTGTCCTATGGAAGGCAGGAAACCTACTTAGTGATAGTAATTACATAATAGTCTTGATATTGCTTCTGGGCCTTGCAGAACCTAAAATGTTTCCTCTCTGCCCTTTACAGAAGAAGTTTCCCCAATCCAGGGTGCCTCCACATTGGATCACTATAGTGCTGCTAATAATCGTAAAATGAAAAGGAGAGGACTCGTGTGGACCTAAAGGCTAGCCCTGGAGGCTAAGGCCTCAAAGAAAAGGTAGAGTTCTGGATTCTGAGTTGTCCTAGAGCTTAAGGGCCTTGATCTTCATTGGACGCAGAGCATGTCAATCTGATGTTTTCAGCAAATGAGCTTAGAGCTCACTGAGAGCCCCTCCTTGACCCTTCCAGTTCCGCTCCCTGTCACTTACCAACCTGAATCTTTCCCGCCTTGTTTAAGTCCTCTCAGGCCAACCTCGGCGGGAGGCTCCTGGGATCAGCTCCCTGCCCTTCCCACCTTAGGGTGTCCTCAGAGACAGACATTCCCTCAGTAAGGAGGCAGACTCTTATTCTCTCAGCAGCCCAGCCCCTCACCTCCCCTCAGCCACAGCCACGTCAGTGGCCACCGTCTTCACCGTCGTCACCTCAGCCTAGTCGCCACTCCAGTTGAGGCACTGACTGGCGTCATGTCTGCCACAGGAGATCGAGACCCTATCCAAGAGGACCAGGAGGCCTCAGTGAGCCAGGAGGGAGTGCAGGCCGAGGCCGGAGGTGACCGGGAGGGTGGTGACTCTGGCCCCGAAAGTGGCAACACGGTGCCCGCGGCCGAGGTGGCCGGAGTCGCAGGGCCCATGAGAGGCCTCGGGGAGGAGGAGGGTGAGCAGGCGGCAGGCTTGGCCGCAGCCCCCGGGGGTGGGAACGCCGAGGAAGACTCAGAGATCAGGATAGTAGTGGAAATGGTGGAGGAGGAGGAGGAGGAGGAAGAAGAGGAGGAGGAGGAAGAGAGGAACGAGGCAGACAACTTTGACTTGGTCGCGGCCGCCCGTCGCTACCCCATAAGAGGCTTTCGCGTGGAGTTTCTGGACATGGTCCACTCCCTTCTCTGCCGCATCTATCACAACGACCACATCCTGATCGGGATGCGTGGCGGCCGCCTGATGCCGAGGCACCGCACTGCGGCGCCCAGTGGCTCAGAAGAGCCCCAGCTGTTGCTGGTGCATGAGAGGCTGGGCGCGGGGGCCGCGGGCCCTGAGGGCGAGGGCCTGGGCCAGCTCCAGGAGGCCGCGTCAGTCCCAGAGCCTGAGGTGCCAGCAGACCCAGCCGAGATAGCCAGGGAGCCTGCAGAAGAGCCCGCAGAGGAGGCCTCAGAGAAGCCCACAGAGGAGGCCGCAGAGGAGAAGCTTGCAGAGGAGGCCGCAGAGGAACCGGCCACAGAGGAACCGGCTGCAGAGGAGGAGCCCGCAGAGGAACCGGCCGCGGAGGAACCGGCCACAGAGGAAGCTGCTGCACCTGAGGGTGAGGAACGGGCTATCTGCAGTGGCGGGGAGGCAGGGACCCGTGCACCCAAGGGTTCCAGGCAGGGCCGCGGTGCACGCACAGTTGGTGAAGCGGGTGGTGAAGTGGGGGTCGGGGCCTCGGGTGGTGAAGTGGGGGTCAGGGCCGTCCTGAAACTTAAGGCCAGATGTGTCCCAATGAGTCGAAGCCCAATTCTCTAACGACCTCTATGATTTTTTAGAAAACATGCTGCCCTCTACCAACCTGTGTTTGATAGAAGATCTGAGATCATCAATGCCATTTGGGGGGCCCACAGATGAATGGCCAGGTAGATAGGGGTTCAGGAGGGAGCTCGGCAGGAAACAAGAGACAACGGAAAGAAAAGAACAGGCAAATGGCAGGCATCCTTTTTTGTTCATGACTTTTCAAAGTGTAAAGATTCTTAGAAAGTCGATCCCCAAATGATGAAGCATACAGGGGCCCTTGGTAAAAATGAAACATTCAGGGGGTTGAGGAACCAATGAGCTTCACCATATAATTTGTCTTTTGAGGCAACAAATATTTTCCCAACAAAGTTCTGACCAAAACACTTAGAATGAGATCAGACACCATGATTCTGATCTCTTCTCCAAAGAACTAGAAATAATCAGCAGCTTTGGGTGGGAGATTTACTGGAAAAAAGGGAAATAGTGTCACTGTGGAAATGATCAAGCAGCAGCAACGTGAGGGCCATGGCACTGTTGTGAAAACCAGTAAGAAGGTGCCCAGCTATTCCTTCCTTAGTTAAGTCTATCCTCCTGCTTCTCCTGAGGGTGGAGTACTGGGTGCCGCTGCTAGTTATAAATTGGGCTATATTTTCTGTGAATGTCTGGTCCCAACATCTGTATTATTCTTCACTAAAGAAGTCACTAAATATCAGCATGAAAAGTGGGATGAAGAGGCTCAAGATGCTGCAGGCGAGGAAGAGAAAGAAGAGAAAGAGAAGGATGCGGAAAACAAGGTGAAGAACTCCAAAGGGACCTAGACGCAGCAGAGGGGAAGCAGAGAAAATCCAGGTATCGGTGTATAGCTTTGAGAATCACTCAACTATTCCTGGCATTTACCTGTTGCTGACAGTTTTATTTAAAAAAAAAATTCCCAGTAAATTAATTAAGAAAAAGTTTTAGTTTAAGAATTCAATTTAACTTACTTAAAATGTTACTAGAATATTCATGTACCTAGTAATATGAACTGCAGTGTGTTCTGAAATACACTTCATGGCTACTCATTTGTTCATGTTGAGGTCTTTTGTCCTCTGGCTGCAGGACTACTAACAAGTGGCAAATGTATCAGACCTACTACCTAAGATCAATATTTGTGTAGAAAACAGTTGCCAGACGCAGCATCTAACTTGCTTGGGCCACACATTAGTTGGGACTTCATTACTTAGCCACAGAAATGCAGGCTCCCATAGTAACTAGAAGACAACTCAATGCCTTTTACAAAGTGACTACTTACAAATAGCAAAAAGCTAAGAATTTCAAGTAGGACCACATTTAATGACTAATACCTAAATATTTGTTTAGCTATATATCTTTGTATTTTATGTGACAAATGAAAAGAATGTGTGTAATTAAATCTTAAGGCATATCTGTCTTTGAGTATATTTAAATGGTTAACATTTTTTCTTTTTTTTTTTTTTTTTCATTTTCACAGCTGTATTATTTCAAAACAGCTTCTTTCCCATATGGTAGATATGGAAACCAAGGGTCTGGGAGAGTAAGGGAGTATCATTTGTGGAACTAGCACAGGCTGTTAAAGCTTGAGAGATTTATTTAAACCCCAGAATTGCCTCTCATGTAAAAACAACAACAAGCTTTTCTGGTGCTAGGGAGACAAGGTTGGTGTGATCATTTGACTGGAACCATCAGTTCCACAAGCACCCTGATATCTAAGCTTGCGAGTTACAAAAGGAAAAGGTGTTCTTTTCTACTTGTTTAAGATACAGCACACAAATGTTGCAGATATACACAGAGCTGGCCATTTTCTTCTATTTAGAAAGTCACTGGTGCTGGTTATGTACCATTGTTTATTTTTTTTCTCATTTCATTCTGTAGTTGGGAAGAATAGAAAGAAGATGAAGAAAGAAGACTCTGTTGTTCATTGTTTTTATTTTATTTTATCCAGATGCCTGTGAGAATTTTAACACATATCATTCCAAAGTTCATTACCTTAAAAGTGATATCTAGTGACATCTAACTTTTATCTTTCACAAATGTATTTGACAGTGATTGTTCAAGTTAGAAGTAAAAGTTTGTTTTAAATGAATAAATTGAAACGGGGAGATTTTTCAATAAATAATTCTGACTCAAATCTCTCTTTTACCTCTTTGTTTTGGCCCACCATACCTTCATTGAAAGGTATTACTTTCCACCATTTAGTAAGACTGTTTTAAATTCTTTTACTGCATCCAAAAGTCAATTAAAACGTCAAGTTTAAAACCATTTTTGAAAAGAGAGAGATGGGGCTCAAGTCTTCAGAGCTGTACTGTCTATTACCTTAGTCACTAGTAACGTTGTGGCTGCTGAGCACTTGTAATATGGCTAGTCTGTTTAATATGTGCTGTAAGCGTGAAAATAATATTGCATATCTTACTAATGATTTTCATACTGATTACATGTTGAGATGATAATACTTGAATTAAAATGAAATATTAAAGTTCTTGTTGGTTTCTTTTTATTTTCAAATGTGGCTACTAGAACATTTAGAATTACCCATGTAGATCACATTACATGTCTATTGGACAATACTGCTCTAGAGCATGGTTTTGAAGAAAACTTCATGGATGGCCCAGGTTGCCTGGAAGCCACATGGTATTGCTGAGCTTGGGCCCAGACTTTGATTTGGAGCAGTGGTTCTCAAAGTTTGGTCCCCAAACAGCATCATCAGCATTACCTGGGAATTCTCAGACTCCACCCAAGACCTACGGAATCCGAAATTCTGGGGTGGGGTCAGCAATCTGTGTTTTAACAGGCCCCCCAGGGGCTTCTGATGAACACTAAGGTTTGAGAACCACTGGTTTCAAGCAACAGAGGAAGAAGCTGAGCACCTCCTGTCGAGCCAGGGTTAATTCACTGGCTGGGGGCTGTTTAGGTAAATTGAAAGGGACAGCAAGGGATGGGCTGGGGAGGAGACTAGAATTCACAGGGGCTGAGGCCTAGAGAGGAAAAATGCATAAAGGAAAAAGTTGAGTCCAAAAGGATACAAACATGATACCATGCATATGACTTCTAAGAAAACATACAAATGATCACCATAAATTGATTATGGGTACATATAGAGAGACTAAAAGATGTGCTTGTAAGAGATGCATACAAGTGTAGCATACAGAAAGGTGTGCATTCGAAAGAAGCACATTTGAGATGGTGGTTACCTCTCAGGGAAAGAAAGGGAGGGGCATTCTAGTAGAGAAGGCTCCACAGCAGGCATCAACTATATTTGTAATGCTACATTTCTTAAGCTGAATAGTAGATACATGGATGTTTATAGTAATGTTTTCTACAATTTTGTGTAGGTCTGAAATATTTCTAAAGCGGGAGGGGGAAGGGTAGCAGTTCTTTCCACACCACTGGGGCAGGACTTAGAGGAGTCTGAGAATTCTAGAACCCAGCCTGGCCTTTGAGGTCATTATGAAGGTACATTTGTCATGGAAGGAGATAAACCATTAAATAAAACATGCTGTATTCGTTTATTTAAACATTTCAAATATTTAGGCATATGGTATGTGGATCCCAAGTTGAACTCTTGTTCTAAACCCTGAAAATGTTACAGGTGAGCCAGGCTCATTATCTAGCCTATAACCCCTTTCCCTTCCTCCCTCCATGCCACTTTGTTACCTGAGCACAGTAGGGCCCCTTGCTTCTGAAAAGCGCTTGTTGCAGTAGCCCACCTTGCTGTAGGACTTGGACTTCGTCCCTGACCCAGGCTACAGTGCAACCACCAATCACCTTGTCTCTTCTGCGCGCCCCCCAACCACACCCCCTCTTTATTCTCCAGGTGTCCAAACGCAAAACCTCTTCAATGGCCCTTCTCCCCCATACCAAATATCAATGCGCACCTGAAAGCCATCAGCTTGGTCAGGCAAACCTACGTGGACGCCCTTTATTCTCAGAACCACCTCTTAAGAACATTTTACTTCGGCCGGGCGCAGTGGCTCACGCCTGTAATCCCAGCACTTTGGGAGGCCGTAGATGAGCAGATCACAAGGTCAGGAGATCGAGACCATCCTGGCTAACATGGTGAAACCCCCTCTCTACTAAAACTACAAAAAAAATTAGCCAGGCGTGGTGGCGGGCACCTGTAGTCCCAGCTACTCGGGAGGCTGAGGCAGGAGAAAGGCGTGAACCTGGGAGTTGGAGCTTGCAGTAAGCCGAAATCGCGCCACTGCACTCCAGCCTGGGCGACAGAGCGAGACTCTGTCTCAAAAAAAAAAAAAAAAGAACATTTTACTTCTTTGACAACCTTCAGCTCTGAGTTGTCAATATCCTATTTGATTTCCCGCCCCATGTCACAGACAGAGATGGACTACAGAATAGGCTTTATTGAATTTATTTGCTTTGCATATATCATAAATCAAAAAAGCTAAAGAAGTAGAAAAGCTGTCAGAATATGCCTTTAGGCATTTAAAGAACTTAATCTCTTCATTTAAAAAACAGCTTTGTTGTTAACTGTGGAAAAGAAATTGTTATTGGAGAGTTCTCAGAGTGAGAATAGCTGAATACAGGTTCACTGTGAAAAAAAGGAAGGGAGGTGTAACAGCTGTGTTGTTAGCTGTGGAAAAGAAATTGTTATTGGAGAGTTCTCAGAGTGAGAATAACTGAATACAGGTTCACTGTGAAAAAGGGAAGGGAGGTGTAACAGCTAATATACCAGGAGTACCCAGATAAAGGGCATCTACCTTAATATATTGTTCACTATGGGAATACAAAGGAAATAAAATTAATCAAAATAGCATTATCAAAATGGCAAAGGCACAGTATCAGGAAAAATAGATGTTATATAGACAAAATGCAAAATTTAGCATGTAATTGTACTGTGTCACATTATACCAGCATCAGCAAAACCCAGCACCAAGTGTTTAGCTCTGACACCTCACTACCTCTCTGGATTTTTTTGCATGGGGCAGCACCCCACTCAGAATATAAAGGCACAGTCAGATGTCCAGGTCTGCATTTCTGTTTAAGCAAAGCAGCACAGTGTAACAGAGGCAGACACAGTGATAACTACTCAGAAGTCACTTCTGGGTCTCCCAGAAAAATGAGCTAGGTTTACTGCCCAGACATCTAAAGGGAGCTCTCCCTTAGTGTTTAGTGGGTTTGGGGGATGGAATGAAGGGAAAGACATAGAAAGGAAGATTTAACTAACTTCTAGTGAACCTAGATGAGATTCTAGGGTGGTCTGCATCTCAGAAAGCCAGCCAATTAAGGAACTGGCTCTGGGGGTAAAGGTGCCTACATCTTCATCCTCAGCTGAGGAGTTATTAATAGAGGCTGTGCTACAAAAGAAAAAGATCGTGTGGCAAGATGGGAAGGGAGGCATCAACATTTGCTGGGCTACTTGCCCCCTCCCCCTCATAGCTGACCATCCCTCTCATCCTCTTTCTCACTCTCCCTTTTTGGTCTTCCCTCTTCTCCGTGGCTGGGGGATGAGTGGGTCACTGGAAGGTAGGGTCTCTCCAGCCTAGTAACTTTTGAGGTGTGTGCCTCTAGGAATGAGGGTGGGGAAAAGCTGATTTACTCACTTAAAGCTTCCGGGTAGCAGAAAGTTCATTTCTCTGTGGCTTTGGGATTGCACTCTTGCTTTGGGCTAAAACCTTGTGAAGCAAAGACAGCTGAGGGGAAAGGACAAGAAGCTACATGGAGTTCTCCACCTTAATGATGGAACCAGAGAGGAAGGTGCTCCAGTGGCTCCAGATGTGCATTGAGGCAGTAAGCTTGCCATCTGCCTGATGGAAAGTACAGCTTTTGGCATCTGTAGAACTCTAATTTCAATAGAGTCTTCAGTGCTTAACAGGATATACGTGATAGGCAGTGATTTCTGTAAAATCGGAGAGGGTCACAGTAGTATTGGGACAAGAAGCAAAACATTGATGGACTAACCCTCCAGAGGAGTAAGATAATTCCCAACAAGCATTCTGCGTCATAGGGAGGTGCTCGCTGCAGCCAGGCCTGTGACAGGTCGACATGGGGCATGTCCAAAGAGGGAGCTTTGTGTAAGTGCTCTGCATGTTACTATCACCCAAGGAGAAAGCATCAGGGGCCCCCAGGGACAAAGGGAAGATGTTTCAAGGGGTGATAGGCTGATTGGAAAACTAGCTGTGCAGAAATTTTCTTGGAGACGCAGAATTTTCACTTCCACCACCTCTTTTAGGATCCCTTGCAAAGCTTAGAGCAACAACCAAATAATTGCGGCATCTATCTAGGCTCATAAAACCTAAAGGTCAATCTTTGGGTCAAATCATCTGACTGTTTCCATTAGAATTACTTTATTTGGTTGAGGGAAATGACAATTTTCTAGTTGCTCCAACAAAATGTTTTTGCTTTCTCCCTTCTAAAGCACATTGTCCAAAGTTAAAGATTTTGCAATTTTACAGCAGTGCAAATGTTTTCCATAGTTTTAATAGAGGAAATGCTGGGTTTCTGGGTGCTGGCAGTGATTACATGGAAGGTTAAGCATTCATGGCATTTATTTCATTCAAATAATTACGTTTTAATTAGCATTTCTAAGGCTATTTTTCTCAATAAATTCTTATTTTGCTTAATAAATTCTTAGTTTGCTTAATACTTATTTTGCTTAATAAAAGTGGTCACAGTAAAAAGATCACTACATAGAATTAATACAGCTATTAGTAATTATCATTTAAAATGCTGATGCTTGGCCAGGCAAGGTGGCTCACGCCTGTAATCCCAGCACTTTGGGAGGCCGAGGCAGGCGGATCACGAGGTCAGGAGATCAAAACCATCCTGGCCAACATGGTGAAACCCCGTCTCTACTAAAAATACGAAAACAAAATTAGCTGGGCGTGATGGCGGGCACCTGTAGTCCCAGCTACTTGGGAGACTGAGGTGGGAGAGTGGCGTGAACCCGGGAGGCAGAGCTTGCAGTGAGCAGAGATCGCGCCACTGCACTCCAGTCTGGGTAACAGAGCGAGACTCCGTCTCAAAAAAAATAAAATAAAATAAAATAAATAAAATAAATGCTGATGCTCCACACAAGAGCTCTTTATTGCATGATTTCTGCCATGTGGCTCCATGCTTTGGCTTTCTTCCTGGCCAGGGAGAACCAGACAGGCTCAACTGGCTCAACGGGCTTCTGGAACTTGGTTGGGAAAGTTGAAGATCGTTGGGTTTCTTTTTCCATGGCAGGCACTTGCAGTATCTTCTGAGCCTCAAATTCAACTGGAACCACAGCAAATAACACACAAGCAATAAGGAACCCCAAAGATATTGGGGTATGTTGTTTATGGAATGCCATAAAATGTTTCCTCCTTTCAGGTTTCCTCTGATCCCCCTGCTCTAGTGCTTTCTAAACCCTTCTCCCTTTGGTGCCAGACTTCTAAAAGTTAGGACCTGTGTGATGCCATGGGTGGTATGTCAAAGGGGTAAAATGAACATGGCTATGGCCACAGGGCCCTGGGCATGGGAAGGCCCGGGAGGTAATACTTATGACTATAACTGCCAGTCTTCAGGTGGTTATTACTGGATTGTCTTACATCTTTGAACTGAGACCAGAGGGAAACATATTGTATCTACTTAGTTTCTAAAATTTCAAATAAGGTAATGTTATTTGTGTTTGCCAATCTATGATTTCATGTGAAATGAATTGATTGATGACTTAATAGATGCACCCAGTAAAAGTTGATGATAAATAATATTGTACCAACCCAACTACCCCAGCCAAGGAGACTACCTCCCTATTCCTAATTCCACTCCCTCCCTCATCCTGCTTATGGTCAATTGACTTAGTGACTTAGACGCAACCAGTGGTTCTCAATCCTGGCTACACATTAGAATCACCTAGGGCTCTTTTAAAAACACCAATGCGCATGCCGTTTCCTGAAGCAAATGAATTAGAATCTCTAAGGATGGAGCCAGGACCATCTGTAATTTTTTAAAAAGCTCACCAGGTGATTCTGATGCACAGTGACAGTTGTGATTCACTTGATAGAAGTATAGTGCCCATGAGGCCATTAAAAGCTGTGAGCAAGTCAACTGCTGCTATTTCATGGCCAGAAAATGGGTTTCTGAATTCCTGGTCTAATTTCTTCATGAGCGGGATTAAGGGAGAGGACAAAGATGGTTCAATACAAATCCATCCTCCACTCCCCTGCTCCTGCTGAAAAAATTCTCTCTAGCACACAACTCTTTATGGTGAGATCACATTCTATTATATCCCAGCAGAGTATTCCTCTCAGCTGTCAACATTTCCTCACCACTTACACATCCCTGCTCAGAATACAGAGAAGCTTAAACAAGCCTTCTAAATAATTAAAAACAATTGAATACCACTGGGCCTTTAGAGTGAATTATTTTCAACAGTTTCATTGGAGATGTAGAAAGTGAGAAAGTACTGCTTTGCTATGAACTGGAAAGTGACTTGGTACTTTCCTCTTGCATACCCAGCCAGAAGAATGTTTCAGTGAGTGACCACAGTTTTGTGCCTAGACAGCTTCTTTGATGAGGCAAAAGACTGGAAGACCCTCTGAAAGTTATACACTGGACTTGTATTAGTCAAAATAATTAGATTTTCCTAAAATAAGCTAATATATGTATCTAATTAAAGAGCCATGCGAGAAATCATTAAGCTGACTTAAGGTAAGAGACAAGTATTATCTGAGCTTGAAATTGCAAAAGTTTCACAACATTCTGCCGGGGCTGTTTTTTGAGAGGTCAGAATGTAGGCTTTTACCTGATTTTGTAGGCTTAGGTGGCTTCATCTGTGCTCTCTTCTCCTGTTTATGGACACTGGAAGTGAAAATCTTTTTAGGTTGGTTTTCATTTGCAGAGACAGCTCCCTTTAATACAAAAATGAAAACAGAAAGCTTGTAAGTTCTGACATTAGAATGGCAGATTGCTTATTCAGAGGACCATAGAGTGCAAGCCCTGTCCTGGATACTACGAGTTTAACAGTATCCAAAAGGAAAGAGATTAGGGATATAGAGATAGATAAGGAGAGAAATAGCATTGAGCCTTTTGGCTTAAAATTTAGGTTCACAAAACCTAAGCTGGCTCTAGTTTACCACCTTTCAGACCAGAAAGAAAGAGCTAATTTTACAAATAGTGAAAGCAGGTTAACAAGATAATTATTTAACTTGAGAACAACCTTTTCCTTAGCACTTTACCAGCACTTAACAGCAAGCTAACAGAACATGGTAGTTGCAAATAAATCTGATCAATTCACTGAAGTGAGTTCCATAAGATTTCTACTTTTCAAAACTAGCTGACATAAGACTTGAAGCATTTCTCACATTAGAAAGTAATATAACTGTAGGTCTTTCCAAAATTCTGCAGTTTATTCTTTTCAAATTAACCTCTTCATAATTGGTCTAAATTAATGAGTTTGTATACACTAATGTATCCCTCCTGACAAAAGCTTTAACCAGGCTGAGAGCAGTGGCCTATAATCCCAACACTTTGTGAGGCTCAGGCAGGAGGATCACTTGAGCCCAGGAGTTCAAGACCAGCCTGGGCAACATAGTGAGACCCATCTCTGCAAAAAATTTAAAAAATTAGCTGGGCATGGTGGCGCACACGTATAGTGCCTATAGTCGCAGCTACTATGGCGGGGATGAAGGGGAAGGATCGTTTGAGCCTGAGATCATTTGAGCCTGACACTACAGTGAGCTGTGATTGCACCACTGCACTCCAGCCAGGATGACAGAGTGAGAACCTGTCTCAAAAAAAAAAAAAAAAAAAACTTTAATAAAGGTGGGCTTTACCCCTCTATGTTCCTGCCCCCGTGTAAATACTAATGATGAAAAAGAAAAGACCTTTAAAGCAAAGAGTTAAACACCTCCTCGCATAGTCCTTCAACAAATTTAGTCAGCACTTTAAAGTATAGGAGCTTAAGACGTATATCTCTTGATATATGAATTTGGTATGTTTCCTTGAGTCAGTTTTCTGCAGGTTTGATAAGAGGGGAGAAAAGCATCATCCCATCATCTCTTATCCACATGTGGTAGTTAGCTTAGTTTACCACATCACATTTTATAACTTACAGGTAGGTGCCACACCAAACCAAATCAATATGTAGAAATCCAAACATCAAACACAGAAAGGGAACTTGTTGTGTACTGATACGGAAAAGTGCCCAGAAATAAAATGTTAAATGAAAAAAACAGTATTTAAGTTTGATTCCATTTATAAAAATATATATACATATTGATAGGTATAAAATATTTGTAAAGATAGTCACTCAACTCTTACCCCAGTGATTACCTTTAGGTATTTTTTTAAGCTATGAGGATGCAAAGGCATAAGAATGATACAATGGACTTTGGGGACTCTGAGGGAAAGGGTGGGAAGGGGGTGAGGGATAAAATACTATGAACTGGGTTACAGTGCACCAAAATCTCACAAATCACCACCAGATAACTTACTCATGTAAACAAATACCACCTGTTCCCCCCAAACCTACGGAAATGAAAAATTAAAAATAAAATAAAATGACTTACTCCTTATTTCTCAACCAATTTCGTGGAGCCTTGCTTTAGAATATTGAGGGCAGGATTTGTTTTGTAGATTCTCTCTATGTTCATAACTTTGCACAACACCCCCCCACACACACTTTTGAGACAGGGTCTCACTCTGTCACCCAGGCTAGAGTGTAGTGGCGTGATCTTGACTCACTACAGCCTCCATGCCTGGGCTCCAAGTGATCCTCCCACCTCAGCCTCCCGAGTAGCTGGGATGTCAGCACATGCCACCACACCCAGCTATGTTTTTGTATTTTTAGTAAAGATGGAGTTTCAGCAGGTTGCCTAAGCTGGTCTTGAACTCCTGAGCTCAAGCAATCCACCTGCCTTGGCCTCCCAGAGTGCTGGGATTATAAACAAGAGCCACCGCACCTGGCCTGCACAAACCCTTTAAGAGCATAAAATCAGGGCACGTTTGTATAAATGCAAAGCAAGTCTTTTTCCCTGAAGAGTCCTCCTGCCTTGATTAATGCTCCCAAAAAGAGGGGGAGCTGCATGTTGGCAAAGTTCCCAATAGAAACCTAATCAGTGATTCCAGCAACCTTTTTGGAGTGTTTTCTTGGCTACCCCAGGTCCTACCCCATATTTAGGCTCCTTAGTCTCAGCATTGGCACCAGCACTGCTCTTAGTTTTCAGCTCTTTCACAGGAATGTGGGCCTTGAAACTCCTCTGCTTCTGCTTTGCCATAGTTATCCAAACTGGCTCTGAGACAGCATAATCTGACTGTTCACCAGCAGGCTTTCCTGAGAAAGAAATGGAAGGAGTTAGAACTGAAGCAAGGCAGGCAGGGTCTTGAGCCTGGTTGGGGCTTACCCACAATAATATCCCAAATGGGACCCTTGTTAATTGCCAAAGGAAAATAAACAGATATCAACCAGAGAAGGCCCCCCTTTTTTGGGCCCTCCCTATAGCTTGGCAAGGCAGGAGTTCCTTGGGTAGTAAAGAACCTGTACTTAAAAGTGGGCACACTGTCCCTTTACTGGACCCTTCCCTTGTCCATTCCTCGTGCCATCTGCAAATCAGGGTAGGACAACACTTGCCAGGTGGGCTGGGAAAATCCCAAGGATGCCAGAGGCTCAGGCCATTGATGCCATTCCTCTAACTCCTAGAAAAATCTTAGAGTATTTGTTACTTCATAGTCCCTCGCACAAGTGTGTGGTTACATAAGTGTGGTTACAGGAATATAAAAGATTTTCCCAAGGATGGAGCGTGAAGGTCCAAAGGTTTTGGGAGACGTTCATGCCCAAAAGATTGCCTAGCTCTAAATTCTTAGATATTTCAGATGAGCGAAGAGACATCTATGGCAAATTAAGATTTCAGGCTGAGAGACTGAACATAATGCTCTACTAATGAGTTGGCTTTAAAAATCCACATGGTGTTAGGGAGGGGCTTAATACATGTAAAAGTATTTTGAGAAAAGCATAAAACTCCATCCAAATGTAAGGTGTGCAGAGGGTGAGGAAGAGGGAATGGGGAAATGGTCATGTGTCTACTATGGAATGTAGACGGATGTCCAGAGGGGGATCCCACTGGGAAAGGGAAGGCTCAAAATTAACTACCTCCAAATCTATTAAATCTAGAATGGGGCACTATTTTGCTCCCAAACCCATAAACCAGCCCTATCAAAGCCACAATTCAGTAAAAGACTAGAATAGACTTTAATGCCCATTCAAGGCTTTGCTTTCCAGTTCTTCTTTCCACTTGATATCTACTTGCCATCTGGAGAGATAAAAGCCTTACCTGGGGTCTTGCAAGCAGGTTGCTTCTTGGCCATGCTTTCAGATTTGGGCCTGCTCTGTTGCTTATCTGCAATGTTAGATATTTTGGTGAGGTTCCCTGCAGCCTCCAGGAGCCCCTGGGAAGTGCTTCTGATTTTATGCCCCCTGCCTACAGAGGACGAAATTGGGCCCGAGGGCACTGAAGCAAGCTGGGTGAAGTTATCTTGTTTCTCACTCTTATACTTCTGCGAGGAAGGGGCTCTTTTCAGTCGAACTCCAAAAAGCTTTTCAACATCATCCTGGTTGGATAGGTTTGCATGCTGGTTATTATTACCATCACCACTCTCAAGATCTTCTTTCTTAGAGTAAATGCCCCCAGAAGTGGATGTTTGCCTGACAGGGGCAATGGTGAACTTCCCAGGTTTGGTAGCAGGGGCTGGAATGCTCTTTATGGGGTTTTTGGAACCTTGGCTGAATTTCTTGGTTTTGATTGCAAAAGCTTCATCTCTTCCTAGGAACCAGTTGTCAGAATTGCTCTCAAAAACAGATCGCCTAGCAGCAGCATTCACAGAACTTGAATGAACCTGTTGCTGGAAAGGGCTACTTGAAGGCAGGTGCTTCTCACTTCTGCTCTGCTTTACAGGTACATTCACTGGGCCCTTTGATGACATCTGTGGCTGGAATTTAGACCTATCTGAGGCTTGGGAAGAATGTTTGGGAGTCAGCTGCTTTTTAGAATTCCTCCACTCTTTAGGAGAGCTGGCAGAAACAAAGGAGACTTTTTGCTCATACTCAGGTTTCCTCAAGGCCTGGGAAAGCTGCCTGGGAGACAGCTGCTCTTTAAAACTGCTGCACTTCCCAGGAGCTCTCTCTGAATATGAGAAAACTTTCTGTGGGTCTTCAGGCCTCCCCAAGGACTGTAAAGGGTGCTTCATAGGTAGCATCTTTGAAGAAATGCCTCCCTTAGGATTAGCACTCCCTGAATCTGAGAAAACTTGGTGCTTGACTTCAGGCTTCGATAAAGATTTGGAAGGAAGATTGGGAGGCAGAAGTGCCACATCACTGCCCCTCTTAAGAGCAGAGCTCTCTGAAAAGATTTGCTGTGCCATAAATTTCACGAATGACTGGGTCGGACGCCTGGGAATCCGTGATTTCTTAGAAGTGCCTTCAACAGCCATTTTCTCTAGAAGTAAGGTCATTTCCTGAACTTTAGACCTCTTTAAGAACGGGGTAGCATATTGGGGAGGCAACGGGCTCCCAGAAATGTCTGCCTCAACAGCAGCCCGCTCGAAATTTGAGGACAGTTGCTGGACTTTATTTCCCACAGTAAACCGGGAAAGATGTCTGGGAAGCAGCTGCTCCTTAGAAATGTCCTCTTCAACAGTAGTGCTTTCTGGATGTGCAGAGAGTTGATACAGTTCCTCAAATTTAGGGGTCACCCATGGCTGGGAAGTGTATTTGGAAGGTGTTGGTGCCACAGGACTGCTCCATTCTGCAGAAGTACTCATTGAGTCCAGGAACTTAGGCCTCTCCGAGGGCTGGGAAAGGCATCTGGGAGGCAGCGGCTCCACATAAGTGCCTTCCTCAACAGCTGTGCTTTCTGAGATTTGCCGGATTTGAGGATCTGTCAAGGACTGAGGAGAATATCTGGGGAGTAGTGGCTCCACAGAAATGACTCTCTCAACAGCAGTGTCCTCTGAACCTGAGAACATGTTTTGTTGAACTTTAGGATTCATCAAAGGCTGGCAAAGAAGTTTAGGAGGCAGAGGCTTCATAGAAATGCTCTCTTCAACAGCCACGCTCTTTGGAGATGAGGAAACTTCTTGCTCCACTTTAGGGTTCACCCATGGCTGGAAAGGGTGTCTTGGAGGGATTGGCTCCACGGAATCGCTCTGTTTTACAGAAGTGCCCACTGAACTGGTGGGGACTTGTTGCTGAACAGTAGGATTCGTAATGGGCTGAGAAGGGCATCTGGAAGGCAGCTGCTGCATAAAATCATTCTGCTCTTCAGGAGTACTAATTGAAGCAGAGGAGACTTCTTGTTGGTTTTTGGGCTTTCCCAAGGCCTGAGCAGGGTGTCTGAGAGGCAGGTCTTCCTCTGAGCTGCTGCAATCATCAGAAGTGTTGTACTTTTCAACATAACTGCTTGATTCTGTGAAGACTTCTTCATCTTCAGGCTCCTCTAAAGCCTGGGAGGGGCATCTGAGGGCCAGCTCCTCCTCAGAGCTGCTCAAGTCCTCAACAAAACTTTTTGATTCTGAGAAGACTTCTTGTTCATCTTCAAACTTCCCCAAGGACTGGGAAGAGTGACCATGAGCCAGTTCTTCAGAACCATCCCCCTCCTCAGGAATATTCTCTGAATCTGAGGAGACTTCTTCAGCATCAGGCTTCCTTGAGGACTGAAAAAGGCTTCTGGGAGGCAGAGTCTTGGCATAAACATCTCCTTTGGCTGTAGTACTTGTCATACCCAAAACACTTGCTGTAAAAGTCTGGTGAACATTTCCAGGAGGCTTTTCTTTGCAAATAGTTTGAACATCCTGGGCTGACTCCATTTTGGATTGGGCCTTTTGTAAATCAAAGCTGAAAGCTTCTTTATCTTCTAACTGGATATGAGAAGGATTCATAAACACCTGAGCCTCTGCTGCTACTGAGAGAATGGCCTCCTCTTGGGTTGTAGAAAGGCTTTCCACCATCAGTGAGAGAGAAGCTCTGGCTTCTGTCTTCTCAGCTGCAGAAGCTGCATCTTCATGGTATGGTTGTGGATCACTAACCATGGAATTGTCCATGTTTTCAGGTATGGGCTGTGCTGCTGATGCTTTTCTGGATCCGAAATCTATGCCAGCATTTCTCCTTCCCATGTCATCTTTATCTGAAAGCAACCCCTGAGGGGTAGTGGTTTCTGGTTGTGAAGTTGTAGGCTGCTCCATGTTGTCCTTCTCTAAGGGCAAGTGCGAGAAAGGGATATTCCTGGCAGTCTTATTGGTAGGTGAAGACCCAGCTCTATCGCCCAGGCCATACCCTCCACTGGATTGTTTAAGGCTTCTTCCTTTGAATTCACACTCACTCAATCCTGAAACACTTGCTCCTTTTCTTCTCCATCTTCTTCCATATGCTGCTGACATTGGATAGCCCTGACTCCCAGAAGCATCAGTGTTTGGAGCCTGGTCTGTTGTCTTCTTATCATACATCTCAGTTTTGTTGTTCTGTTTCTGGCTTGAGGAATCTACACCAAACAGAAATAAGGAAAGGAGAAATACGTGTGACTTTGACTTCCTAAAATAAGAATACTGTGCCCTGGCCCAATGGTACCTATTTGCTACTGAATTTCCTAGTATGAGGAAGCAGCTATTTGGAAGACAGAGGGCAACTCGGTCACTACTAGGTTTCTGCAGTTGGACATTTTTAAGCCAAAGAGGAATCCTAGTTCTAGAAACTGACTCCAGGGTTGGCTTATCACCTTTTTACCAATAGTCTGGTCCACCATTCAGTGTGAGACATATCAGAAGGCAAATTTTGAACCTGTAACAATGACTACCTTTGGGGAAACTGACTGGGGAAGGAGGAATTGAATTTTTTACTTTCTAATTAGCATTTCTATTTTCTACATAATATTTATCTGAAATACCTGAAATTTCATATCATGTGCATGTATTGCTTTTTTTTTTTTTTTTTTTTTTTTTTGAGACGGAATCTCGTTCTGTCGCCCAGGCTGGAGTGAAATTGAAAATTAATTATGGTTCTATTTTACACTCTACCCAAAGACAAATTTCACACTTTGAATTCATACCTCATACCAGGCTGCAGTGGTGCGATCTCGGCTCACTGCAACCTCTGACTCCTGGGTTCAAGCAATTCTCCTGCCTCAGCCTCCTGAGTAGCTGGGATTACAGACACATGCCACCACATCTGGATAACTTTTGTATTTTTAGTAAAGACGGGGTTTCCCCATGTTGGTCAGGCTGGTCTGGAACTCCTGACCTTGTGATCCACCTGCCTCGGCCTCCCAAAGTGCTGGGATTACAGGCATGAGCCACCGTGCTTGGCCATGTTGCTTTTTTTTTTTTAAGAAGGGGTCAATAGGAGTTATCTGGGAGGCAAGATTATGGCCCCCTTTTCTTCTTTTTTTCTACCCTCTTACATTAAAACAATCCTAGTTGTTTTTATTTCCAAGATGCAGATTGGAGACATTGTTAGCATGTCTCTCCCACTTGGAAAGACAAATAGTATGTAGATATTCATGCTGTGAGCTTTTTCCAAGAAGCAACACAGGAACTTCACAGAAAGAGTGAAAGAAACCACAGACCCTTTGAAAGAAGTGATGGGCAGCAGCCTACACTGTGAACCAGATGGAAAACTCCCCATAGGAGACAGTGAACCTGCGCACACACCCAGCACATCACTACTACAATCAGCATCTGAGAAAGCCATCACACAAAGATACTCTGCAACCAAGGAACTCATACAGAGTCTTCAAAACTGAAAGCACCCAGAGCTGAAGCCAGGTGACAATAAACTATAATAATCCATTAAAAAGTGGGCAAAGGACATGAATAAACAATTCTCAAATGAAGATATACAAATGGACAACAAACATATGAAAAATGCTCAATATCACTAATCACGAGGGAAATGCAAATTGAAACACAATGCGATATCATCTTACCTCAGCCAGAATGGCCATTATTAAAAAGTCAAAAAACAATAGATGTTGGGATGAATGTGATAAAAAGAGTATACTTATACACCGCCGGTGGGAATGTAAATTAGTGCAACCTCTGTGGAAAACAGTATGGAAATTTCCCAAAGAACTAAAAATAGATCTATGATTCAATCCAGCAATCCCACTACTGAATATCTACCCAAAGGAAAAGAAGTCATTATATCAAAAAGACACCTGCACACATATGTTTATTGAAGCACAATTCACAATTGCAAGGATATGGAATCAACCTAAGTGCCCATCAACCTATGAGTAGATAAAGAAAATGTCAAGCCTATGCAAGTAGTTGTACAGATTACTCCTCTCCTTTCTTCTAGTACTTTTCTAAGGAACTCACTTTGATCCCCAGATAGAAGGGCCCCTCACTGCCTTTCTTCCCTCACTATCTGCTGCATCCCTAGCTCCATCTAGTGGTTTCATACCCAGCATACGGCGCTGAGAATAGCTGACTGTGCCCCAAACCACTTCCATGATATGGAAAATCAACTAAAGAAAATGTGATACTACTCAGGCATAACAAAGAATGAAATAATGTCTTTTGTAGCAACCTGGATGAAACTGGAGGCCAATATTCTAAGTGAAGTAACCCAGGAATCGAAAACCAAATACCACGTGTTCTCCCTTATAAATGGGAGCTAAGCTATGGGTATGCAAAGGCATACAGAGTGGTATATTAGACACTCAAGACTCAGAAAGTGGGAAGGGTAGGAGGGGGTGAGGAATGAAAAACTACATAATGGGTACAATGTACATTACTCTAGTGACAGGTGCACTAAAATCCTAGACTTCACCACTATACAATTCATCTGTGTAACCAAAAACCACTTGTACCCCTAAAGCTATTGAAATAAAAACATTTTTTTAAACCGATCATATGTAATACACATGCAAAGAAATTCTTGGAATGCCTTAACAATTGCATTGGTCCACAGGCTTCAGGTCAAGCACAAGATAGTAGTTGTACAGATTACTCCTCTCCTTTCTTCTAGTTCTAAGGAACTCACTTTGATCCCCAGATGGAAGGGTCCCTCGCTGCCTTTCTTCCCTCACTATCTGCTGCATCCCTAGCTCCATCTAGTAGTTTCATATCCAGCATACAGCGCTGAGAATAGCTGACTATGCTCCAAACCACTTCCATGATATGGAAAATCAACTAAAGTATCTGCCCCCATGGATGCTGACTCAGTTCTATCCTCTGTGTGTAAAAGAGACAACTATTAAAAAATAAAGCTCAAAGGCTGGGTGCAGTGGCTCACGCCTGCAATCCCAGCACTTTGGGAGGCCGAGGCGGGCAGATCACAAGGTCAGGAGATCGAGATCATCCTGGCTAACATGGTGAAACCCCCTCTCTACTAAAAATACAAAAAATTAGCCAGGCGTGGTGGTGGGTGCCTGTAGTCCCAGCTACTAGGGAGGCTGAGGCAGGAGAATTGCTTGAACCAGGGAGGTGGAGGTTGCAGTGAGCCAATATCACGCCACTGCACTCCAGCCTGGGTGACAGAGTGAGACTCCGTCTTAAAATAAATAAAATAAATAAATAAATAAATAAATAAAAATAAAGCTCAAAAAGACAAAAGAGTACTCATTTAATCTTCCTTTTTCTTTTTCTTTTTTTCTGGAGGGTTTTGTGGTTTTCTTAGTTTTCATGGGAAAACATGTTTAGGAATAGCCTGTCTTTGAACCCACATGTGAAATCCTTTGTGGCAAAAACGTAACATAACTGTTCAACTTAATTTGAGGAACTGGAATTTTTTATCAAATATTGCTTGAAATCAGCTTGCCATCAGCTGGAGCCAACATCCACATACGCACACACATGAACACACAGAGAGATTTTCACTCTGGTGATATTTGTTGTTTGGGGATTTGATAGGTGTTGGCTGCCAAGGACATCTGTCTGCAGCTGCATAAACCCTCTTTGTCCATGGATGTGGGCAATAGTATCATTATTAACACAGATATTTTCTCTCTACAGGAAGAGAAAGGCAACTTTTAAAAAATGATTTTTTGGCCAATTCTGTTATTCCTTTCTGGTTCTGCTGCTGAGGAAGAATGCTGAAGGGGAAATCAGTGGCTGTCCTCTCATATCTGGGCTCACTGAGGAATTCAGCATGTACATTAGCCTCGGAGAGGATGAAACAAATTCACAAACAAAACACCTCTCTTGTTGGAAATTCATTTACATAAAATAAGAATCCAGGTATGATCCTTTACCTGAACCCCACACAAGTGGCAATTGTATTACTTTGGCAATTTAGATGGAGAAGCCTGGACCACATTTTCTGCATATAAAATTGAAAGCTCTCTGAAGACCAAGGGCAGCAGTCTTGGGTAGTTCTTGGGTATAGCTCCTATCAATCACTGTGCAATGAAGTCTGTCATACGTGTTTCTGGGTGAGGGTGAAGATGTGCTAACCTGTACTGTCCATTCCCAGCTTCTTTTGGTTGGTTTCTTTTGGTTTGGTTATACTCTTTTCTTCTTCAGAAACCAATGGAAGGTTTGGCTCCTCCTGCTTTGGTTCCACCTGAAACAGGAAAAGAAAGAGCTTGAATCCTACTGAAGTGCTTTCCAACCACTCCTGCATGGTTGCCAAAGAAAAAGCATCAGGAAGAAAGTTCTTGATGCTGGGCACGTAATAGTACCTTTAAAGATGGACGTTATTTCAATGGAGATGTTTCCAGGGATTTCTTAATGGAATTGTTTCCACCAAGAGATCCTTGAGGATCATTTTACCTACTGGAAGTGGTTCATCCAGGTTTGGAGTTTCTAATATCTGAGTGACACACTGCAGGGATCTCTCTAAAATACTCTGGTAATGACTGAACCACACTGGAAGGCCAAGAATCCGAAAATGGGGTCGTTGGGCCTGACAACAATCATGCCCTCGGCCATATTGGGATTCTCCGATTTGCTTCACCAGACCTGTGATCCAAATTCAAATCCTATTTGGCTTCTTTTCAGGGAATGTAATGAAAGCATGAATTATCTCTTTCCAGATCAAAAGAAGAAAAAGAATTGGGGTTTTGTTGGGAGGGAAAGGAGAAAAAGCTGAAAGGTTCAGCCCTTACGCTGGATGGGCTGAAGTTGGTTTAGTATAAATAAGGTTTTCTGATAATTACGATACAGCTCTGGAAATGTCAGCATAGCACTGCACTGAACAGTGTCGGGAATTTGCTTAGTGTAAGCCTTTATGGCATGCATGTAAAGACAAACATACAACTCTTCACACTCGCACTCAAAGTGCCTGTGCAAACAGACACAGCTCATAAGAATTTATTTTTGAGTAAATGTGGTCAGATTGGCCTGGATTCAAAATCTCTTCATCATTTACTTGCTGTGTGACCTTGGGCAAGTTATTCTCTGAATCACTGTGTCTACATTGATAAACAAGGGACCAGGAGAAACTTCCTGTGGGACTTGTAGATCTAAGAAATTACAGAGCAGGGAGAAAGTGGTAGTAGTCCCTGTGTCATAAATGATCCTGGATCTTTTTTATATTCATCCACATGTCAGGGAGAGAGTCACAGGGAAGAAGTGGATGCTCTGGCCTTCTCAGAGGGTAATGCCCAGGCTTTTTCTCAACTAGGCTATACAGAAAGAAGAAAGTTAGAAGGGTCATACTGCTTCCCTCAGCCAACCTTCCCCATTTCCCAGGTTTGTGGTGAGGTATTCAGGGGATAATGCATGTATAGGGTTTGGCACCTAGTAATTGGTCACCCCTTCTTTGACACCAAACTAACAAGGTACTCTCAAGGCCACCAGAGGGCTTCCCTCTTCCGCCCTGCTCCTCCACCTGTTCTTTCAACTCGTATTTTGTCTACAACCTAAAGTGAAAATGAGATGCCTAAGCTAGAGGCAAGATGGTGGGATGAAAAAAGTGCTGAGCTGGAAGTCAGAAGACTGGATTCTGGCCCTAGCTCTGCTACTACCTGGGTGTTTGACTTTGGGTAAGTATCTGAAATTATTTGTGCTTTAATGCCCTTCCCTGTAAAATGTTTGTACTATACAATCTTTTAGTCTCTTCACCTCTGATTTACAGTCTCTTCCTTTCAGCCCAGAATCACTGGTGAATTCAGTTTTTGATCAAAGTGAGTTTTATAGACAACTGACACATCCTTTTGAACACTAAACACTAACATTTTTTAATCCTTAACTTTTTTTTTTAAATGGAGTTTTGCTCTTGTCCAGGCTATAGTGCAATGGCGCGATCTTGGCTCACCACAACCTCCACCTCCCGGGTTCAAGAGATTCTCCTGCCTCAGACTCCCGAGTAGCTGGGATTACAGGCTTGCGCTACCACACCTGGCTAATTTTGTATTTTTAGTAGAGACGGGGTTTCTCCATGTTGGTCAGGCTGGTCTCGCACTCCCGACCTCAGGTGATCCGCCCGCCTTGGCCTCCCAAAGTGCTGGAATTACAGGCATGAACCATTGCACCCGGCCCTAATCCTTAACTTCTACTAAAAGCCTTTTCCAAAAGCATTATTTCTCTATCTTTTTAAACAGGGATCACGGAAAATAATCTACTTTTTCTAGATGACTTGGACAAATAATGAAATGATCTATTACATTGGACGATGATATAGTGTGGCCCTGAAGGACGTATTGAGGTGGGCAAGGTTCTTGAGCCCCTATATTAAATGGCCCCAGATTGTTTCTGTCATTCTCTCTGCTATCAGCTGTCACTTCTCTTTGCTGTCAGGTCTGAGTCTAATCTGTGGCCATGTTTTTAACACAGTAGATCTGCTTCCTAGAAAGTCATGTGGCATCTATTTGGAGATCTTTGGATGGGTTAACAACTAAGTTCTGGATGTTTAGGGTTGCTGAAAGCTTGACCTCCAAATAAGTGGAATAGTGCTGCAATTTGTGACTCATGGGTCTCATCTGATTAATAACTGAAAGAATCCTGATCTGGGCTAGGGTTGAATATTCTCTACAAATAGGGCTGAGTGAACTCCCAGATGTTAACCCAATAAGCAGTTTATGGGGGTTTAAATCATTCACTGTTTCTGCTTCCTTTTAGTCCTTTCTAATATAAGTTCCACAGGATAGGAAACCACACCCAATAGATGCAAGCTTGCTCACCCCTCTGGGGGTGTCAAGCTCAGGACAGCACCCTTGACCTTGCCAAGCTTACTTAGGGCATGAGTCTCCTACACCATACTATTTCCCTAGTAGTAGTTTGCAAAGGTTGGAACTCATCTTTTCTTATACAGGAGTTTAGTGCCCTGTCTCTTGAAGGACTTACAATCTCTTGAAGGTTCTTCTTTTGTTTGCGGGGATTTAAAGTCATCTTGTGGCGAGCAGCTGAAGAATCCAAACAGCCCTCAGTGGTGACTGGGGTGCTGAAACCAATGGGCAGCTGGGTGCTGCTGGTAGGGGCAAGCATGGCAAATGCAGTCAAGGACTGTGAGCAATCAGGTCCAGATGATAACTCAGAGAAGCTCTGGAGAAGGTGGGAGAAAATAGACGAGTCAACCCGTATGCTGTTATTGGTCTCAAAAGTTGGATATTCTTCCGGCTGAAGAATTCCCAAAGAAGAAATCCTTCATGAACTATTGTCCCCTTTTCCTACATTTCCTGTCAATAGGCTTATTCATTAGAGGTAAGCTCCATAATTTTACTGGTTTCCTTGCAGATGAAAACAAGAAACAGGAAGAAGTTTGGGTTAGTCCTCTGCTTAGAAAGCTTTCAGGGGCACCCCATTGTCCTCGGGATGGGAACACAACCACTTAATCGAGTTTGCAAAGTCAGAGAGATTGCATGTTCTCTTGTCCTAGATCCCCTTCTTATCAACAGGACATCTGGCTGGGGTGAGAGGCACAACTGGTATCAGTGAAACCCAGCAGAGCTCTGGGATTTCTATATTGGAGGGTTGGGTGGAGGGAGGAAAATCAGGTTGGAAGAGGGCCTATCTGCAAGGTGCATTTTCATAGACAGCACACTACCTTTTATTTATATTGACAGTTCATGAGTGCAAGACTGATGGGAAGACCCTCAGGAACTGAATGCTCCAACCTCCAGTGGGATAGTGATGGAGCCTGTAACCCTGTCCTCATTATGGCTGGCCTCCATATCTCCATACTATCTGGTTCTGGGACACCTAATTGAATTCCTCTGTAGGACCTTCAAAATAGTCTCCTCTGGGATTCTGGACATAGCATTTTCCATACCTCAAAGAGCCTCCCCAGAGCTCTTTCCATTCCTAAGAAGATTTCGATTCCTGTTAGCAGAAGGCCCTTTGAAGATCAGCTGGTAAACTGTCTCTGCTAGATACTAGTAGCAAACGATATATTATAATTTAGCAAGTAGACAGAATCTCCAATTGTGTTTACCCACTAAGTTCTCTTCAGGCTAGTTTTGCACAGTGCCAGGGATCCCCTTGGTACTTGCAGCTTTCACATGCCTTCATGGTTCCCACCACCATTGTATGTTGATGCAGTGATAACCTTAGCTACTATCTTGGTAATGAAGATGGCACTGTCATTCCAGTGCATGGGGACTTAACACAGTGCTAATGGGTCAGGCTGATGACAAATCCTGCAGACCATTCTGCTTTGGATTCAGGGAGAAGACAGAGAAATAGTACAGTTGACTTTTGTGGGATCAATCACACAAAAGTAGGATTGATCCCAAGATTTCCTTTACTTCTTTGTGCAACTTTCATCTATGAATTTATATACTGCCTCTTCCTGATATCGTCTAGTTAGATTGTGTTATCTACTGGAAATATAAATTTGATATCAGTATATAGAGTAAAAGCTCTTCTTTTATTGTTCCGAACGTCTTTCATACTTCAGAGTGGTGTCATAGTTCTGGTCTTTTGGGGCTGGAGGATAACATCTATGCTCCGGCTAACCTCACATGATCTGTCTTCCTTTTATCCCTGACCACATTACCAGCCATTTCCTGCTCCAAACACACTGCTGGTCTGCTGTTCTTCAAGCACTTCAGGCATGCTCTCCCCTTAGGGCCATTGTGCCTGCTGTTCCCTCTGCTAGGCATGCTCTTCCCCCATGTCCATGTGGCTAGCTCCCCTACTTCTTTCAGGTTTTGATTCAAAAGCCACCTTTTCATGGCCTGGTGTGGTGAGCTCACGCCTGTAATCTCAGCACTTTGGGAGGCTGAGGTACGCAGATCAACTGAGGTCAGGAGTTTGAGACCAGCTTGGCCAACATGGTGAAACTCCATCTCTACAAAAAATACAAAACTTAGCCGGGTGTGGTGGCAGATGCCTGTAATCCCAGCTACTCGGGAGGCTGAGGCAGGAGAATCACTTCAACCTGGGAGGCGGAGGTTTCAGTGAGCTGAGATCACCCCACTGCACTCCAGCCTGGGCGACAAAGCGAGAGACTCCGTCAAAAAAAAAAAAAAAAAAAAAAAAAAAAAGGCACCTTTTCAGTGATGTCTTCCCTGGCCAATCTATTTAAAATGTTTGAACCACTTAATATCCCCTTCCTTACATTGTTTTTCTCCCTGTCACTTTTCTCACTGTCTGACATACAATATGTTTTCCTTATTTAGCTTGCTTATTGTCCATGTCCCTCATTATAATATAAACTCCATGAAGAAGGGTTTTTATCTGTTCTATATACTACTGTATTGGGGATACACTACCTCCAACTGTGCTTGTAGTAGTTGCACAAGCACTACATGGTAGTTGCTCAAAACATGTTTTTTCAACTGGTGACTTGATTACGTTAAAGGCTTCCACCAGAAGTTGCCTTTCTGAGATGTCATCAGAGCAAGCTCCTCTGTTCCCTGTATTATTTTAGTTATTCTTTCTGAGGCCTCACTAGCTCCAGCCAAAGACAGAAGGAGAAAAACAAGGAGGTATATGAATCTGGAAACCCTAAAAGTACACTGTACAACTTGCTTTGCATGAAAGCCAACTTATGATGCCCACATGGCAAGTAAATACATATTTAATAAATATAAAGGCCTTTCAATTCAGTTGGCATCCCAAACCTTTTGGTATAAACACTAAAGATACTTAGTTTACTTTAGTGAAACTCATTCTGTAGTGTAACAGAAAAATCAGGCTCAGCAAAAATCTGGCAATTTCTAGATTGGGTATGTGCAGGACAGAGTTTATCTGTTTCCAATCACAGCCTAAGCCAAGAGTCCATCAAACTTAATAACAGCCACTGATCTCCCTGTGTTAGCTTGACTCTCACTAAGGAATCTATAGACATCAGTCTAAACACAGACCCACATCCATTCTCAAAGCGGGGCTAAAAATTAAAAAGCAAAACCATCAAGCATTCTCCTCATCTGACTATGGAGCTCAAGCTCAGACATGTGATTTAAAACAGTCTTAAGAGGATCTCTGTTGTTAGGTTTAGAGTATGTTATGTGGGTATAGATTATATGTATATGTTATGACTTCCCTTAACTCACCAGTGAATTAAATAAACTATTTATACACTCTCTGGAACTCTACACAGTGTTTCTCAATGTATGGTCTGGAATCCCCCAGCACCAAAATCACCTGGAACGAGTGTTGAAAAAGCACATTTTGGAGACATACCAAGATCTAATGAGTAAGAATATCAGGGGAAAGGCTTTCGAATAGCTTTAACAGGGTTTCCAAATGAGTCTTCCAGGAGCCAAAGTTGAGAACCACTGCCTAGTCCTCTAGCATGAAGAGAACGGCTCCCATTTTCAAATATGAGTACAGCAAGTTCAGGAATAATCCCATCAGTTGCCTTAGAACAGGAGTCAGAAATATATGGACTCCTTTTGGGAAGTGTGGCTCCTTCTTAGGCCTTCTTAGGTCCTCTTTCCCTCAGTCCTATTGGTTAGCAGCAACTTAGAAAAGTTACCACAGGCCGGGCGTGGTGGCTCACGCCTGTAATCCTAGCACATCGGGAGGCCGAGGCGGGCAGATCGGGAGGTCAGGAGATCGAGACCATCATGGCTAACACTGTGAAACCCCGTCTCTACTAAAAATACACACACACACAAAATAGCCAGGCATGGTGGTGCACACCTGTAGTCCCAGCTACTCGCGGGACTGAGGCAGGAGAATTGCTTGAACCCGGGAGGTGGAGGTTGCAGTGAGCCGAAATTGTGCCACTGCACTCCAGCCTGGGCAACAGAGCAAGACTGTCTTAAAAAAAAAAAAAAAAAGCTACCACAGAAGTCAACCACAGGATCTTATGAGTTACCCAAGAAAAGCAAATAGAATCCATTCCTGGCAGAATTCTGAAAGAAAAAGGAGTGGAGAAAGTGGGACACCTTTCTCTACTTTTCCATCCTCACTCCCCTCCAACCCTACTTCTCCTTCCACGCACTCTGACAGCCAACATAACCTGTCTGAACCCAATCTGCATATTATTTTTTCGTTTGTATAAATCTAAGGGGTAGAAGCGTAGTTTGTTACATGGATATATCAGATATATAGCATAGAGGTGAAGTCTGAGCTTTTATTTTTACTGTAACCGTCACCCAGATAATACACGTTGTACCCATTAAGTAATTTGTCATCCCTCACCCTCCTCCCTCACTCCCACCCTTCCAAATCTCCAATGTTTATTTTCTACACTCTATGTCCAGCGTGTACACATTATTTAGCCCTCACTTATAAGGGAGAACATTTGGTCCATTATGCATATTATTAAGTACGGCTGAGATGTTTTCATTTCTTCTCCTGTGTTTTAGAGAGAGTTTAGCACAGACATCTTCAGATTAATATCTGGAATTAAATGGGCTCCCTGTGCCTCAACATCTGGGAGATGTGCCCGGCCTGGTACCTACTAATCCAGAATCTTCTTAGAGAAGGAACCTGGGTTGGACCTTGGGCCAGGGGAAAGGATTCTTCAGCACTGGTTAGTAGAGAGCTGGACACTCTTTTGCTGTTAGCTGGGACAAGGGCTGCTCTTTGGAAAATAATAACACATTTTCACTTCTTTTTTCCCTTCTGTCAAGTTTCTAGACCCAGTGCAAAGGAGTTTAGTCAATAATGCACATTTTGGTAGTCCTTCTTAATGATTTCTTTTTCTGTTGTATGATGCTAGGGTTTTCCCCTTTTGAGCAGGGATAGAGAGAAGGTTGACTGTCTTCTTGGAACAAAGGAAAGCTCTGATTGTAATGTCTTAAATAAGGGGACTACCAGGTGGCTGTCTAGGCCCAGATTTCATCAAGCATTTGGCCCATAAAGCTGTCACTCTGAGAAAAAATACATTCTGAAACTGACACTGGGATGTTGGAGAGTTGGGTTCTATGTGAGTCAAAAGCTAAAAGCATCTCCACAAGAAGAAGTGACTCTTGGTGGGAAATGTGGTTCTTAGTGGGAGACTTCTGCACCAAGAGGTACTGGCACAGAGTGTGAGACCCAATAATGGCTGTAGGGATTTTAATTCCCTGGGTGTGGCAAAGTGGCTTCTGTGCCCATTCCTGAGAGTTCCTGCACAGCTGCTGCTTCTTTCAAAATCTATGTTACTTAAAAGCTGTTGTGGTCAATATTTTTGCCAACTTAAAAGTTCTTGGAGATGGAATTTCTGGTATTCCCCGCAGCCCGCCTTCTATCACAATCTCTTCAGTTTCTTAACTAGTATAGAGAATAAGAACATGGACTTTGAAACCAAACAGGCCTGAATATGACATCCTAGCTATACCACTTATTGGCTGTCTGACCTTGAGCAAGTTCCCTAGCCCTTTTGAGCCTCAGTTTTCATGTCTGTAAAATGGGAATAATCATAATACATACTTTGGTTTGTTGTTGTAAAGATTAAATAAAATTATACAAGGGAAGTGTTTAACACAGTGCCCGTTACATAAGAAAGTCTTGATAAATGTTAGCTGTCGTTGCTATTGCTGGGCATTGGTTATACAAAGAGGACTGCTAGAAGCCACATAGTTCAGTGAAAAGTGCTATGGATTTGGTCAGGAGTCCTGGGATCAAGCCCCAGCTCTATCTTTGATTGGCTCTGTGGCCTTGGCCAAGTCACTTCACCTCTCTGAACCTCAATTTTTTTTCATCTATAATCAGAATCTTTCCTATCTGCTTTACAGAGTTATTGAGAGAATGAAATGTAACTATATAAGGAAAATCACTTTGAAAGTTGTAAATTTGTATACAATCATGGGAGGGAGAATTATGTTCTCCTTTGATGTATTAGCGGATTTTAAAACTAAAATTTTATTTTATTTTATTTTATTTTATTTTATTTTATTTTATTTTAGAGACAGCGTCTCACTACATTGCCCAGGTGGAAGTATGGTAGCTACACACAGGCATGATCGTAGTGCACTACAGCCTGGAGTTCCTAACCTCAAGTGATCCTCTTGCCTCAGCCTCCCGAGTATCTGGGACTACAGGCATACGCAGCAGAAGATTGCTTTAAAAAAAAAAAAAAAAAAAAAAGATGGCTCTGGGCTTCGGAGACTTATTTGTATACAATGCTGGGGAATTATGGTGTAAGCCATCCAGGTAAAGCATGAGATATTATAAAAAGAGGCAAATTTGTAGCACTCTAAATTAACTCTTTATTAGCCAATTCAGTGGAATAACTTAACCCCTAAATGTGAAATGCCAGCATTTATCCTGCAATGTGACTGAGGCCAGGGAATTTAATCAGCCCAAACTTTAAGCTTTAAGAATTTTACCCTGACAATGTATATTGATAGCTTATCTTCACAGGTGTGGGACAAAGGACAAAACTCAAACTCATCCCTCTGCTCACCTGAGACAAATGCATATTTGATTGCTTCTTCTGATGTAAAAATGCAGATTCACTGAGGAAGATGAAGGCATAAGTGACTATTCCTCTACCCCCTCTCACATGTAAATTGTGTATTCAGTGAAAGGCTGATCAAAGACAAAAAAATGCAACCATTTGTCTCTTATCTTTCCACACCTTTTAAAAATGTGTTCATCTTTCCCCAATATCCGCCTTTTCCCCCTTTAAACACTGAAGCCCTCAAAATCATCTTTGGAGAAAGGCACAGACCTGCCTCTCAGGTGCACATCCTTAACCATGGCAAAATAAAATTTCCAAATTGTTTCTGACCTGTCTTGGGTACTTTTCTGGTTTACAAACTCAACAACAAAAAGATAAATAACCCAATTAATAAATTGGCAAAGGAGAAATAGATATTTCTCCAAAGAAGATACACAAATGGCTAACAAGCACATGAAAAGATACTTAACATCATTATTTACTAGAGAAATGCAAATCAAAACCACAATGAGATACTATTTCACACCCACTAGCATGACTATAATTTTTTTAAAACAGGAACCTAACAAGTGTTAGCCAGGATGTGGAGAGATTGGAACCCTCATACATTGCTAGTGGGGATGTAATGTAAAGTGGTACTGCTGTTGGGGAAAACAGTTTGGTAGTTCCTCAAAAACTTAAACACAGAATTACCATATGACCCAGCAATTCCACTCCTAGGTATATACCCAAAAGAATTGAAAACAGGTGTTCAAACAAAAATTTGTACAAGAACGTTCATAATAGCACTATACACAATAACCAAAAGTTAGATAGGACACAAGTGTCTATCGATGGATGAATGGCTAAACAAAATGTGGTACATCCATACAATGAAGTATTATTTAGTCATAAATAGAAATGAAGTACTGATAAATGTCATGACATGGATGAACCTCAAACACATTATGCTAAGTGAAAGAAGCCAGCACAAAAGCCACATATTGTATGATTCCATTTACATGAAATATCCATACTAGGCAAGTACAAAGATAGAAAGCAGAATAGTTGTTGTCAGGGGAATATGAAGGTGAGATATGAATGGTGAATGACTGCTTAATAGGAACTGGGCTTCCATTTTGGAGAACCAAACAGGTTCTGGACCTTGATAGTGGTGATGATTGCATAACATTGTGAATGTATGTACTGTCACTGAATTGTATACTTTAAAAGGTTTAAAATGGTAAATTTTATGTGATCTGTATTTTACTACAATAAAAAATGTTATCTAATTCAATCCTTCCACTAGTTCAGATTATACATCCCAATTCATCTGATTTAGTGGCATTCTGCAGAAAATACTTGTAGTCATAGCCCAGATCCATAAAACTATAAGCATCCATCCACCTACTACCAGTCTGTGCTTTAACTTTGGTTTTAACCTAATTTGTTTCTTTGTTGACATATCTAACTGAGGGCTGCTTCACTTCATAGGATCTTTTAACATCAAAATAGAGTTTTGTTCTGACTGGCCAATTCTCTTCCTTATAAATTAGGTTTCTGTTTACTTTTTATTTCCAAAGGTTAATCATTCTAAACTCTACCTCACTCTCAGAGCCCTTTCAAGTTCACCAACAACCAATTCAATTAAACACACATTAGTTTGAGAATGGAAGTGTTGATATGAGCACACACTACTATACGCTGATTGATATTATCTGGTTGACAAACCTAGACATATGAAATAGACACACCGCCCTCTCATGTGTCAACTGATTTTTCACATGGATATGTGTCTATCAAATAATACTATATGCCCTAACCTCTGATATTTTTTGGATTTCTAAGTGTAGAGTCTATGCTTCAGTAAAAGTCTGCATTTTTATCTTCATGAAATAACTCAAAACATCTGCAAACTATTATTTTTTCGAAAATACTATCTTCCCTTGCTTATACATTAAAATGGTGATTATTTGGTTTGTAGAATTGGATGGAAAACCACCATGCAAATCAAAAGCCAAGAATGTCAGCTCCTTCCCCAATCATCCCCCTAGTGTTGAGCTCCAGCAGGAGAATAGATGATACAAGAAGAAGTTATGCCTCTGATCTGTGAGGCCCCTCAACCTGCCCCTTAATATATACTCACCTGAGTCGCTGTCAAACTCTCATGTGGTAAAGCCTTCTTTTGTGGATCCTTAGGTGACTCCTCATCGAGAGAGATTTCCACCAAGTTCTTAGAAATTATTTCAGGTTGGATAACAGGTGGCATGATGCTGAGTCGGCGTCGGCGCGATGGTGGGTTCTGTCAAGAGAGAGAATAGAAGGAACAAGTTAAAACCTGTGCTCTCTTCCCCAAATTAGTGGTTTTCTCTTATTCTTTAATAAGAGAAAGGAATCCAAAGTTGGTTGAAGGACTAAGAATCCAAAGTGAAAAAAATAAGCCCAGGGAAGAATTTCCTACCTCCCCGTCTTCATTTCTAGTACCTACTCAAACCAAAGACTACTAGCCTTGATTTCCCCTCTGGGGTGCTGCACACTTTTGCCAATCCCCAAACAAAGACAGAAACTTCAAATTGCTTGTTCGTGCAAGATCAGAACCCTGATGTTATCTCCTTACTGATGTTAAATACAAATCTCATTTAGTTCTGATCTTTGTTTTAATGTCTGAATTTGACTTTGGAAGTCCAGTTCTCGTAGAGGCGAGTCTTTGAGTTATGACCTGGAATTGGCATCCAAACTACACTCTTTGCTCCTATTATTCCAGGAATTATTTGGATTGAATCTTGACTGTGTTAGTTGCTTATCTTAATCCTGTCAATAATGATTTTCTGGGATTTTAAAGAAAATCTACAGAATTTTAAAATCTATAGATTTTAAAGAAAATCTACGGAATGGTTTCCTTAAAGGACAAAAATTGATCATTTGGGCTTTCCTTGGGATTCAGCAGACAATTTAGTTGATTTCATTTTTGAAGAAAATGGTACACTTGACTTTGAGGCACTGGTCTCTGCCATGGTCCTCTTGATGTGGGTCAGAATCCCTGCTTTTTATCTTTAACAAATACTGGCTAAGCATCTACAATGCATTATACCACATTCCAGGAAATGGGTCTACAACAATAAACAAAACAAATTCTCGCTGTCATGAAGTTGACATACTTGATTCTGTTGTAGACTCTGCTCAGCTCAGGGCAGATAGCCTTCAGACACTGTAGCCAAAGAAGGAACCACAGTGAAGCTTACCAAGGTTATGCTCCTGGGTGCTCCTGGCCAGTTTCTCCAGTGCTTCCTTATTACTACCAGGCCCCATTGGGAGCTCTTGGGGAGAGGCCATATCAACCAACTCCAAGCCCAGCTTTAATAATAATAATTACAATAATGACAACTAACTTTTACTAAGAGCTTACAATGTGCTAAGCAGGGAGTGCTCTCCGTAGATAGATCTCACTGAAGCCTCACAACAATTCTTTGAAGCATTTGCTATTGTGGGCTCCATTTTACGGATGGGGAAAACAAAGTTTGAGAGATGATGTAACCTGCCCTAATTCTCTCAGTGGCAGAGCAAGCATTTGAAAGGTCTGTCCAGCTTGATAGCGCTTGTTCTTGATCACTGTAAATTCGTGTCTCCTAATTATAGGGGCCAGAAAAGGGAGAGCCCATACTGAAGCCCAAGTTCAAGAAGTTTAAAGGCAACAACCAGAACAGATGGTGTGCCTGCTTCCTTAAGAAGGGCTGAGGGACAGTCAAGCCCGTGAGCAGTAAGAAAAACTGTTTTGAAGTCTCAGTTTCTTAAATGACTAAATTCAATTTGATTCAACAACAGCAAGATGCTAATAATCTGCCGTTGTATCTTTTTAACTATTTGTGCTCAAACAAAGGGAACAGAAAATGTCTTGGAGAGTAATGTAGGCATCCACATTCCTAACACTTCAGATAGGACATCAGGTGAAAATCTGGCAGGAAATAAAATTGGCTCAGTGTCAGTATTTCTGACATAACTGTATACCTGGATTTCTTCTTTCACAATCTCCTTGTTGCTCTGAATGTCACTTAATCCATTAGAATCCTGCCCCTTCAAGGGAATTGACCCCACTGGCCAATTCCATGCTTGCCCCAGCTTTTATGTAGCACTGGGTGTCAGGACCCTTGACTTAATGCTATCAACCATCCTTCCATTGGGGTTGTCATTTTGGTACTTAAGGGAAATTTCCCATGCAAAGGTCAGGTTGGTTGTTGATGACTTAGGTCCTATTAATACCCTATGTTGTCTTCAGCCTTGTTTTCCAGGGTATCAACTAAGGGATCAGGCCAAAAGTGTGAGGTGTAGGCCCAAGCCAAACATTTAAGAAAGCTTGCCTTTAGGCTATTGTGGCCTTCCCCAACCACTTCCTTGTGAGAAGTAATGCCCCTAGAATATTTTCCTTTAATTTTCACAAAAAATAATTTTTTTAAAAAAATGGAATATCTCTGCTATATGAGTCTCTCTGTTGCTGGGACTAAGAGAGGAGGGGAAAGAAGGAGGAGTCCAAGAAACCAGTTTCCTCTTTCTGAATGTGAGAACACTGTGCCACTTGGTCATGGTCGTGAGGCTGCAGGGAGTGTAACTATGGAGGTGAGTGAAAGCTAGTGTTGATGTTTAAAACTGAAGATTGAATAGTTCATGGAAGTGACTTTTCCTGCTGTAGTACAAGAGGGAAATAGTCTTCTGACCCTAGGGGCTGCTTAACAACTTTAGGGTCAACACCATTAGTGTCTATCTGTGTTTTCTCCTCTATAGCTAATGGATCCAAAAGAAAGGAAACCAGAGTGAGAGATATGGGGTTTTAGCAGACATGTCAGAAATAAGCCCTACTTACCTTTTGCCAAATGGAAAATAATCATCTCTCCAGTGGAGAAGGGTCTCCTCCTTGTTCTCTTCCCACTTACACAGGGACCTTTGGGCATAATTCCACCCACAGGCTGAGATGGGGAAGGCAGCTGTTAAGGGTTGTCTCCTTGACAATATCTTCAGCTCCCCCTGAAGCATTTCTGGATCATAGCTATAGTCTGACTGAGCAATGGATCCCTACCATAAGTTTAGGATTAGCTGGAGGCAAGATGCTACATACATGCTACATTACATAGGCGCTAAGGTGTACCCTTCTTTCTGTCCAGGCAGGTATAAAGAAGTTGAGCATCTTGGGGTAATGGAAAGATCATGGGGTTTGAGTTTAATACACCTGGGTCAGATTTCCAAGTCTACAATTTACTACCAGGGTGGGCTTGAGCAACATCTTTAACTTCTCTGAGTCTTCATTCAATCATCACAAGCAACCCTTTGAGGTAGATGTTAATATTATACTCACTATAGATGAGGAAAAGAAGGCTCAGAGAAGTTAATCAACTAGCCCAGGGGTCACACAGCCAGTAAGTAGCAGAGTAGGAATTCAAGCATAGATCTGTCTTTCTGACTCAGCTGCCCATGCTCTGAACAATTCCACTTTGTTACCTCAGTGATCTTGGGGCCAGCAACCCAGACTGCACTTGTAGGCACATTTTGAAGCACGGCTTCTGACATGGCTCCAGACACAACTCCAGGCACCTTACTCCTAGGTTTAGGCAGAGTTCTGGAAATATGGGATCTCTGTGTAAGAGAGAGAGAAAAAAACTTGAGGATTGGTATGCCAGCACATAAACAGTGGAATGTCGCTGCCAAAATAATTATTCTTATGGTATGTTAAGAGAAGTGAATATAGGCCAGGCACGGTGGCTCATGCATGTAATCCCAGCACTTTGAGAAGCCAAGGCGGGAGGGTTGCTTGGGCCCAGGAGTTTGAGACCAGCCTGGGCAACATGGTGAAACCCTGTCTCCACAAAAAGTACCAAAAAAATCATCCAGGCGTTACAGGCCTGTAGTCCTCAGCTAGTCGGGAAGCTGAGCTGCGAGGATCACCTGAGCCTGGGAAGTTGAGGTTGCAGTGAGCCATGATCATGCCACTGCACTCCAGCCTAGGTGACAGAGTGAGACCTATCTCAAAAAAAAAAAAAAAAAAAAGAAAAAAGAAAAAAAAAGAAGTGAATATGGCAATACTAATCAACACTGTGTGCCAGGTAATAGGCACATTATGTATTTATACATTCTGTCACTCAAGGCTTACAACAGCCCTGTGGGGGTAGGATCAGCTGAGAAGCAGAACCAAGTTCCCACTCCTTTTAATTTTGGCAGGGTTAGAGTAGGGAACAGAAGAGAAGTAGTCCAATTAGACACTGATGCTTGAGTCCACTATTACCTGCTGAGGTCTGCCTCTCTGGGAATCCATAGAAGGAAACATTTTACTTGCTGATCTTTCAGGCTCAGGACCCAACATGAAGATGCTATCATGGGATAGGGCTTTGCTCCCCATGCTGCTCTTGGCCCTGGACAGAAAGGAAAGGTCTTGTAAAAGCAACCCAAGGGCCATGGGAACTGAAGACAAATGTATATTCATAATATGGCCTACCATAGATACCTCAGAAGGAGAGCAGGGATGCATATGTGCTGACATAGAAAGTACTATCATGAGATAGTAAGTGAAAAAGATAATAGTATGGTCCCATTTAATATATACACACATATATAGTTCATATTCAAAGAAAAAAGTCTAGAAGGATATCCACAAATTGTTAGAGGTGGTTCCCTCTGAGGAATGGCACACTAGGGACAGGAATGAAATTTTCATTTTCTACTTCATGTCCTTCTGTATAATTTTAATTTTTACATTATGAGCATATATCCTTTTTACATAACAGTCTTACTGAGATATGGTTTACATGCCATACATTTTGCCCATTTAAAGTATATAATTCAATAGTGGCAATTCCGGGGAATGGGAGGAAAGGCCATGAGTTTTGCTATTATTACAGTGAGAATTATAAAAGATCTTTCACATCCAAATTTCTCTCGTGTTTTTGTTTTGATTTAAAAAAATATCAAAGATCTTCACAGATACACAAGGCTTTAATTCATCAAATCCTTTCCTCTTTCACACAAGAGCTCTACAATATATCTATCCTATTTCAAAGTCATCTTATGTACCACCTGCCCCTCCCTTCCCCAAGCTTGCTAAATCCAGATGAAAATACCTTCTGATTGGGAATGGTGCCAGGTTGATGATAATTATGTGTTAAGAAAAATCAGAAGAAAGATAAAAACAAATGCAAGGCTAAAGACATGAAAGACTCCTTTTTGGAGTGCGGTAATGTATTTTACCTTTAAAAAATTTCAACCAAAGATATCACAGGAAGAGCAAACTACAGACCAATATCTCTTATGAATATAGATGCAAAAATCCTCAATAAAACACTCACGAACTGAATCCAACAGCATATAAAAAGAATTATATACCATGACAAAGTAGGATTTACAAGGAATGATTGGCTT
The DNA here is from genome assembly GCF_028885655.2 of Pongo abelii. Lineage (NCBI taxonomy): Eukaryota > Metazoa > Chordata > Mammalia > Primates > Hominidae > Pongo > Pongo abelii. The sequence goes on from NC_072008.2 coordinate 124,869,647, forward strand.
AATGTATGAAAATCAGTGAATGCCAAACACTGTATCAATAGAATAAAAACAAAAACTATACGACCATTTCAATAGATGCAGAAAAAAACATTTGTAAAATTCAACACCTTTCCATGATAAATGCACTCAATCTTGATAGAAGATATCTGTGACAAACCACGGCTAATATCATGGTGAAGGCTGGATGTATTCCCCCTAAGATCAGGAACAAGACAAGGATGACTGCTTTTATCATTTCTATTCAACAGTGTATGGGAGATTATAGACAGGGAAATTAGGTAAGAAAATGAAATTAATGCCATCCAGAATGGAAAGGAAGAAGTGAAATTATCTCTATTCACAGATGACATAATTTTGTATATAAAACTCTTAATGAATACACTAAAAATGACTAGAACTAATATACGAATTCATCAAAGTTGAAGGATGCAAGTGTATTTCTATACACTTGCAATGAACAATCCGAAAAATGAAATTAAGAAAACACTTCTATTTACAATAGCAACAAAAGAATAAAAACTTAAAAGTCAATTTAACAAAAGATGTGCAAAACTCATAATCTGAAAACTATAAGACACTGATGAGAAAAAATGCCAAAGTCCTGAATAAATGAAAGGAAATCCCATGTTCATTCATTGGAAGACTTAAACTTGTTAAGATGGCAGTACTTCACAAAATGATCTACAGATTCAGTGCAATCCCTATTGAATTTCATGCTGGCTTTTTTTTTTCCAGAAAATTGATCTTAAAATTCATAGTGAAATGCAAAGGACCACAAATAGCCAAAATAATCTTGAACAAGAAGAACAAAGTTGGATAACTTATACTTCAATTTCAAAGCTTATTATAAAACTACAGTAATCAAGACAGTGTAGCACTAGCATAAAGATAGACATATAGATCAATGAAATAGAGTTGAGAGTTCAGAAATGAACCTATACATCTATGGTTGATTTTCAGCAAGGGTGCCAAGACTATTCAATGAAAAAAGAACAGTCTCTTCAACATATGGTGCTGGAGCAAGTGGGTATCCACATGCAAAAGAATTAAGTTGGACCTTTATCTCACACCATATATAAAAATACTATAAAGACACATGCACATGTATGTTTATTGCAGCATTATTCACAATAGCAAAGACTTAGAACCAACCCAAGTGCCTATCAGTGATAGACTGGATAAAGAAAATGTGGCACATATACACCATGGAATACTATGCAGCCATAAAAAAGGATGAGCTCATGTCCTTTGCAGGGACATGGATGAAGCTGGAAACCATCATTCTCAGCAAACTAACAGGAATAGAAAACCAAACACCGCATGTTATCACTCATAAGTGGGAGCTGAACAATGAGAACACATGGACACAGGGAGGGGTACATCACACACTGGGGCCTGTTGAAGGGTGGGGGGCTAGGGAAGGAATAGCATTAGGAGAAATACCTAATGTAGATGATGGGTTGATGTGTACAGCAAACCACCATGGCACATGTATACCTATGTAACAAACCTGCACATTCTGCACATGTATCCCAGAACTTAAAGTGTAATTTTAAAAATTAACTAAAAATGGGTTAAAGGCCTAAATATGAGAGCTAAAACTATAAAATTATTAGAAAAAACATAGGAGTATATCTTTGTGATCTTGGATTTGGCAATGGATTTTTAGATATGACACCAAAAGCTCAAGTAACAAAAGAAAAAATAAATAGATAAATAGTGATATGGTTTGGCTGTGTGTCCCCACTCAAATTTCATGTCAAATTGTAATCCCCACATGTTGAGGGAGGGACTTGGTGGAAGGTGATTGGATCATGGGGGCAGTTTCCCCCATGCTGTTCTCGTGATAGTGAGTGAGTTCTCATGAGAGCTGATGGCTTAAAAGTGTGTGGCAGTTCCCTGCTTGCACTCTCTCTCTACTGCCACCATGTAAGACGTGCCTTGCTTCCCCTTTATCCTCTGCCATGATTGAACTGTGAGTCAATTAAACCTCTTTTCCTTATAAATTACCCAGTCTCAGGTAGTTCTTTATAGCAGTGAGAACGGACTAATACAAATGGATTTCATCAAAATTAAAAATGTTCGTGCATCAAAGGTTACTAGCAAGAAAATGAAAAGATGAACTACATAATGGAAGAATATATTTGCAAATTATATATCTTATAAGTCTTGGATCTGAAACATATAAAGAACTCTTTCTTACTAATAGGAATTCTTTTTATTGAATTCTTAAGGAATTCAATAATAAAAATTTAAATAGTCCAATTAGAAAATAAAAAAATGATGTGAATAGACATTTCTCCAAACAAGAAAGATATACAAATATATTTTCCAAAGATATACAAATGGCCAACAAGTACATGAAAAAGATGCTCAACATCACCAGTTGGCAAGGAAACACAAATCAAAACCATAATGAGATGCCATTTCATACCCACTAGAATGGCTAGAATCAAAAATTCAATTCAGATAATAACAAGCATTGGCAAGGTTGTGGAGAAATTGGAACACCCATACACTGCTAGTGGTGCCCCCATACACTGCTGGTGTTAAAATGGTCCAGCCACTTTGGAAAACAGTCTAGCAGTGCCTCAAAAGGTTAAATATATAACGGCCATTTGACCCAACAATTCCACTTCTAGGTATATACCCCAGAGAAATAAAAACATATACCTGCCCCAAAACTTATACACAAATGTTCATAGCAGTATTATTCACAATATCCAAAAGGTGGAAACAACCCAAATATCCATTAACTGATGAATGGATAAAATGTGGTATAGTCATACAATGGACAGTCAGTAGAAAAAGGATGAAATTCTGATACATGCTACAACATGAATGAACCTTGAAAACATTATAATGAGTACAAGAAGTCAGTAAGAAAAGATCACATTCCACTCATGTGAAATGTCCAGAATAGGTAAATCCACAGAGACAGAAAGCAGATTAATGATTTCTAGTGCCTGGCGGGCATCGGGGGAAGGTTGAATAGGGAGGACTGGTCAATGGGTACAGGAGTTTATTTTTGAGGTGATGAAAAAGTTCTAAAATTTATTATGATGATGATTGTACAACTCTGTGGATTTACAAAAAATGTTGAATTTTACCATTTAAGTGGTTTAATTGTATAATATATGAATTATATCTCAATAAAACTGCTACCAAAAAAGAAATCAAGTTCTTGATGCATGATTTTAAATAAATGACCCTTGAAAACATACTAAGTGAAAGGAAGCCAGTCAAAAATAGCCACATATTGTATAATTCATTCATGTGAAATGTTCACAATAGGCAAATCCATAGAGGCAGAAAGCAGATCAGTGGTTTGAAAGAGGAGAGGGGAATGGAGAATGACTGCTACTGGGTGCAGGATTTCTTTTTAGGGTGACAAAATGTCCTAAAATTGGGTAATAGTGATAGCTGCACACACTGAAAGGTAGAACTTTGTAGTATGTGAATTATATTTCAAGAAAGCTGTTATATAGAAACATAAAAATTTTAAATGATAAAGTTATTCCTGTTAGGTAGGAGAAAATGTGTATGTTTATATAAAAGATGAGATTAGACACGAAAAAATAAAGGAAGAAAAGAAAAAAAGCAAGTAAGCTGATATATGCTACAACATGAACGACTCTTGAAAACATGCTAAGTGAAAACATACTAAGTGAAACAACCTTTGTATGATTCTACTTACATGAAATATCCAAAATGAGCAAATTTATAGAGGCAGAAAGTAGATTAGTGGTTATTTAGGGGAAAACTGTTAATTGGTACAGGGTTTCTTTTAGGGAGGGATAGCAATGTTTAAAAACAGATAAAATAAACTTAAAAATGTTTAAATGCCCTTTTTGTACTTATTATCTTTATTACAAAACAATACATTTATGTTGGCACTTTAAAAAAAATCTTCAAATGGTAACTAGAGTAGCAGCTTGGGCATTGTGGGGCTAGCACCCGCCCTGTCATTATGAGCCTGTGGGGACTTCATATGGATATATTTGATAATGACACACTATAAGGACAATCTCATGTTATGGGGATTAAAACAGAACCCGCCCTAAGATGGCTTGTGGGCCAACAACAGAGGAGAGGAGAGAGATGTCTGCTACTTTTTACTAAACTCCTACTTACCTTTCCCCTATAAAACTCTGCTATCCAGGTGGCCCTGGTGTTGGAAGCAACGTAGTCTGCTTTATAAAACAGCAGTCCAGCAGAAAATTACTGTGACTCTCTAGAAAATTACTGTGACTCTCTAGATAAACACTTAATGGGCATATGTATGATTGACCCAGCATTGAGAGAGTAATGTTTCCAGACATCTCTATATACACACATATGCTCAGTATGCACACATAACACGCTTTCATTCACTGCTGCTCTATGATCTACTGGCTCAAATCAGGTTCAGAACCAGTGTAGCATCTGTGACCACCTTGCCTCCTCTGCTTTTTGCAGAAAAACTGAGAGGAAATCTTGGGCTATGAGTGGGCTTAGAAATGTCTCTCATTTCCACGCTGTGCATTAACCAGAGTGAAACTGTTGAATTGGCTCTATAGTGCCAAGCCCCCCCGATCAAAAGATTAAATTAGCACCAGTTGTGGCCAAGTCTGTCAGAAATGAAAACTCTTGTCCACTTAGCATATCTAGTGCTCATTGATCTGTTCCCTGGAGGCGAAAATAAAAATAAAAATAAAAACTCCCAAACAAAATCCCAGCCTTAATTCAGGGCAGTGAAGTATATTATTACAACAGCATTTATTAAGAAATCAAATGAAGGAACAGGATTTGTCCATTCCATCAGATACAGCTTAATACAGTCTTGGAAATAGATGCTGGTCCTATGGTACAGGCCAGGGGAAGGCTGGTCATAAGTTTCGTTATGATTGATTGCTTCAGTGAATGAAAAAAGCTGATCTCCCTTCTCCGGAGTGACATTTTCCAGGGTTTCTTCCCCTAGCACATTAAACAGAAGACTGAGATCAGGGGTGACCTTCAGGCCCCCTAAGTTATATTCTTTGAATTTCCTTGCACACAATAAAAACTCCCCCTTCTCTCTCTCTCTCTCTCTCTCTCTCTCTCTCTCTCTCAGGTTCACGTGCACACACACTTCTGGAAAGGAAGGAACAAGTAAAAGGGAGAAATGTAAAACTTTAGCAGAGATAGTAAACCTGAATGCCCCTCCCCGACCTGCCCCTGGGTTTTAGCAGGGCTAGTCTTAGTCTTACTGAACACTGCAAGGCAATGGGCTATAATAGTATTACTTGTGAGGTACTACACAAGCCCCTCTTTCAAAACCGTCTCCCCTACTCCCAGCAAGACTACCTGAAATTCCTCACACTGGATGCACTCATGAAGGTTGTTCTTAAGGAGCCATATATGATAACTATCAGGCCATTATGTTATAGAATGTATTGGGGGAGGTGTTGGGGACAGTATAACATGTCAGCTAACTGCCTCATTCCCTCAAGGCTTTGCCTGGTTGGAATGGGCAGCAGGACCGGTGAGCTCTGTGGGGAGTCCAGATAAGTCTGGCATTTAAGGCCAGGAGAACAGGCCTAAGCAGAACTTCATAGAGGGGGATCTGATTGATCCAGAGACAGCTGGGGATCCTAGGTGTCCAGATAGCACAATAGGATGTGGAAATTTGGGCACTGTAGATGAATATCTGAATAGTGGTGGCAGTGGTAGCTGTAAACAGTCTTCCCCATGCCTCCTGTGACTATAGCATTTCCCCTAGTCTCCTGAGATGGAGGGAGAAAGGGATCTGGGTTGTTTGCTCGCATGTGTGTTTTTACAGCAACACAGTGATCTCATGCTCATGACCCACCCCACTTCCAGCTAGATAGCTTTACTATATGAGGTTTTCATCACTTGTTATGAGATCTTGACTAGATCTGCAGTCTGAGAGCCAGGCAAGCAAACCAGACCAAGCCTCCTGAATGATGTAGGCCCTTCTTACCAGATCAGACAGGCCTTCAGCTCCTCATTGGCTGCAGGCCCCACATCTCAAGTTATTTTAGTTGCGACAGGCAGGGCTTCCCTAAATATCTGCACCCTCTTATTCAGTGCTCTTGGGAAGTGGGGTATGCATTTGCCATGCTCCAACCCACTGAGCTGTGCAGCTCAGACAACAAACATGCATATGCACACAGAGAAAAGCACCACCCCCCTCCCCCGGACATGACTGCACTGGCAATGGCTGCAAGCCTGGCCCCCACAGGTGGGGACTCTTGGTGTCCCTGGTGATTTGGCTGCCGAAAGGTGACCTAGATCCAACTGCCTGCCTCTTCCCCTGTCCCCATCACTCTCCACCGCATCTGAGCTGACCTGGCCTTAGTTGGTTGATTTTCCCAAATGGGCTGCAGAGAAGAGATGTTAATGTTGCTGCTGGACAAGCTCAGTTCCAGCATTTCTTCTTCCTGGGTATCTTCGGCTTCTTTTTTCTTCTTCTTACCAAAAAAGCTCTTAAGGGCTTTAAATTTGCATTTCTTCTTTCCTGGAAGTGAAAAATGAAAATGAGGCAGAGTGTGATGGTAGAAGGGAAGACAGGAGAGGAAATAGAGACTTCATGGGAGGAACGAGGACCATGATCCCACTCAGGTGGCCTGCAGAGCTGGGACTCAACCCCAATGCTGACAGCACCCTTCAACATTCATTTGATTAGTCATCCCCTTAATAACTGAGTAACAAAGTGTCTGAGTTACTGGTAAAAGCAGAAGCCCAGGCCACAGCTTGTGATCTCTGGGCAGCCGCTATTCAGGTCAAACTCACTAGGAATTCACTTGCCTCTCAATTTCAGCTATTAACATATACACCTCTTTCTTTGTCCTAAGAAGTTCATTCATGTGAAGCAATGATTGAGACAATGAAAGCACTTAGTACTCCCCTGACTCTACCCCAGTGGCTGAAGTCATTGCAATCCAATAGGAGAGCCAAGCTCCCAAATGTGAAAAACACTTCAGAATCCTTAGAAATCCAAGTCTAAGTGGCAGTTGATACTTCCCAGCCTGCGTGCTCAAAGGATGCAGACCCAAAGAGTGAGTGTGGTTGGTTAGTGCAGTCCAGGAACACTTCCTTGAGGAAGGAATTTATGAGCAAGGGAGATGGCCGGGAATCAGAAGGAAGAAAGAGCTGCCCAGGCGAAGAAGCTGCCTGTGTAAAAGGCATGTCAAAATCAGATACCAAAGAGTTTTTCAAGGAGTGTCTGTGTGTGTGTGTGTGTGTGAGAGAGATGATCATTGTGTGTGTTCTTCAACTCTTGCCAATTGCTTTGGATTATCTACAGGGCTGCTGTCCTTTGCACATGCAGATAAATGAGAGTTTGCTCTATCTATAATAATTACCAGGGCAGCAGTGAGGAGTGTGAGCTTTAAATGCCCTTAAGGTACTGTCTGTTTGGGCTTTACTTTTTTTTTTTTTTTTTTTTTTTGAGACAGAGCCTCACTCTATCACCCAGGCTGGAGTGCGATGGCGTGATCATGGCCCACTGCAACTTCCACCTCCTGGGCTCAAGCGATCCTCGCACCTCAGCGTCCCCAGTAGCTGGGACTATAGGCACGCACCACCACACCTGGCTAATTTTTTTTATTTTTTGTAGAGACAACGCTCTAGAAACTAGAGTTGAGTTCTAGAACTAGAGTTGAGTTCTAGTCTCAAACGCGAACTCTTGGGCTCAAGTGATCCACCCGCCTTGGCCTCCCAAAGTGCTACAATTACAGGCATGAGCCACCGTGCTGGGCCTCTTTAGTTTCTTAATAAGCACATATGTCTTTATTGTGCTTATTAAGAAACTAAAGGGGAGAAGGGGGAGAGGGCTAATGCTGCATTCTTCAGAGGGAAGGAATTAGCTCTTATTGATTTCACATGCAACAAGTGCCAACTAAGTTGTCTCATTCCAGGTCTCAACTGTCTGGTCTCCAGAAGGTCTCATCAGCACAGCAATTCGGTGCTGGCAATGAAGGGTCCAGACAAGGGAGTTGCCAATGCAGCAGCCATCATGAAAGGCTTAATGGTGTAATGGAAAGCACCATCCAAGAGTCAGAAAATTCTGGAATCCTAGGCTTGAATTCACTATCAGTTAGCTCTGTGATCTGGAGTAGGTCACTCAACCTCTCTGGGACTCAGCAGGAAAATTAAAGGATTGCACCTGATCAGCATCTCCAAAGTGTGTTCAGAGGGATGCTCATAAGGTTTGTTGTATGAGAAAGGGATCCGTAGTCCAGTCAATCTGGAAAATTCTGGATTAGACAAAGTTCAGTAGCTTGCTTTTCAACAAAACCTTTCTGAAACTTCAAAATGGTTATGTATATGGTGAAGTTCCAAGAAACCAGGCAACAATATTATCTCTTAATGTGCGTAAGCAGAATGTCTGGCAAAAAACACTTTGAGAAATGCTGAACTAGAGTTCCTTTAGCTCTGAAATGCTATGACCTCTTTGTGCACCGATTACTCCTGAACCTGCCAGGGTAAAGGTTCCTAAACTTCAAGGCCTGCCTTAAGTCTAGTTTCCCACCAATCAGTGAAATTCATGCTTCTCTCTATCTTCTGAACACCTAAAACTTGGCTGTTAGCATCAAACGTTTCGCATCTGAATGTTCTTAGCCTGCTCACTCATTCATTCGTTCATTCATCTATTCAACAAATATTTATTAAGGTCAAGTACTTACCATGTTCTGGGTATCCGTGAGAAAGAAATAAGTTATAGCTCCCTATGTCTTAGCTACTGCCCCTACATCAAGGCTGTAGGCAAGCCCTCCTTAACATCCCCCTTAGCAACTAGCACAGTGCAAGGCATGCAGTAACAGCTATGTCCACTGGAGAGCGCAGAATACCAACACGGCTTGTCACTTCCTTTGACTTGAGACCACTGAACAGAGTCATCCTTCAGCATACTATAGTTTAAACACTGGCCCTTATAAGGAGTTGATGCAAATTATAGATGACATAGGTAAAGAGCTTAGCATATGATCTGGCATGTAGTAAGTGCTCAATAAATGTGAGCTAGTGTTAGGGACTCAGTAATTACTTGTTTATCAGGGCTGGATTCAATTCTACCTCATTAGAAGCAGCCCCATATCTGTAACTGAATAGTGAACTGTACAATATGCATAATTGGAGGCAGAAGCCAGCATGGAGTAGAGCAACGAAAGATTATAGAACTGTTTGCTTGATAATTGCTGCTTAAGTAATTTCTGTTTTGGATGACTTGGGCAATTTCTTATCTACTAGAATTTGCCTATATAGGGGCATGGTTAGGAAAACTTGGCAATTCTACCTAAAGAGAGAAAGAATAAAAAATGAAAATGAAATAGGAAATGTATATTTTCTCCAAGATCCCTTTTAAAAATGTTTTCAGAAAAAAATAATTTCTACAATAATAAAATATTTAACGCTGGGCATGGTGGCTCACACCTGTAATCCCAGCACTTTGGGAAGCCAAGGCAGGAGGATTGCTTGAGCTCAGGAGTTCGAGACCAGCCTGATCAACATAGCCAGACCTCATCTGTATTGAAAATAAAAAAGGCCGGGAGCGGTGGCTCATGCCTGTAATCCCAGCACTTTGGGAGGCCGAGGCAGGCAGATCACGAGGTCAGGAGGTCAAGACCATTCTGGCTAACACGGTGAAACCCCGTCTCTACTAAAAATACAAAAAATTAGCTGGGCGTGGTGGCGGGTGCCTGTAGTCCCAGCTACTTGGGAGGCTGAGGCAGAAGAATGGTACGAACCCGGGAAGCGGAGCTTGCAGTGAGCCCAGATCGAGCCATTACACTCTCAGCCTGGGTGACAGAGCGAGACTCCATCTCAAAAAAAAAAAAAAAAGAAAGAAAAGAAAAGAAAAGAAAAAAAAATTAGCTGGGGGTAGTGGTTAGTGCCTGTACTCCCAGCTACTCAGGAGGCTGAAACAGGGGGATTTCTTGAGCCCAGGAGGTTGAAGCTGCAGTGAGCTATGACAATGCCACTGTACTCTCGCCTGGGCAAGAAAGTGAGATCCTTCTACCTCTGCCTCTCAAGGTGCCGGAATTACAGGTATGAGCTACTGTGCCCAGACGATTTATTGATTCTTGACAGGTGGATCTCATTCTGGCCTTCTGAAAGGGGAACAACTTTATGTTCAGAAGATTTAGAAACACAGCAATTGTTGCCCCTCTTGCTTCAAAATCCCATAGTGGAAGGGAGGAAAGCAAAGCTAGGGAATCTGAGTTGCAAACCTCCTTCTAATAATCCAGCAAAGACAGGGAGAAGAGAGTCAGCAGCTAATAGCTCCATTTGTGACACAATCTATAAACACTGAATAACTGGATAAAAACATGTCTAATAAACTATTTAGGCTGTAATAATGAATTCAACAAACATAATCATTGTATGAGCAGCAAAATTGTACATTAACACATTTTTATGTTCCTAAATTAACAAAATGACTAGCGACTTTGGAACAGTAACAGGTGCTGAAAGTTAAGTATGCACATAGTCCAATTTCCCCCCAATTTTCCATTCTTTTCTGGGCAGAAACAACTTATTTTCCTGCAAAGATTCAAAAATAGCTAAAGCAATGGGTGTCTCTTTTAACCATGGACCCTAGAAGGAAAAGAATGTTCCATTCCATCCTGTAGTGTGGCTCTGAGTGTGGTGGTGGTATAGCTTTGTTAGCAGGGAGCTGGGGAGACATGGAGAGATGGTAAATGCCCAACATGGTAGGTTGGCTGCTGTTGCTCTAGGTCAGTGGCTTGAAAGCTGGATACGGCCTTTGTGACAACCCACTGCCAGACATACAATGTCAGTAGCAAGGGTCTATGTCTTCAACCTGCTTTCCATTAGGAGACTGCCCTACCCCTAACTGTATCCAACACCCCCATCCCCGCTATCCCATGAATGAAGACAAGCCCTGGTCTCAGCCCTGGAAGTGAGATACAAAGCTGGGTACTGTCCATGTGCTATGTTGCTTTTGAAACCCTAATGGAATCTGAGATGGTTGCCATATATTCAAGTCTATAAATTTGTCCTTTGAAGCTTTCTTTTTTAAAGTGTGGTGGGGGCACCTTTAAATCACCAGCAGCTGAGCCCTCCACAGGCTGTTTTTCAAAATCTATGAAAAGCACAAAGGGTAGAGAGATCTAGACAGCAGGTATGGGTAAAAACTCACATTTGTACCCAGCAATGTTTATATAGGTCACCTACACACTGGGTAACTTATGCCATCACAGGGTACAGCAGTTGCAGTCAGTGAGCTGACAGCTGAGAGCTGACAACTGTCTGGACTTCTATAACAAAGCCACTGATTTCCCTGTCTAAGCCCAAAGACTATGCATTCCCAAGCAGCAAGTAGCTTTCAACATACTCATCCAGTCAGGGTCTGCAGTGTGTCACATGCCAGAAAACAGCTCATTGAAGGCTGTTTTTTCTCCAGAGAAGAAAACACAGCTAAATCTAATGAGAAATGGTTGCCTCTAAGTTGTATATTTGCTTATCCACCATGCATACAGGCAGCCCATCTGAATTGAACTGAATGAGCTTTTAAAATACATCGCATAATGATGACTTTGTTCTCTTGCATTGCTGCTTGGAAAGAAATTTATTTTTTTTAATTTTTATCTATTATTATTTTTTTTGAGACGGAGTCTCGCACTGTCACCCAGGCTGGAGTGCAGTGATGCAATCTCGGCTCACTGCAACTTCCACCTCCCGGGTTCACGCCATTCTCCTGTCTCAGCCTCCCAAGAAGCTGGGACTACAGGCGCCCGCCACCACGCCCAGCTAATTTTTTGTATTTTTAGTAGAGACAGGGTTTCACCGTGTTAGACAGGATGGTCTCAATCTCCTGACCTCGTGATCTGCCCGCCTAGGCCTCCCAACGTGCTGGGATTACAGGCGTGAGCCACCGCACCCGACATTTTTTTTTTTTTTTTTTTTGAGATGGAGTCTTGCTCTGTAGCCCAGGCTGGAGTACAGTGGCGCGATCTCGGCTCGCTGCAACTTCCACCTCCCAGTTTCAAGTGATTCTTTTGCCTCAGCCTCCCAAGTAGCTGGAACTACAGACGCCTGCAACCACACCTGGCTAATTTTTAAAAATATTTTTAGTAGAGACAGGGTTTCACCGTGTTGGCCAGGCTGGTCTTGAACTCCTGACCTCAAGTGATCCACCCACCTCGGCCTCCCAAAGTGCTGAGATTACAGGCGTGAGCCACCACACCCGGCTGGAAAGAAAACATTTCTAACTAAACTTTCTTCCCTTTAACCTCCCAACAGCCACCTTATTCTCTGGCCAGCCCTGACTAGTTCTAAAACTTCTAAAACCGTACTCAAATATTTGGTCTTACAAAAAAACAAACAAAAAACAAACGAGAACAGAGAAAAGGCATTTCGTCGCTACCACTCTTCATCAAGATGTACTGTGCTGCCACCTTCTTTTGTAGGCATCTGTTTAGTTCATATCCAAAAAGTCAGTTGGTTTGGTAGTTGGGTTTGCTTTGGTGAGAAGGCCTTTCACTCATTTATTCATTCATTCATTCATTAAATATTTTGGAGTGCCTAATCTCTTTCTCTCTTTTTCTCTCTGTCTCTCTCTCTCTCTCTCTGAGACACAATACTAAACAGTGATAACACAGAGATGAAGAAGACCCAAGCGCGGCCATTAAGAATCCGTGATCAGGCTCTCAGCATCCCCTGCCCCACATCATGTGTGAAGCCAGGCCTCCAGGAAGCCACAAGGAGGCTCCCCTCTGTTCTTCCAGACAAAGTTTTCTGTACCATACACCACTAAAGAAAACTCAGCAAAAGAATGGAAGAACAACCCAAAGAACTGTTCAATTCAATTCTGTCTTTACACTCAATGTCTCACATTGCATCTTATGAGTTCCTTTTTATTGTGTGTGTGTGTGTGTGTGTGTGTGTAAAGCTTATCATTGTTTAGTGACATTTGCCTCCCTTTCTAATTATTCCATGCATGATCACCTATCACTCATAGATTGTGCCGCAATTTAGGCAATGGATACACGAGTAAGTTTTGCCAAAGAGAATTTTTGTAAATTTAATCCTATTTAACAGAAGCCTATGGAGGCATCTTTTGTTTCTACCTCCTTTTACTCTTCAACAAATTAATCTCTTGCTTAGATCTGAATTACTATCTACAGCAAAACCTCAGCTGAATTTGTCAGATCATGGTCTGTTCTGATTGGTTTTTTCTGATGAAGCAGAAAAAGCCTTAGTAAGTAAAACCTGGTAACCATTTTCAAAGAAGATTGCAGGACCTCAGGCAAATCTTTGACTATCAGAGTTGGAGGTGCCAAAGAAGAAATTAGAAAATCGAAAAGTAAACGTGACTGAGTCTAATGATCTGAACTTGTTTTCTTGTGCCTTGCTTCTTTGTCCTAGGAGCTAAATAAACACAGTAAACAAATCTAATTCTGGTTATCAAAGTTTTATTGGGTTACTTACCCTCATCACCAGCCTCCAGAACATCCAGACTGTCAGAAATTTCACTTAGTGATTCAGCCATTGTAGGATGACTAAAATAAAATACAAAGCAAAAAAGCAAAAGATCATCATTTGATATTCAGGGCATAAGGCAATCCTTTCACCCTACCCCTTATCCTTCAGTTATATTCTTAAAATAGCCTAGAAAACATATACAAATGGAATTGCCATTACAGAGAATTATCCTTCCTTTAAAAAAGACAATGATTCCAAATGATTCCATTTACATAAAATGTCCAGAATAGGCAAATACGTAGACACAGAGAATGTCTTGCTTAGGGCTGGGAGGATGTTTTTTGTAACTTTGGACGCCTATTACTATTCACGGGTGTGCCCAGGGAGACAAAATTGTTTTGATAAACACACAGAGCCATAAAGAAAAGACTGAAACATCTGACTACATGAAAATTTCAGGCCGGGTACAGTGGCTCATGCCTGTAATCCCAGCACTTTGGGAGGCAAAGGCAGGAGGATCACTTGAGCACAGGAGTTTGAGTTGAGGCTGGGCAATATAGCAAGATCTCATCTCTACAAAAATTTTTTTTTAATAGCTGGGCATTGTGGCATGTGCCTGTAGTCCCAGCTACCAGAAAGGCTGAGGCAGGAGGATCACTTGAACCCAGGAGATTGAGGCTGTAGTCAGCCATGATCATGCCACTGCACTCTAGCCTGAGTGACAGAGCAGGACCCTGTCTCAAAAAAAAAAAAAAAAGTGAAACTTATGGAAAAAAAATAAGTCAATAAAAGAATGACAAACTAGAAAACAATACTAGCAACAAATATGACAGATACAAGGGCCAAATTTCTTAATTTATAAAGAGCTCATATAAATCAATAAAAGACAAACAACTTGGTCTAAAAGGGACAAAGACTACAAAGCAGTTAGCAGAAAAAGAAATACAAATAATCACATATGAAGAGGCTCCGTCCTACTAATAATTAAAGAAATAGAAATAAACATATCAAATAAGTATTGTCATCTATCAGATTGTCAAAATCCTTAATTTGGATGATATTGCATTGCTGACGAAGGTGGGAAAAAATAGGGACTCTCATGCACTCTGGAGTAAGTAGTTCTAACTCTCTAAAGAGCAATTTGGCAGTACCTATCAAAATCTAAAATGCACATACCTTTTGATCCAGGAACATCACTTCTCGAACATTACCTTATAGATAAATAGTCACACTTGCACACAATAATATACATACAAGAATGTGTATCACAGCACTGTTTCAAATAGTTAAAAACGGGAAACAACCAAAGTGATCATGAAAAGGATAATTCTCCCATAACTCACTCCATGTCATGCTTCTAAGGAAGCATGCCGGTTGATAATCAAACTTTTAGAAATCAATGCTGACATTATTTTTAGAGACAGAGCCTTGCTCTGTTGCCCAGGCTGGAGTGCAGTGGTGCAATCATAGCTCACTGCAGCCTCAACCTCCTTGGCTGAAGAGATCCTCCCACTTCAGCCTTCATAGCAGCTGGGACTACTGGCGTGCTCCACCATGCCCAGCTAATGTATATACACACATATACATATATATATATATATATTTTTTTTTTTTTTGGAGAGATAGGGTCTCACTATGTGCCCAGACTAGTCTTGAACTCAACTGATTCCCCTGCCTTGGCCTCCCAAAGTGCTGGGATTACAGGCATGAGCCACTGTGCCTGTCCCAATGCTTTCATTCTTGATGAAAGTTTGTGTGGGGGGTGGGGGTGAGGTGGGAGGGAGATCTGAGGAGCACCATAACCCAGAGAAAGGGTGCTATATTCATCTGTGCCAGAAGGCCATAGAAAGGCAAGCAGAGACTTTGCCCCTATGATAACTCTCCTTGAGGTCTTGATGTAACTGAATGAACTATTGTAAAGTGGGGTTAAGTAGATTCTAGAATCCCCTTGCCACTCCAGATCTGCTCTGTTCCCAGACATAGCTATGCTGCCATTGCTGTTTCATGGGTGGGCTTCAGGCCCATCCTGTCCTGCTTTCTAGCTGTAAACCCCTGATGCATCTCCAGAGGTGGGGGGCCGGGGGGCGGGGGTGGTGACCACAGGCTCTAAGGCTAAGGAGAACTTGAGAGTTCACATAGCCAGAGTGACTGAAGCCTTGGAGAGCAAAAGATTCCAAATCACCATGAGAACTGACAGGGCTGTGGTGTCAAGATTGCTTCAGACCCACTTAGTGAGATGCCCTGTGGTTCCCCACAATTCCCCCTCACTGCCACAAGTAATAAACCCAATTTGTTCAACGACAAGTATGTTCCTGGCTGAAAGGTATTGATATTTTAAGTCACTCAACTTTTATGAGTTAATATTACAATTCTGCCTAAAGATGACTGAGTCCCAGGCCCACACAGTGATCAATAATTACCCCCCTCAACACACACACACGGGGACACATGCACACACACACCCTCTCCACTCCAATAACCACACTGCCTTTCTTATCATATGCAGACCATCAGGAGAGCCCACATCAATGGATTTACACACCAATGCATTGTCCCAGAATGAATGGCTTTGCCCTTGGCATTCCTGTCTCTGCTAGTTTTCCAAGATCTGGAGATCTGGCAGGAGCAAAGAGGAAGGAAAATTCAACATCTGACTGCACACAGTGGCTCACACCTGTAATCCCAACAATTTGGAAGGCCAAGGTGGGTGGATTGCTTGAGCCCAGGGCTTTGAGACCAGCCTGGGCAACATGGCAAAACCCCGTCTCTAGAAAAAATACAAAACAAATTAGCTGAATGTTCATGCCTGTAGTCCCAGCTACTCAGGAAGCTGAGGTGAGAGGATCGCTTGAGCCTGGGAGGTCAAGGCTACAGTGAGCCAAGATCATGCCACTGCACTCCAGCCAGGGTGACAGGGTGAGAACCTGTCTCAAAAAAAAAAAAAAAAAATTCAAAAGCTCTTAGGAAATTCAGAGGGAGAACAGGAGGAGTTTGTGTCACTGGTAAGTTCCTGGCCATCTTAATAAACACAGCAGCACCCCCACCCCTGCCACTTTAGAAGCCTTTTTAGACATTGGGGAAATAAACTATCTTAGAGAAGCCTGTGGGCAAAAAGCCCGTTAACCAAAATGTGGGGCCATGGTAAGCTAACATTGTCATTGACCTACCACTGTCAAGTGTAGAAGATAGAAATGGAAAAAAAACACTGAAGAGAAAAATATGAAAGACGAGGGAGAACAAAGAAAGAGGGCATCTTGGCTGCATCTGAACTTTTAGAGCACTAATAGAATCATTGCATTCAACCCTTGAGCTTAGACTGTCCTATCTGAAATTCTTTGTAGCATACTTGCCTTATTTCCCCAACCAAATCCTAAAAGCCCTGAGGCTTTTAGCAGGCACTCTGTTGACAACACCACCATCAGCCAGTCCAACTGGACATGTGGAACTGTCTCCTCTCCTAAACAACCCAGCAACTACAGCAAAACACAAACCTCCCTTGAGTTCAAATTCTCTTGCTGTTACCATCCCATTCCTCTGCATCTCTTTAAAGTAAAACTCTTTAAAAAGTTATCTATACTTACTGCCTTTATGTCCTCACTTTCTATTCTCATGAGCTCTCCAATCAGGCTTCCAAACTGAACTGCTTCCAAGCCAGTCCACCAGCACTGCGCTTGCTGAATCCACCAGTTCCTTTAACTTTCAGCAGCATCTGACGTGATTGGCCATGCCCTTCTTTTTGAATAATTTTATCACTTGTCTTCCAGAACACTACACTCCCTTAATTTTCCTCTTACCTTATTGGCTGTTCCTTCTGGGTCGCCTTTGCTGGATCTCTCTCCTCTCCCTGATTTTGAAATGTAGCACTGCAGGGCTCTGTCCTTGGCTCTCTTCTTTGTCTACAGTCACTTCCTAGAACCTCACCATTAAATAGAAAAGTTAACCTGAGCAGAATTGCAAGCCACGTATTTTCAATTTTCTAGTAGCTACATTTTTAACAAGAAAAAAGAAACAGGTGAGACTGCTTTTAATAATATATTTTATTTAACCCAATATAACCACCATATTATGATTATTTCAACATATAGTCACTATAAAAATAATATTAATGGTATATTTTACATTGTTTTTGTTCACAGTAAGCTGCCACATCAGCTGTATCAGCCTCCTGCTCCAAACCCCCAGCGGCTTCCCATCAAGCTCAGAGTAAAATCCCAGCCCCTTACCATGGGTCTTATGTGATGCAAGCCCACCCCCATGCTCCACTGATCACCAAACCCGCTACCCCCCTACTTCATCCCTTCACCTAGCCTCACTGGGCCTCCTGGTAATGCCCCCTTTCAATCTCAGGATCTTTGCATTTGCTGCTTTCTCTGCCTGGAGGACTCTTTTCCCACATAGTTGCATGGCTGGCTTTCTTGCAGCATTCAAGCATCCAATGTTACTTCCCCCAGAGAGCACGTCCATGATCATCCTAGTTAAAATGCTCCCACTCTCTCTCCATCCCATTATTCTTTTTTTATTTATTTTTCATTTTTTATTTATTTTTTGAGACAGAGTTTCACTCTTTTTGCCCAGGCTGGAGTGCAATGGCGCGATCTTGGCTCACTGCCACCTCCGCCCCCCGGGTTCAAGTAACTTTCCTGCCTCAGCCTCCCAAGTAGCTGGGATTGCAGACATGATCCACCACGTCCTGCTAATTGTGTATTTTTAGTAGAGACAGGGTTTCTCCATCTTGGTCAGGCTGGTCTCGAACTCCCGACCTCAGGTGATCTGCCCACCTCGGCCCCCCAAAGTGCTGGGATTACCGGCGTGAGCCACTGTGCCAGGCCAATTATTCTTTATTAACATCTTCATAGCCCTCACTGCTGCCTAAAATTATATTCTATGTTAATTACTAGTTTCTTGTCTATCTCCTCAACTAGAATGTAAATTCCATAAGGTCAGGGGCCTTGTCTATTTTGATCATCATTGAATCTCCCAGGACCCAGAATGGTGCCTAGAATGAAAGAGGCAAAAGATTTACTGTTGGATCAGATGTGGTGTGTCAGGGGAATAGCAGGCACTCAATAAATGTTTGTTGAATGAATGCATAAATTCAATAAAAGAAAAAAAATTCTTCGATTTTTTATTGAAAAATTCAATAAAATCCACCTTTGTGGATTTTACTCTGAGCCTGATGGCAAGTCACTGGGGGGTTTGGAGCAGGAGGCTGATGCAGCTGATGTGGCAGCTTAGTGTGAACAAAAATAATGTAAAATATATCATTAATATTATTTTTATAGTCATTATATGTTGAAATAATAATATGGTGGTTATATTGGGTTAAGTAAAATATATTATTAAAATAAAAAGTGGTTCCTATCAAAGAACCACCTTTGTGGTCAGAAATTTCTTCAGACACAGAGGCATGCTATAGGGGGCAGAGGAAGACTTGTCCTAGCAGAAGAACCCCCTTGTTTTCCAGTTTAGCAAGACCTGTCTTCCCTCCCAGCCCTGGGTTATTCACTTGTACAGAATCAAGCACTCTTGGACCCCTCTTTCCCTTGATACAAAGAGCCTGTTCCTAGATATCCTAGCCACGTGAACCGTGAGTGTGGAGCCCCATTCAGCTGGGCTAGGTCTGGACCCTCATGGAGAAAGAGGTTTCAATAAAAGAAACGCTGCCTCTTCCTGCTTTCCAGCCACCGCCTTTTCTGTCCTTTTGCCCCCACAAGCTGATCTTATTAAACAAAGCTTTCCTTCCCAAGTATCTCCTTTTAGAGGCATCACTATATATTTCTTTCACGTGCCTCATTATGGCTAATATAAATTTAAAATAAATTTGTTCCTTAATCATACCATGATTCATTGGTAGTGACCTTGGGGCTGCCTCCTCTGAGCTATACTTTTATTTATGATATTTAGAAAAAGCTACAGTCACCTCACAATCTCAAAAAAGGCACAGTGTTCTCTCTGAAATATAACCATGAGCCTCCCCTGCTTAAACTTGTCCACCAGCTTCCTGCTGCCTGCAAGATAAAAGCCAAGTTCTTAACACTCAAGGCCCTCTGCAATCTGGTGTTCTCTGCCCACTGGAGGGGGTCCAGTCTCCCAGCAGCCCACCCCCGACTCACACCCCCATGCTCTGACCTCCCAGAATCACCATGTTCTTTTGTTTTCTCTGTGTTCTGCACAGGTTGTGCACTTGGCTTGGAACATCTTCCCTCTAATTCCCACATCCTTGAAATTACACATATGCTTCAAGACCCAGCTCAAAGGTACCGGTCACCCATGCCCCATGCTCTCAGACCTTTGCGCATACCTCTTGTCATAGTTGATATCACCTTGAGAACAGTGACCATGTTTTGATTATCTGAGTATTACCAGCACCTAGCACAATACCAGGCACGCAGGATGTGCTCACTATATATTTTTATGGATGGATGAATGCAGGGGGTGGAGAGGGTCTTGCAGTGGCAAACAGAAATCAGTGGGAAAAGTGGTCTTTTTTAAACATATGGGGACACATTGAGACACACTTTCAGGAAAAGACCCTTCTGCATGAAGTCCCATGAAAAAGCTGGAAAACCGAATAAGGGAAAAGGAACTATATGTTTTTATCCAGTAAATTATGAGAGGCTTTCAGAACCACTTCCAAGGACCAAACATAGTCATGTAATAATGGTTATCAGGAAACCTGGCAGAGCAGAGGTATCGAGTCTCGTTATCAAGTCATTATTAAAGTGCTTTGTTCGCTTCTCTAGGCCGACCCCAGATGCTTAGGCCCCAGAGCTGCCTTTTCCTTCTCAAACTGGCTCATTTGAGGGTTGAACAAGGGTTTTGGGGGAAAAAGAGGAGAAAAAAAGGGGAAAAGGCCCTTCTTCCAACGTTGTTGAATTTTTTTAAACTACGGCCTGATTTGGCTTCAGGGATTCAGAAGACTTTTCCTGACAGCTCTGTTGCCCTCCCGGAATGGAGAATGCTAATGGAAAGCAGCTGGCCTCATGTTGTTGGTTTTCTTTAAACAATGTAATAGGGTGAAATGTATTTCACGGAGTCTGTGGTAAACAGAATTCTAAGATGACCCACAAGATTCACACCCCCTGGTATGCATGTCCTGTAAATCCCCTCCCCTTCAGTGTGGGTGGACCTAACCTAATCAGGTGGGCCTCTAAAAAGGCCCATGCTCTCACTTATACGTGGGAGCTAAACATTGCGTGCGCATGGACATAAAGATGGGAACGACAGACACTGGGCACTGGGGACTACTAGAGGGGAGAGGGTGGGAGGGAGCAGAGTTGAAAAACTACCTATAGGGTACTATGCTCACTTCCTGGGTGATGGGATCAATCATACCCAAAACCTCAGTAACATGCAATTTACCCATGTAACAAACCTGCCCATGTACCCCCGAACCTAAAATAAAAGTTGAAAAAATAAACAAAACACACATTTGAACATGAGTAAATAAAAGGAGGGTTTAGAGATCAGATAATAGAAGCTAGAGAGAGTCAAAACTGCAGCAGATGCTGTCCTGTTGGCCTTGGAGTAACCAACTGCCATGTTGTCGAGGGCCACATGGCAGGGCATGGCAGGACATGACATGTGGCCTCTAGTAGCTGAAAGAACCCCTTAGCTAACATCCATCAAGAAACCAGGGACCTCAGGCAGGGCACAGTGGCTCACGCCTATAATCCCAGCACTTTGGGAGGCTGAGGCGAAGGATCACTTGAGCTCAGGAGTTTGATACCAGCCTGGGCAACACAGGAAGACCCGTCTCTACTAAAAATATAAAACGTAGCCAGGCATGGTAGTGCACGCCTGTAGTCCCAGTTAAGGCTGAGGTGGGAGGATTGATTGAGGCCACGAGGTTGAGGCTGCAGTGAGCTGTGATTGCTCCACTCTAGCCTGGGTGACAGAGTGAGACCCTGCCTCAGAGGGGGAACAAAAGGAAATCAGGAACCTCAGCCCTATAGCCTCAAAAAAACTGAATTCTGCCAACAACCATTCAGTTTAAAAGATAACCCTGTACCTCAGAGGAGACCTCAGCCCTGACAGCGATTGAGCCTTGTGAGACCCTGAGCAGAGGACTCAGCTAAGCCCAGTCTGGACTCTTGACTCATAGAAACTGAGAGATAGTATATTTGTGTTGTCATATGACAGTATTTTTTTGTCATTTGTAACATAGCAATAGAAGACTAATAGAGTCCTAGAGGCTCTAGCTCTAATTGCAGATGAAGCCAAAACGGGTAGGTTTGGAGCCATGTAAGCTGCAACACAGACCTGGTATAGAAGCACACGAGGGGATTATATGCTCCCTTCCCCCAGCACACCCCACTGCAAACACTTCTTTATGAAGAACTTAAGTTGTTACTCTCTCAAGCGAATTGTCAACTGGACTGATTAGACCCTGCCAAAATGTTAGAACATGCAAAATCCCCTTAAAGGCTCAGCTTGTTTGAGATGGCTTTCCCTACCCCCAGGACAATGTCTTTAACCCCTTTCAAACTATTTTATTTGAGACAGGGTTTCACTCTGTTGCCCAGGCTAGAGTGGAATGGCATAATCATAGTTCACTGTAACCTTGAACTCCTGAGCTCAAGCAAGCCTCCTGCCTGAGCCTCTTGAGTAGCTAGGACTTACAGGCATGTGCCACCATACACAGCTAATTTTTTTAAAAACTTTTCTTGTTGGGGGCATCTTGCTATGCTGCCCAGGCTGGTCTCAAACTACTGGGCTCAAGCAATCCTCCTGCCTCTGCCTCCCAAAGTGCTGGGATTACAGGCATGAGCCACTGCACCCAGCCTTTCAAACTATTGCTACACTTTGTGCCCTCAACCAAGAGTATGTGCATCCACCAAGCAGTGGCTAAAGAGCCCTGGAGTTGAACATTCTGAGGTATGGTAAGGGGAGAGAGTGGTGGTGATTGGATTCTTCTAGAGGGAGTGTCTGATGCCAGGATGCCAACTCATTGAGGAACGAGGAACCACCCGAAATGAAAGTATCAGAAAGGGCCCCTATACCCCTTAATTGCAAAATAAAGTATCCTCCAGGGGAAAGGAGGCTATAATCACCCCACAGCTTCGTCTTTTCTTGCAGAAAGTTGGCAGGAGGGCATCAGAGGTCCAGCCAGCTCCTGAAATGCAGCCCTTGGACACTCCGTAATGAAGATGGCTGCCCTTCAGATCACACAACGAGCCCCAGAAGTCCTACTCCACGAGTCCACCAGTAGTCAGGATGATTCCATTGTGGAAAGTCACCCCACTGATTGGCAGAGTTCATTTGGTGGGGTAGGGGTTTGATACCAAGTTCCACCCAGGATACAACTACGTCCATGCACAAATCAGGGCTGTGGGATATAGACGGAATGATTGGCATTTTCCCAGCCGGGACCAAGAGCAGCAGCAGTTCTCAGCAAGCCCAGGGACAGCTAGCTAGCCTTGAACTTCTGTTTGTTTGTGCTCCTAGGAGCAGGTGTGAGCACCCTCACGGGAACCTGGGTAGAGGAGAACAATCTTTTTTCTTTTTCTTTTCTTTCTTTCTTTTTTTTTTTTTAATACTGTGTCTCACTCTGTCGCCAGGGTGGAGTGCAGTGGTGGAGGAGAACAATCTTGATGGCCATTTATGCTGGCTCTGAGAGCCCTGGGTGGGTATCTACCCAAAGCAGAAACTGATGCATGGCTTTGGTGACACATTATTATATTTTTTAATTTGGAAATTTTGTATTGATACATTATGTTTGTACATATTTATGGGGTATATGTCATATTTTGTTACATGCATAGAATGTTTAATCATCAAGTCAGGGTATTTAGTAGATATTCATCACCTCAAATATTTATCATTTGTGTTGGGAACATTTCAAGACCTCTTTTGTGGCTATTTTGAAATATACAATATATTATTAATTATAGTCATTCTACTCTGCTATGGAACATTAGAACTGATTCTTTCTATCTAACTGTATGTTTGTATTAACATACCTCTCTTCATTCACCCCTGCCACCCATACACTCTTCCCAGTCTCTGGTAACTATCATTCTACTCTCTACCGCCATGAGATCAACTTTTTCACCTTCCACACATGAATGAGAACGTGTATTATTTGCCTTTCTGTGCCTGCCTTATTTCACTTAACATAACGTCCTGCAGGCTCATTCACATTGCTGTGAATGACAGGATTTAATTCTTTTACATAGCCAAGTAGTACTCCATTGTGTATATATGCTGCATTTCCTTTATCCATTCATCTATTGATGGACAGTTAGATTGACTTCATATCTTCACTACTGCGATGGCACACTACTTAAAATAACATCTTCAGCAAATTCTGCAAAGTCAGCCCTCCAAATGTCCATGGATGTCAGTAGCAAGACATACCAGGGAGAGAAGGTCATCTCTCTACATTGCACACCCTCACCTGTGGGTATTTGAACATCTGGATCATCAAACTGATGCCCAAATAGGCTCTAGGGGATGCCTGCCTCAGATACTTGCTGCAGGACAATTGTCACTGAGGCCTTTCTTACACACTATAAGGCCAAAGAATAATGGAATCCACCCTCTCCACCTCGCCATCACGAGGAAGCCCATTTCAGAAATACCTCTGAGCACCCTGATTGTCATCCAGCGAACACGCAAAGAACTTGGCCTAAAAGGTCCTTTCTGAGATCTCTCTAGTGGCCTAAAAGCCTAGCAGACAGGGAGTCCTATTCCGTCTTACAATCCACAAACCCTATGATCAAAGGCTCTGTTCTTGTGCAGTGAGGGGCAATTAATATTATGCAATTAATCCAACTAATGAAATTGCTGAGTCCTCAGTCTGTGCCAGGCAGGCACTGTGAAAAATTATTTTATGTGCATTATCTAATTGAGTCCTCACAAGAGTCCTATGTAGTAGGCATTGTTATTTTGTTTTTATTCTTTTCACACCCATTTCCCAGATGAGGAAACTGAGTCTTGCTGAAATTAGGCAGTCTGTGCAAGGTCATACACGTTGGGAGTAATAGAGTTAGGACTCAAACCCAGTTCTGGATTTTAAAGCCCATGATTCGACCACTACACTTTTCTCTTTCCTCACTTGGCAAAATCTGGTCAATTTGAAATGCCAACTCACTGCTGCCCTAGAGAATCTTCCTTACTGGTCTATTACATGACCCGAAAATAGAATAGTTCATCAGGCCATTAGCAGCCCCTAACACCTTTGCAGATATTTGTTGACATTTTAACAATGCACAGAGTCCTGCCAAAAATGACCCACTAGATACATATATTGTGATGAGGGATCTTAAGGGAGGTAGGTCTGCAGCATGGGGATCCTTGGGTGGTCAGACTGAAGTGCTGTTCCAGCACTGGGGAGAAGGGGCAGGAAAGCATGAGAACACTGGGAGACTCAAGAGAAAAGTCAGAATTGAGGGGCCCCTAAGGATTGACTTCACAGCTTTGAGTGTGTGTTGGGTGCCAAGAGTTCTGCCCCCAAATGCTCTGCCAGTTCTCAAGCCCATCCCAGCAGAATGTGTCTAAGGCTTTTGATCTTATTGTTGAGTTACTGCAGTAGCTGTTATTACTGCTTCTAGTGGTCAATAATATACCAGTTGAGGGAGGAGGTAAAAATCTCCAAAGAGGAAAAAAAAGTAAAAGTAGAAGAAGGCCAGGTGCGGTGGCTCACGCCTGTAATCCCAGCACTTTGGGAGACAGAGGCGGGCAGATTACCTGAGGTCAAGAGATTGAAACCATCCTGGCCAACATGGTGAAACCCCGTCTCTACTAAAAATACAAAAATTAGCTGGGCGTGGTGGCGGGTGCCTGTAGTCCCAGCTACTCGGGAGGCTGAGGCAGAGAATCGCTTGAACCAGGGAGGCAGAAGTTGCAATGAGCCGAGATTGCACCACTGCACTCCAACCTGGTGACAGAGCAAGATTCCATCTAAAAAAAAAAAAAAAGAAAAAAAAAAAAGTAGAAGAAAAGGGGGTTGCTAGTGGAGGATGTGAATTTTACATAGCTCACTGGATTCTGTGGGATTTGATATAGATATCTCCTGCTCTTAGAATTCAAAAGCCGTCAAGGAGTGGAGACACCAGGAGTCATTTTCTGGCCAGGGGAGGTAGGGGAGATAAGGGAGAAAGAACAACCAGTCCTCTGGAATGTGACCCCAGCCCAAGCTGAACTATCTGTGTCCTCTGTGCAGGCACATTGTAACTTTCCGGTTTCATCTTGCAGCCTTTTGGCCCACGGGGTGGAGGTTGGGGAAAGCAATCTCAGCATCACCCCATGGTTATGAGAAATAGCCTTTTGGTCTCCCAGTTCTGGAAGGATATAGAAGTCTCTGAGTGAATTTCATCTTAGCAGGAAGGGAATGGGCATAAGGAGGGGTGATGCTGATGTCTTTGTCCCCAGAGGGCACATACCCACAGAAATAAAAATGCCATGGCCAGGTGCAGTGGCTCATGCCGGCAATCCCAGCACTTTGGGAGGCCGAGGCCAGAGGATCACTTGAGCCCAGGAGTTCAAGAGCAGCCTGGGCAACATGGCAAGACCCCATCTCTACAAAAAAAAAATTTCTAAAACTTTAGAAAATTTCTAAAAAAATTTTAGAAAAGAAATAACGCCTCCAAGAATCTGAGATCACTGGACATTCTCAGTCAAGGTGACATCTGAGCCTTTAGGACCTCAGATTTCTTTAACCCTAATCCCATGTACAGCTCTGCAGCTCGGCAGATGCAGCTCCCTACCTGGAGTTGTGGGAAGAGTTATCCGAAGGTTCTCTAGCCCCAAATCTTTCCTTTTACCCCAGCCATGGCATCACCCTCTCTTTCTACCTGGCCTAAAATATCCACCATCAGAATCCTTCCCCTTGAACCAGACAGCAAAGTCAGAACATTATTTCCCAGAGCCTGTCTCATTAGTAACCCCAAGGTCTTTATGCACAGCTACTATGTGCTTAGACCTGCTTCAGGTGCTATGTAGGCAATGACAAAATAAAATCGTTAACACCTACTTGACAATGAATATGTGCAAATGCTGTTTGAAGTGCTTCGGATACATCATCTCATTTAATCCTCAGAGCAATCCTATGAGGTAGGTACTAGTTATCTTCCCTTCTCCCCCATTTTGTAGATGAGGAAACAGAAAGGCTAAGTAACTGCCCAGGGGCACATGACAAGTTCGAATTCTGAAGGTAGGATTTGAATCTAGGCGATCTAACTCCAGAGCCAATAAGTGCTACAGAAAATGACCAATTCCCTGATGACAAAGAGAAAGAATACACATGAAACAATTGAGAATAGAACTACATTAGGAATCACAAAGCCCGTATCCTGAAATCTGCTATTCCAAAAAGTTGTCCTTGCAGCCTTGCCCGAGTCATAGCCCCTCTTTGGACCTCAGTTCTCACATTTGTAAAATAAGATGAGGTAAAATTATCATGTGTTGGGACAAGGATTCTCAGGGTTAAACTCTAGGGCAAGCTTGTCCAACCCACGGCTCCTGTGCTGCATGCAGCCCAGGATGGCTTTGAATGTGGCCCAACACAAATTCGTCAACTTTCTTAAAACATTATGGGATTTTTTTTTACAATTTTTTTTAAGCTCATCAGCTGTAGTTAGTGTGTTTTATGTGTGGCCCAAGACAATTCTTCCAATGTGGCCCAGGGAAGCCAAAATATGGGCCACCCCTGCTCTAGGGCACTGGCTACATGTGGAAGGAGTCTGCAGGCCCCAAGAGTTGTGGAACAAAAAGCTGGAATGTACTTTGCTTACATGTGTGGTACAGGGGGCTAGATGCCAGAAATGAAGCAGAGGGGTAAGATCAAGTCAGAAAAGGGTGTCCATAACACATGGCAAAGCAGAGAATGGCAAGGAACAGCAAAGCAAGGCTAGTATGCTGAGATTTAGATGTAAATGAGGTCAAAGAACAAGGGAAGGTGAGACTGAAGGGGAACAACATAGGAGGCCGTCAAGCTACAGAAGGGACCAGAAGATGCTTTTATGGGTGGCTCCATCTACAGCAGAAAGGACTAAAAGGGACCTTTCCATGCAGGCTGAAGTCACCATGAAAGGCTCAATAGAGAAGGCAGAAGTTTGGTTTTGTTTTGTTTTGTTTTTTTGTTTTTTTTGTTTGTTTGTTTTTTGTTTTTGTTTTGTTTTTGAGATGGTGTCTCGCTCTGTCACCCAGGCTGGAGTGCAATGGTGCAATCTCGGCTCACTGCAAACTCTGCCTCCCGGGTTCAAGCAATTCTCATGCCTCAGCTTCCCGAGTAGCTGGGATTACAGGTGACCACCACCACACTCAGCTAATTTTTGTATTTTTAGTAGAGACGGGGTTTCACCATGTTGGCCAGGCTGGTCTCGAACTCCTGACCTCAGGTGATCTGTCCGCCTTGGCCTCCAAAAGTGCTAGGATTACAGGCATGAGCCACCGCTCCAGGCCGAGAAGGCGGAACTTAAGAAGCGCCAGGTGCTAGGCAGAAAAGTTTGCTGACAGCTTGAGCACTGAGGCACTGAGAGTCAGCACAGATGAGTTACAGATGAGGACAGAGAGGGCAGGTGACATCCACAAACCCTAGTGACCAAGAAGGAGTAAATGATGTGCCCAAGCTCTTCTTCCTAGAGTATACTACCTGGAAGGAAAAGTGGCAGTGAACCCCAGGAGAGCAGAAATCTGTTGGGCTTCTCTAAACTTCAGGCACAAGAATCCCTAGTCAGAATGACTTAGGAAAAAGAAAAAGCCACACTGGAGTAGCATCTGTCCACCCAGTGCCTGGGAGAAGCTCCTAAATGGGGGTGGCAGGTGGCTGGCCCCTGACCCGGCTGGACACTGCCCTGTTGTCCACTTGAGCATGAGAGAAAAGCATACCCCAGCATGTGAGGAATAAATGAGATGCATAGAAAGCGGCACAGTGCCTGGCACAAAGAAAGTGCTCAATAAATAGTGAGGTTTACAAAACTCCCATGACAGACAAAGGCAAACTGTGAGCACAGGGCTCAAGGAGGAAGGCTGTAAGTCAAGAGCATGTGTAACAATCACTGATTCCTTGGCACTCACTCACAGGGATGCTGCTTCTTCAGTGGGAGTGGGGCCCAGGAACCTGCAAGTCCAGAACCTTCCAGGTGACTCCTGGGAGGTGAGGGCTCCAAATACCTAGCTTTAAGGAAACCCTGCTGTAAATCACCTTGGGTACAGGGCATGGCTGAAACAGAAAACCTAAATTGGGAAGCCATAAGAAATGGATGGCAGCTAGAGAGTGGATTAATAGACATTGGAGCCTCAGGAAAGTGGGAAGGTGGGAGGGGAGTGGATGGTGAGAAATTACCTATTGGGTACAATGTATACTATTCGGGTGTTGGGTGCACTAGAAGCCTAAACTTCACCAAGTATCCACACTTTATCACTCATATAAAGCTCTTGGCAAGAGGCATAACACACAGTAAGCACTCGATACATGTTCACTGTTATTGGTATTACTCTCCCTTCTGCACAAGAAGGCTGTCCTCCCCATGGTGGTAATGACCTGTGTTCCCTGCTCTTCATCAGTTTCCCTAAAGTAGGGGATGAGACATCCTGCAGTTACCCACAATATATCCATGTAACACAACTGCACTTGTACCTCCTATATCTATAAAAATAATAAATAATAAAAAGAAATGGAAGGTAGGGTAGGGCAAGCGTGGTGAAGAAAAAGCAATTTGAATGATATCTAGAGAGAATTGTGACCACAGATGAAGGTATTTTTCTTCTAATAAACACCTCTAAGATGTGAGCCTCCAATGAGGCCTCTAGCAATTTTTGGACAGTTCAAACCCCAGCTCTGCGATTAACTAGCTGTGAGGCCTGGGGCACATGGAGTCCTTTCTTGGAGCCTCCGTTTACTCCCCTAAGGACTAAGGGGTCGAACTAGACTTGAAGTCTAGGGTTATTTTTAGCTCAGGCATTCCTGGATTCTATTATTTCCTGAGATGATCTTTCAAAGTTCCCAGTTCATCCTAGAGTAGCCAGATTTTGCAGAGGCTCACTATAAGCCCTCCCTGAGTTGGCCAATGGTGGCCCAGCCTTCACAGCAAGACTTTCAGAAGCCTGTCAATATTGCAGAAAACTGTCTTACTTTCAGATAGTTTTGAAACCTAAGCTATATTTCCCATTTAAAAAATGCACAGGCCGGGTGTGGTGGCTCACACCTGTAATCCCAGCACCTTGGGAGGCCGAGGCGGGTGGATTAACTGAGGTCAGGAGTTCGAGATCAGCCTGGCCGACATGGTGAAACCCCATCTCTACTAAAAATACAAAACTTAGCCGGGTGTGGTGGCATGCGCCTGTAATCCCAGCTATTCAGGAGGCTGAGGCAGGAGAATTGCTTGAACCCGGGAGGCAGAGATTGCAGTGAGCTGAGATTGCGACATTGCACTCCAGCCTGAGCGACAGAGCAAGACTCTTTATTAAAAAAAAAAAAAAAAAAAAAAAGCACAGGTTGCAGATTTAACTAAAAATTCCCCATATTTCCTCCACTTCTAAAGAGAACTACCTCATCCCAAAGAGTTTCCTCCTTCCTCTAACTCTGAAGAAGCAAGCATAAGCCATTTCTGTATAAAATAAGTCTCAGGATCATTGATGTTTGGCTTCTGGGGCCACAAGGACAAAAGAAACAAACATTCTTCACGTATGAAGTTAAAATTATGTCCTTCAAAAATAGGGCATGGCTGGGCATGGTGGCACATGCCTGTAGTCCCAGCTACTGGAGATGCTAAGGCAAGAGGATCACCTGAGCCCAGGAGTTCAAGGCCAGCTTGGACAACATAGCAAGACCCCATTTTAAAAAAGGGTTTTGGAGGTTTAGTGGGGATTTTCCCCCTCCTCTTTCCCTTAACAGGTTTCTGGATACCCCTCCAACTATCACAAATGAACAGTGAACTAATGCAGAAACCTCTGTTAATATGCTTGATGGCAAACTCTAGAGAGGAAGCTTTCCCTGATCTACTGGGTTCTGTTGCAAATCTGAGGAGGCAGACGTGCCCGTGCACCCAGGACCCTTTCCTTTCTCCCATGGGCTCAGAAGACTCTCCCTTTGACTTACTTTCCTCTCCATTTTCCCAGGACAGTTGGGCTTATGGAAAGGGAAGATCTAAATGCAGTAAGGAAGAAATATCATGATCCTTAGTTCATAGGATGGGCTAGTTAGTACTTAGCTCATGAAGTTCACAGGCCAGGAAATAAGAAATAAAGACCTCGTTAATGTAAAAATGCAACATGACTTTATCAAACTTCTGTAGCAATATTTTTCTGAAATACACTGCCTCCTGTGCTGTTGCTCTTTTCTTACTCATATCTGGACTTTCCCAGGTCCATATGTCTTCTTTTCCTGTTCTCTTGTTTCTATTTCTCATTTTGAACATCTCCCTTATATGGTATAGTAGATAACTGAATTATATTGTTCAAAGTTTTTGTGTTTGTAGCAAGAAATATGGTTCAAAATGTTCAAATTAGATGGGTAAAATATTTTGTTTCTACTTTAAAAAGTTCAAGCAAGTTGATTTAACAATATGGGGCCCTTTGTTAATTTTTTCCCCTGGGGCCTTGGCCTCATTAGATTAAACTCTCCCTCTTCCTATCAGGCTGGGGAATTTTTGAGGACCAGAACCTCAGACTAATGCAGATCTTGACAAGCTGAGTGGCCTAAGGTAAGTCATATAATCCCTTCATGCCTCAGTTTCCTGATTTATAAAATGAACATGATAATAGAAGGGTCTGGGGACAGAAGTTAGGAGATGAAGGAAGTAGGAGGAATGAAAGAAGTATGAACATCATAAGTCTTCTTTGTGTAGTGCTCTTGACTCTCTGATCCAGTAGTTTCTAAGCAGATGTGCTTTTGTCACAGAAAGAGAAATCTGGCACATTGACCTTCTGAGTAGGAAGCATAACATAATTGTGAAAGGGTTAGGCTATGAAGCTGGACAAAGCTAGGTTTGAATCCTAGCTCTTGTCAATTACTAGGTGTGTGATCTTGGGCAAGACACTGAACTGCTGAAAACCTAAATTTCCTTAGCTGATAAGTGGGGCTTAGTACTTTCATCATAGGCTAACTGTGAAGATTCATTCATTTAATAATTGTTCATTGAGCTCCTGGTATGTGCTAAGAAGAGTCCAGAGCAGTGCTCAATAAAGAGAAGGGCCCTGCTCTCACAGACAGCTTGGTGAACTAACTCACTGTGTTTGTCCATTTTGAATTGCTATAAGGGAATTGAGGCTGGGTAATTTATAAAGAAAAGACTTTGATTCGGCTTATCATTCTGCAGCCTATACAAGACTGCCAGCGTCTGCTTCTGGTGAGGGCCTCAGGAAGCTTCTAATCATGGCAGGAGTGGAGCTGGTTTGTGGAGATTATGTGGTGAAAGAAAGGAAGGAGGTGGGCACGGTGCCTCACACCTGTAATCCCAGCACCTTGGGAGGCCAAAGTGGGTGAATCACCTGAGGTCAGGAGTTCAAGACCAGCCTGGCCAACATGGTGAAACCCCATCTCTACTAAAAATACAAAATTAACTGGGCGTGGTGGTGCATGCCTGTAATCCCAGCTACAGGAGGCTGAGGCAGGAGAATCACTTGAACCCAGGAGGCAGAGGTTGCAGTGAGCCGAGATCATGCCACTGCACTCCAACCTGGGCAGCAAAGTGAGACTCCATCTCAAAAAAAAAAAAAGAGGAAAGAGAGGGAAGGAGGTGCCAGGCTCTTTTTAACAAACAGATCTCATGTGAAGTAATAGAGTGAGAACTCACTCATTACCACTGGTAGGGCACCAAGCCAATCATGCGGGATCCATTCCCATGACACACACACCTCCCACTAGGCTTCACCTCCAACATTGGGGATCAGGTTTCGACATGGGACTTGGAGGGGACAAGTATCTAAACTATATCACTCATATAAAGCTCTTGGCATGAGGCATAACACACAGTAAGCACTCAATACATGTTCACTATTATTGGTATTACTCTCTCTTCTCCACCAGAAGGCTTTCCTCCCCATGGTATTAATGACCTGTGTTCCCTGCTCTTCATCAGTTTCCCTAAAGTAGGGGATGAGACTTTCTGCAGTTACCCATACTCTCTCCATCAGCCTCCCAGTAACCAGCAGGTTTGTCCAATGGTTACCTGCATTGCGGGCTGGGGCCCATGGGTGTGTGA